>NC_035107.1:149424427-149778448 GCF_002204515.2 Aedes aegypti | reverse complement strand
AACCAGAGAAAAACAATCGAAAAGCGACAAAGGAATACACTCCAAGCCCGGAACAGCCTTTCCATTCTAATTTCTGTGAAATGGCAAGACAAAATTGATTTTACTTATTGACATCAAAATGGGTACGCCCTACTCGTTTATCGATGTAGCTTTTCTTGTAATACCGACACCGACAATCGTAGGAGGCTGTGAGGTCATACGACCAAAGAGTAGCGCTCAGTAGCGACAACGACAACGGTGAAATGGTTCTCTATGTTTTCTTTTCCTCCTTTGTTTTTATGATCTTGATTTTTCCTTTTTATATTTTTTAGCAATACAAAAAGGAAAACATTGCACATTTTTTCACATAATCTCCCCGGTAAGACATCATCCTACTCCGGGTTTTGCTCGGTCTGGAACATAATGGCAAGCCACATAAAGGAAAAAAGATTATGTTTTGCGCTTCTGTTATTCCTTTATTTTTATTTTTTTTCCTTTTGAGATAGTAGAACGAAAATGACACAGCTACCGTATTGAATGATATTAAAAATGTCACGTGAAAAACGTATTCTCGTTGTGAAAAAAAAAACAACCGAGTAGAAGGTAGAGACAGGTTCAACCCCAGAAATCATCTCATTTTCCGGAGTACCTAAACGAGAGTAATTGAGTATTTTGTTCGATATGAGCAGCATCTACTTGGATGGCATAGGGTAATTTACGTCTCCGGCAGTAAGTTATTTTGTTTTTTTTTTGCAGTCATGCCTTCCGAATTTTTCGCACTTGATGTATGGTACTAATGTTTAATAAAAAGTTTAAGGATATCGATTATAACGAGTGTTCTTCAGGATATATATCATTTTGCTTGATAACTCTACATACTTTTCTTCTTCTAAACCCACTTCTATGAGTGATTTAGTTTAAGCCGACTCTTATTGGCTTTGCAGTCAATTGGATTCTTAATCCTATAAGCTCCACTATCAATTATCAAAAACTGGTTGAAATGCATAGCGTACGTTGCCAACATGGTGCATTTATCTAACACAATTTATTGTGAATTGAATTACAAAGTCATCCTACAAACTTGATTTTGACTAAATTGCAGAAATATTTTATAATGACTTCCTAAATCTAACAAATTTTGGAAAACCGGTTTGGCATGGTGTTAACCCTCTAAGGGACCGTTCAAATATTACGTAACGCAACAGGGGGAGGGAGGGGGTCTTACATAGTGTTACGGTCCATACAAAACTTCAAAATTTTCCATACAAAAGCTGTTACGTGGGGGTGGGAGGGGTCTAAAATCGACAAATTTTGCGTTACGTAACATTTGAATGAACCCTTATACCCAACCCCGCTTTTAGACGGGGTACACTTTGGAATTTTGTGTATTTTTTCGTAGCTCGGAAATCAAAATGATTTTATTTTTGGTTTAACCTTGACTGTGTTATGAGCATATAAGAAAAGTTTTAAATTACTTTTTAAACTTTTCAGTATTTTTAAAAATTGTTTGAAAAATTGTATTCTTATACAACCTAAAAATGCCTGGGGTTCATTTAACGTGTAATTTAAAAAATCGTACCTTTTATATTTTTCTACAATCAACCTATCACAGAAAAAGTGCTTGGTGGTATTAAAATAATTTCAAACCTGTTTTCCCGTTAATTACACGGAAAATAAAAAAATCCAGAAAAAAATTAAAAATTAGATATTGTTAAGAGTATTGTAAAAACTTGAATTTTTGTTATTGCCAAAAATCAATAACTAGGAGAGGCTTCAAGAAAAAATGGAAAAGGGAAGAGATGTTCAAAAATAAAAATTATGAAAAGCAAAATTCATAGATTTGCAAATTAAATTAAATCATTGCCCAAAACGTTTTTATAACGATTTTAGATAACTAAAAATGATATTTAAATCGAAAATAAAAATTTGGGTATTCGAGGGTTAAAATGCATGTTGCGAATGCAAATGCATCGAACGGTTTCGTGTTACTAAAATCGAACAGAGTTAAAATTGAACGAGCACTGTTAAACATACGGTGATAGAAATCTTCACGTGAGCATTTTTTTACAGCCGAATCTTGAAACCGATGTTTCTCTTGAAACTTTCCCAAGTTCCACTGTTAAAGCAAAAGATTTTGCAATGCAAGTGAAGTTGAACTCTTTTTTCATAGACGATTATTTTAATTTTTTGATCCGTCTTAAAAAAAAGGGAATAGAAGGCGATTTAAAAGTACTCGCGATCTCTCTATGAAAACTATATAAAAGGCTCTAAAATAAAATAATAAAAATAAATGATACATAATAAAATATTTCATGAATGAAATCTCACTATAAGCGTTTTTGGAGCGCATCAAAAATCTTGAAAAGCTTTTACAGCTGATTCCGGCATTAAGAAAGGAAAATAAAATATTATTAAATATTATATAGCCCAAATTGCTTCGCGCAATTTTTGAGAACACGTACAATACTAACGGACGAAACCTGTCTATCATCTATAGTAGGTTGCAAAAATGTTTGGATATATCTCTTCATACTAGTAGAATGGAAGATTTATCCTATTAAAAAAGACACGGACACCGTCTTCAGCCATTTAGCTGCACAGACTGTAACTTAACACTAGACAACGGACAAGCATGCTCCAATGGTACAGCCGAGAAACACTCCTGACGAAAAGTTTCAATGGCTGCAGCGGGAATCGAACCCACACCTCATGACACGATGCGCTCATTGCCTGACGACACTAACCGCACGGCCACGAAGCCCACAGCCCTATTACTTCTATAACTCAGCAAATTGAAAAACGTCCATTTGATTCGGTTAATCAAATAAAGAACGTTTTTATTTTTTTACGTTTTTTAACCGTACTGGAGAAAACGAATTCATCAATTACGCATTTCACGGCGAAATTCTCTCTCTTGCGCTTTTCAACAAAACAAGAAAACAATGGTGCAGTACCCGTCAACTTTGACAAGTACTAGCACCGTTGTTTTCAGATTTCCCGACAGAGGTTTCCGAAAGAGGAACGATTTTCTGATGACGTCACCGTGCAATGTGCAATTAAGGAATATGCTCAATCCTACACTCACGCAAATGAACTAACAAAAAACATAAAACACATAATGGAAAAACGCCACAAAAATCATTGAATTCCATAAATTTGCCCTCAAAAAAAAAATAAAATTGGACAAAAAAACATAGTCTCGTGGCAACCTAGATTCGAGTTGAGGACCTTGCGATCTATAGGCACGTGCGAACATCACTTGCTCATCAACGGCTCAACACTAAGGCGGTTCAAAATTAAAAAAAAAACCTTAATAATCAGTAATAGTAATCAGTGAAATTTTCAGCTTTCTAGGTGGTGGCTAAAGACGAAATAGATTTATGTGCAAATGACTATGGACAAATTTTGGAAATTGTTCCAAACACGTTAGTACTGAAATGTATGTACCAACTTATCATCCCATAGTGAAAACTCATTTTTCAAACCGTAATAAATTTGAGAAAATTGAGCAATCTAGTCCGACGGATAGGAGTTTTTTTTTTTTTTTTTGATATTATTATGTTTTTTTTTGGGATTTTAACCCTGCAAACATCTACAAAAATCTCAAGCAAAATTAGCTCTCAAGGGATTTGTTTCTTCAACAACATCCTTTATTATGGTTTGAAGAATGATTTTCCACTATGGGATGAAAAATTTGTACTTACATTACAGTACTAAATTGTTTGGAACATTTTTCAAAATTTCAAGGACACCACCAAAAAAAAAAGAGCTGGAATAAACCAGCAATCGAACCCAGGCACACTCAGGATGACTTGGTATCACAGCCATTCAAAATTACCTGCCATAGTTATTAGATTTATTTATATATCGCTTGTGACTTTTTGTGTCACAACGGCAAATAGCAAAAAAAGTGCACGCGTTCTAAATTATTGAATACCTAAAATGATAAAATTTCTCAATGACTCCAGAAATAGGGTACCATACAAATATAGGGAATTAAAAATGCATTATTCATTTTGTTATAACTCTTATCTCCCATCTCTTAAGGAATTGTTTTTGATTCAGAGCCTGCTCGCATCAGAAGAACGGAAGAGATAAAAACGAGCGAATAAAAGAGTAAAAAGAAAAAGTATCAAAAGAAAACTTAAAGGAGAGAAAATCATTTTTGATATAAATTTTCATATTTTATAGTTGAGTGATTTGACCAAGATATCAACAAAGGAGGACAAGAAGGGAAACAAGACTTTGTCGAAAAAATAAACCCCGGCTTGTGAGCGTTTTTTTGCAGCCTCGCCCCTTTAATTGAGAATTGCCTTTGATGGTGGCACAGAAGCTTTCGTGAAACCTCTCGATGCGGTTCAAGTCAATGAACGCAGTCTGATAACAGGGTCGGCTTCAAACAAAGTGAAAAAGCTTTAAAAAAAACTGAGCGCGCTCAGGAGATGATTCTGTCTGTTAATCGAAGCAAAATATTTTCTCCTTTTAGTTAGGTACTACACTGCCCATATTTGCATACACGACGTAAGCGTCAAAATGACCAAAGTGCATTTTTTCATTGGCACCAGGTTTTTATGACAGTGACCTGGTGTTTACGTCAGTTTATCCATATAATCGTTCATCAAACTGACTGATTGGTCGTATAAAATGACGTATGCGTTTGTAGATGACAAAAGTTTAAAATTGATAAAAAAATCACCCCCTGTAAACTTTTCAATTTAAATCTTTAGCAAATGCACACATTTTTTACCATAATAGTTCAAAGAATCAGGAATACATTCAAAAACGCATTTTCCCAGCAAAGATAGTGTTGGTGTATACGTTGGCCATGCAAATACGGCAATACAATAACCTATGGAATTTGCATCCTTGCAATTTTTTTAGGAATGTTTATGGAATACTGTTGTCCCAGTGAGGACGTGTTTCCAAGAATAATAATAAGAAGAAGATGATTATGCTTCAAGACATAACAACTTCAACGGCATTTTTCGTGATAGCAAAAATGTTGTATGCAACTCGTTTTTAAACTCTGTTTTGCAACTTGTTGCAAAGAAAAAAAAAACTATTTCAACATCTGTATATGCATTACCTAAGAAATGTTTCAAGTCATATTAAGAGAGTTATTCAACAATCAACTTGAACATTCTGTAAAATAGTATGAATTTGATAACTTTTGAGCAATTCTGTTCTATAATATCTTGTGGGCTACATGTACAGTGCCCGTTCGATTTTGGCAACGTGCCATAAAATTTCATGTTGCCTAAATTGAACCGTGCCAAAATCCAACGGTTTTTATTTCTAAACTTTTATCACCGTATAATTACCACGAATGTTGCCCAAATCGAGCCGAACCAAAAATTGAACGGTTGCTTTTAATGAAACTTTTATCACCGTAATGAAATCCACACATTTAATTTTCATATTTTGAATATGTTAAGTCTCAAAAAGGCCCACACCAACTTTGAGATTGACAGGATTGGTGACTGACCATGAATTTCCGTGTTGTTTTGTGCCCAAAATCGAACCGTACCAAAATCAAACGTTAAAGTTTCCAAAATCAACCCGTGAAAAAAAAAAACAAAACGTGACAAAATCGAAAAGGCTACTGAAGAGATTTTTTTATCTATCTTTAAGTGTGGGAAATTCAAGCAACGAATCGTCTAAGTAAGCACTTTTTTCTGATCGCAGTACGTAGTTGAAAAAAAGTTCAAACGAGAGTCACTCTAGGAAATTTACGAAAGGAATCGGCGAGAAATTCCGTGAGTGATTTTTTTAAGCAGCAAATTAATCTTAATCTCATGATCCATTTTTTTTTGTATAAACATTTCCGTGTTGCCAAAATCAAACCGTGTAAAAAACAAATCGTGCCAAAATCGAACGGGTTCTGTATTACAGTCAACTATCCCTTACTTGTTATACTGTAACTCGATATTTCCCCTTACTCGATGGAACGCGCAGTCCCTTCAATCTAGCATACTTTGATCCCTCTGTAAGTCGATACCTCACTAACTCGATTTTCCCTAGCTCGAAGCATTCTGTTTTAGTTTTCTAGGCAAGTTTACCTGATATTTTTTTCTTTTGATTTGATATTTCATATTTTTGAAAAAATCCCTCGAATGTTAATCAAATTCATCAATTGGAATATTGTAATCAAAATAATAGTAAAAGTAAAGGTTATTGACCATTTCAAATTTCGAACATTGAAATAACTATTTCAAATTTTAAAAATTT
The DNA here is from genome assembly GCF_002204515.2 of Aedes aegypti. Lineage (NCBI taxonomy): Eukaryota > Metazoa > Arthropoda > Insecta > Diptera > Culicidae > Aedes > Aedes aegypti. Next base: position 149,772,241 of record NC_035107.1, on the reverse strand, counting down.
GAATTGTGTGTTTTAAATCTCGATACCTCCCTAGCTCGATAATCCCTTCAATATCGAGTTAGGGAGAGTTGACTGTTTCATCCACATATTTTTGAAACCTGTGCTGGTGGGATGTTTATCGAATTATGTGAACAAAGTTTGACAAAATGTTATCAGTAATTTTTAGAAACCAACAAATTGAAATTTCGAATTCCGGGGTGAATGTGATCTGTGAGGTTTCCAGAAACAAAGAGATATGCTTACTAAATTTTAGGTCATTCAAACTGAATCATTTATCAACAAGTTGGCCAATTTTTTAAATTGAACTTTGTGAAATTCAGAATATAGCCGATTGTTTGGAGAAGAAATCTTCAACAGATCATCAAACATTTCATAGGGAATTGGTTTTCTATGGTATAATTATTCCATACATATCGTTCAAAGTAGGGATTGATGTCTGTCTTCGTGATGGTGGTTTGTGACCCTCAAACCTGCCCAACGGTATATGCTTTAGAGAATTTAAAGAGAGATGTTTTCCTTGGGAGCCTTGAGGACGTTGAACATGAGTTTGTGTATTGGAGATTATGTTTGTTTAATATGGGGCCCAGATAGCCGTAGCGGTAAACGCGCAGCTATTCAGCATGACCATGCTGAGGGTCGTGGGTTCGAATCCCGCTGGTCGAGGATCTTTTCGTAAAGGAATTTTTCTCGATTCCCAGGGCATAAGAGTATTTTCTTACCTGCCACACGATATACACATGCAAAAATGGTCAATCGGCAAAGAAAGCTCTCAGTTAATAACTGTTGAAGTGTTCATAAGAACACTAATCTGAGAAGCAGGCTTTGTCCCAGTTGGGACGTAACGCCAGAAAGAAGAAGAAGAATATGTTTTAAATGTAGTTATTAGAATTTAGAACCATACGAGGCTCGATGCATGCTTATTGACATCTAAACTTTAAAGGAGCGTCGAGATTTAGCCATGATTTCATTTGTCAATGATATAGTATCGCATCGTATTGATTCCACCAATCTCTTATATAGTTTGAATTTCTACACGCCCGCCAGACAGTTGAGGAATCGGAATTTGTTCGCATCAAACAATCATCCAACTAATTAAGCCAAATTCGGCCCAATAAATCAAATGATGTCTCTTTATAGCCAGCATTACACAGAAATTGATTTGACCATGTCGCGAACGAAGCTTAGGCAATATTTTAATCCCCTGAGATATAATACAACATAGTATTAAGCTAACATGTAGTCTACAATTGATTGACGAAATAAATAAATAAGGAAAATGAAGAGAAGTTATCAGATTATGCGACATCACAGAAATTTTGATAATTGAAATCGAATCACACCCGATTCTGTTATTGCACGGATTTTTTTTACACGGCCGTGCAAAAAAAGTTTCCATACATTTTTTTGTGCAAAAACAGGATCGGGTTTATAGCTCTCTTGCCAGTCTATACGGGAATGATAAACTTCTCCCCAGTGATCAACTACACGCCGAATTACGGCACGCGTTTTTGACTTCATACCCGACGACGGTTTATCAGCCACGATATGAACATTCAGTTTATAGCTGCTTTAAAACGAGAATTTTAATTCAAGTTAATATTTTTGCAGATCCTCATTTTACAAAAAGTAATCTAAGTTTTCTAAGTAATCTAATTGAATATCACCCTTGATGAGCATTTTCATAAAAAAAAACAAACTTTAAACTTAGAGCAACATTTCCTGAATTACTTTTTTCTTCCATATGGAATGATTATGCTTCTATGGGCAGTATGTTTCTACAAAATTATGAATTTGACAAGTGCCCGGATTTTCAGAGCACTCTATTATTGCGCCGGCCCTGGTGGCACAATTAGGAAGGTCTGCTCAAGTATCAAGCGTTTAAAATTCCTACTGTGTTATTAAATCAGGATCTTAGTGATCAAATGTGCGATCCAAACAGTAGCTAACATATCGAGTGCCCTGATATGAACAAAATAACAACTTTAAGTTTTGTTAAGTTCGACCTGATGAGTGGTATAATGCAATCTAATAGTGTGCAGTAGCCACGTCTTATAAGTTTAATCAAGAAAATGTGTTCGGCGAAGTGCACGGCAAGCAAAAAATAATTAAGAGATCTTCGCGAGCGACGTGTTGCACTCTTTCCTTTAGCTGTCTATCATGGTCCAGTGAGATTCTGACAGACCCTGACTTGGAATGTATCAATAATGACTTGTTGTGTGTTTAATCAGTTGCATTTATATAGCGTATGCTGCCCTGTCGGATGCGATACATCATGAATCAATTTTCGATATTCTGGCGTAGTTTGTGATGCGTTAGCACACGTCGATCTTAGCTCACTGTGCCAGTATACCAAGAGGTGTCGATGGAACCCTACTAAATCATTTTGGTCAATTATCAGAAAATACATTAGTGCACACATTTATGTACTGATAAATGCAGGACACGCGTACATCTCTTGGACAGTGGGAAAATGCACGTTCGAACGTGTTTTAATGAATTACTTTCTGATATGGCAATGACGACCTAAAACAAAATCGAACATCGACCAAAGCTATCAGAAGACGGCGCTAAGTAATAATTCAAAATATGGTAAACACTTATTAGAAGCTCATAAACCAATTAATTCATCAATCAAAAGTTTGTTTCCTACTGAATTCAGTGACAACTATAAAACCCATTTTTGATGAATGCATTAACATGATTGATATCATGTTTGCTGATCAACTTGCTAGCATGATTACAAACCGAAATTGATAAGTTACCTGTTTTAATTGATTTACTTGCCATTTCGTGACTAGTGCGTTACTCAATGCTGGTTTGAATTATCGTATCAAGTGAAGAAACTTACCGTCTGAAAAGATAAAGTAAATAAAGATAAGTTATTAGGATTGATGTTTTGATTACAAGAAATATTTGATTTAATAATATAATACATTTGGTTCATTGAGTAAATTGTGCTTATTCTACGCAGCGTGTAAGGTAAGACGAGTCGAATGAGGTGACAATTGTAGACTCACACCCATTTGTTCAACATTAGTCGTCTCACGTCACCCGAGGTGAGAGCGACTCGTCTTAACCCACACGCTGCGCGGAATGAGCACAAGTGTATATTGTTCATCTCCTTTTAAGCTCGTATCAAAATATATGGGTGTTAGTCGTTCAGGCGTATTGTGCGTGTCACAAAGTTTGGGCTCGATTCTCACTCCAAGACCAAAGTCAAAGTTGATGTTCTCACACATTCCATCGTTTGCGACGACATTACCGTGAAATAGGCCTATATCAGGACACAGACAAAATGTCACAATAATTATATCTCTTTTATCACACATGCAGAAACCGAACAAAGAAGAGCCAAAACAATGGTTATTCAAATGCCTAACACATAATTTTAGTGTTATAGAATTAGGTGTAACCCAACATTCGAAAAAACAGTATTTGGTGAGCTAGCGTTCACAGCAAAAGTGTCAAAATCCTAGTTGATATTGAATCGTACTGCTTGCACTAAAAATATTTTTGATTTAATATAACGAAAACGTTCATTTGATCCACAAAATTATTTGTTTTTTTTTTTGCAAATAATCGGTTTCATAGCGTGTATGCGGCAATTGAGTAAAAAATACAACATACAAATTAGAAAGAATCAATCAAACATTTCATAATTGGAATTCGTTTATTTAGTTTTTAGTTCATATACAGTGATACCTCCATGAGTCGATGTTCCATGACTCGATATCGACTCATGGAACCATACTAAAAACAGAATTTCATGGTTACTATGATGGTCCCTAGAAGCCACTTATCAAAGGATTGCTGTTCCATGACTCGATATTTCCATGAGTCGATGGTCCCTTCAATATCGACTCATGGAGGTTTCACTGTTTGTTTTTCACATGGTTTGTATTGTAATGAACGAAAAAAAAAGACGAAACACAATATACGAATCCTTTGCAAAAACATCTTGAAACAAATCGTGCATTCAATAAAATGAAACAAACTGTGCATTCGATAACATGACAATGTCGTGATATGTTCGAAATTTTGTTCTACGAAATGGATATTCGAAAAAGCGACGTGCAAAAATTTCCAAATCGTCGCAAAACATACAAATTGAAAAGTATTAGTATACAGTAATGTCCTGATTTTGTCAGCCCCATGCTGCATTTAGGGTTGACGAAATCGGGAAAGAGCTAAAATCGGGAAATAAAATTTCGACTGATTTCAAGTTTTATTTTAATTTAAGGATTTAGTTTTAAGATTTTGTTAATATAAAGTTTGTTTTTTTTACTTACATTTTCTATGTACCGTAATCATAGGTAACGTTGATAAGTTTTTTTTTTTGATAATTATAAACTATTTCAAATTTCAGAATTTCGGTCTTTAGATGCTGGTATAGACGTGGCCAAGGTCATTATTGACTTTATGCACCAAAAATTGGCAGTATAGACAATGCTGAAATCGGGTCAAAAAGGGTGCTAAAATCGGGGGTAGATGAAATCGGGAATAGACAAAATCGGGGTAGACAAAATCGGGGGTAGACAAAATCGGGGGTAGACAAAATCGGGGGTAGACAAAATCGGGGGTAGACAAAATCGGAGGCTGACAAAATCGGGTCATTACTGTAATGCTTCTACAGTCAACTCCTACTAACGGATACAGGTCGTTAGGCCGAAAGCCATTAGGCCGAATGCCGTTAGTCCGAAAGGGTCGTTAGGCCGAAATAACATTTGATCATTTACAACTACAGTGAAACCTCCATGAGTCGATATTGAAGGGACCATCGACTCATGGAAATATCGAGTCATGGAACAGTTTTTCTAAGGAGAGCTGTTTGAGGGGACCATCATAGTAACCATGATTTTTTGAATTTAGTATGGTTCCATGAGTCGATATCGAGTAATATAACATCGACTCATTACATTTATCAGTGTTTTTTCCTTGTTTTAATCAAAGGCTATTCTTTCTAGTTATATATATGACAGTTCTCAAAACTGATAGCTGTTAGAAGCAGGTATGCCATGCTGTCAGTGAGACTGACAGTAGCCTGAAATATTTAAATTTATGGTAGTTTCTATGGTATATTCAAAATGGAATTATTTCACACAACGTAGGGTTAAAAGTACTATAAATTTTTGTCAGTTAGAATCGAATCTTCGAGAAGTAAAGTTAACCGATCTTAAAGCGAAGTAAAGTGAGTTGAAGTGCCAGAGAAGAGAAAAGTTGTTTAAATGGTGAATCTTGTGGTTTCCAATTCCGTCGATAGTGACCACCCCCGGTAGTGTCCTACCCTGTCCGTGTGTGAGCCCAATCCCAGCCGGAAACCACGATTCTGCCTCAACAATATATTTTACAACGGATAATGTAAGCTACTAGATACTGCAAATTATCCTAATCAATGATTAACAATCCATTCGACCTGAAAATTCATTCGACGGCTTCTTGGTAATGCAAATTATCCTGACCTTCAGTTCATTAGAACTATCGGTCATTTCGGCCTAACGAGCCTTTCGGCCTAACGGCATTCGGACTAACGGGATAGAACCAACTGGATATTGAAGAGACCATCGAGTTAAAGAATTATATATCAAGATACAGAACACATATACAGTCAACTCTCTCTTACTTGATACTTGTATCCTTAACTCGATATTTCCCCTAACTCGATGGAATGCGCGGCTCCTTCAATCTAGCATGCTTTGATACCTCTGTAAGTCGATGCCTCTTTAACTCGATGTTCCCTAACTTTCTTCCTAAGTTTTTCATATGAGTTTACCTCTCTAACCTGATATTTTCATAAAAAGTTTCAAATGTTAATAAATTATGAATTTGAATATTATGATTAGATTGATAGTAAAATTGATGTTTACTTTTCCTTTTTGGGTGATAAAATTATCATTTTTTGCATGCCGTTTACAGGTGTTTCGTTTTGTCTTTTTACGCAATTTTGCGTTAGGGTAGATCTGCACGAGTTCTGTTTGATCTTTCGACCTTGACGCTTGCTCCTACGAGGGCGAGCGACGAAAGCAGGATCAAACATGTCGCGCGTCGGTCTAGTAAGTGAAAAAGTGGCGTGATCGGTTAGTTCTTTTTGATCCTTTGACCTTGACGCTTGCTGCTGGGCAGTGCGTCAAGAAAGCCAAGTTTTTTTTTTCCTTTTCGGGTCGCGCGCCTTTTTTTTCTGAGTGCTTTTATATAGCCAAGCAAACGAGTGAAGCTGAGAGTGGATTGTGGCTGCACAGTGAAGGATAAAGGATCAATTGGTGAGCTCGTTTCATGCTACTATTTCTAATCTATAAAATATCCCGAGTAACACGCTTGTTGTAGTTGATGCGTGTTGGCTCTTGTATGACAAAATATAGTCTTATAAGAGTTGACAGGCGTCAATTGTAACGTGTGTGTTCTTTGGGATGTATGACTGCACATTTAATCGTTACAATTGTGGGACGTAAATATGAATTTTCAACAAACTATGAATTGTTCGTCACTGTGAGTGTCGACACAAACTCTGATTCATGAATTATTTATGTTTCACATTTTTTTATTTTCAGAACACCCCTTTTTACCTTTATTTTTGTAATTAAAAAAAAAACTTTGAATGGTTCGACACTACAAGTGTAGACTTGCGAAAAGTTCACTTTATTCAACAAACTTTGGATGGTTCGCCACTGTAAGTGTCGGCATAAGAATAAGAGTGTTCTATGATGTTCCAACCAATCAAGTTTTTTGTTTCTTTTCAAATAAGTAAAATATAATAACACATGCTTTCGTCCTGACAGCTGTAGGAATGTTACATTTAGGTATTTGTTCAACAAACTTTGAATGGTTCGTCACCTCAAGTGTCTGCATATTTTTCCACTACATAGAAATTGTTCATATCAAATGAAAATATTATATTTGCAAATAAGCATGTATATATCTCACAAATCATTATTTATCATGGTCTAATCGCTTATCAAAGTGAATCCTGTGACCCAACGATCCTCCCCATTAACAACCATCCCTCCCAGTAACCTTTGTGGAGATGCAGAGGCAAACACGGTCTCCAAATAGCAAAGGTTACACACTAACATTCCTTCCCCCAATCCCACCTGACTGCAAGGACGTGGCCGGCGCCGTTATTGACCCTGTATAAATAGAGGCACTGAATTATGCACATTGAAGAAGATTATGGCCAATCCCAGCCAAACTTCTACAGTTAAACCTCCATGAGTCGATGTTCCATTACTCGATATCGACTCATAGAACCATACTAAAAATCAAATTCCATGGTTACTATGATGGTCCCTCCAAACGACGTTCTATAGCATTGCTGTTTCATTACTCGATATTTCCATGAGTCGATGGTCCCTTCAATATTGACTCATGGAGGGTTGACTGTAGTTGATTCTTTGTGCATTTTCACTGACTTCGGTCAATCACGGAATAGCAACCATTGATATGTGTAGTCAGTCTAAGCTAAGCTAAGCTAGCTAAGCTAATTTTGCGTTAGGGTAGATCTGCACATTGATGAAGTGTAGATTCACTATTACGCAAAATTGCTTAAAAAGGAATCCTCGGCGTCATGAGAGACTTATACATCTAATGCGTAATCGAAGTGAAGAGTGTAGGGTACATCGAGTCAAAGAAATATCAACTTAAAGAAGGATCAAAGTATGCTGAATTGTAGGAACCGTACATTTCGTTGAATTAGGAGAGAAATCGAGTAACATAATATCGTTGTGTTTTTACAAAATTGTCAATCAAATAAAATCTACGTGAATAAAAATTGATTAAAATGTTTTGTGCATTTATAAATGCAAGTGATTGACGCAAAAAATCGCAACGTAAATCATAATTTGGGTGCAGCATAAAAATAAAATACGAATAGATGGTCAAAAGACGCATAAAAAGCTCAATCTAGACATGGAGCATATTGTGCTTCTCGCTGTTAGGGAATCATAACATTATTATAGGATCTCGTTAAAAGACCACGGTTTATCAATCTTCCACTCGTAAACATTAAACACTTCAAGTTTACGAGTTTCCTTTATAGCTAAATAACATCCGCATCAACAGATATATCACTCAGCCTGGATGCGAGTATTCGTTCGTCTTGGACACTCATTGGTTGCAAACACCCACTCATCCTGAATAAGAAGCCCAATATATAGACGCGTCAAGTGATGATACTGGTATCTGTACCACTCCGCTGACAAAGGGCAATAGGTAATAAAAATTACGAAGGCTTCTGTTTTGAGGGAAAATCTGTTATAAATAAGAAAGGAAGCAACAAATAGTTACGGGCGCCATACCCTTACATAAAGCGTAAGGCGTTTTCTTTAGCAACAATAAAAAATCTCAATGATAAGATAATAATAATAAAATTGTTATAAACACAACGCAACTCTCCCATCCCAAAGAAGGTTTTTGCGGTACAAAGTGAGATGTTTTTTTCTTTACACCACAATCGCAATTTGCCAGCTCATTCACAGTTTAGCCTGGCCGGAATTATGCAAAAAACAGATAGGAAAAAACTCGGCAAAACTTCATGTGACAATCAAAATCATTCCGAAAGATTACACTCCACATAAAGTGCACATCATGGGAAAGGCAGCATCGCTAAGTCGCTGCTTGGTCTTCTTTGGGACAGACTCCCCTCGGTTTTAGCCCTAGCTGAATACGATCACCGTGTGGTATGACTATTCTCGAGGGAAAATCTCTATTCGGAACGGTTCTTTTCCTCGGTGGATACATACTCTTTTTCTCGCTCTCTTGACAGTCGAATTGTGAAGTGTATTCAAATGCGTAATTTTTAGCAGATAAAAGCCGTGGAAATAAAAATAAAACTGGAATAAAAATGTGGAAGCAACCAACAGAGACACAATTTTACCACCCAAATTGTAATAAAAGTGTGTGCGGAACGAGGAGGGCAAAAGTCAGCTCTTCAGACAGCAGGTTTTAACAACTTTTTCATTGGCAGTTACGAGGTTTTCCCTTATGCGTCCATTTAGTTTTTTTTTGACGAGGGGCTCAGCCGTTTACACATATCAAGGGAAAATCTAGGTAAACTATGCGTGGTAAGACGAGGAAATGCTTTGCCACTCATTTTCGCCCATCGTAGGCACATCACATAGAGCGATGAGAAATTCAGAATTATCTTTCAGGATAGGAATTCTTTCATAGATTGAAATCATGATGAGCTTATTTAATGTCTTCACTTTCTAGTTTAGGAATAATATCAGACAAAGTCTCAATTATACACACCTGCTTGCCATCGAATATGTACAAATTACAAAGCGCTGTAGGGGAAAAAGATAATGTACTGTGCATTTTAATCCTTTAAACATAAGGTACCCCGGGGCAAGTGAGAATACGGGGTAAGTGGGACCTTCCGTCATTGCTCGTTTAGGAAAAGTTTTTCAAGGGGGTATTCTTCTAGAAAGTTGAAGATACAATAACAAGGAAAGTATTTAGTACAAAAAATATTGTTATAATAAAAATGTGCTCTTTGTAACAGTTGTCAGCTCAGCGCCATTTTTAACTTGCATGATAAATTGTGACACGTTTCACGTTCTACATTGGCTCGCAAAAAATAATTGTGTCATAAATCGAATTACCATCGGTAAGCTACAACTTTAAGTATTGTTACAAGCCACTTACGATAAACAGGTATTTTCTTTTCATTTCATATGAAAATTTCTATGGTCTAACGTACCCCAAAATATCTTAATACCCGGGGTAAGTGGGACCTATCAAAACAAGCACCAGAATTAAAACTTTTCCTACACGTTTCAAACATTTTCTTAGAGAGTAGCATTAAAACATTCAAACAAATGATTTTTATCCAAATAATTTCAATCTTATATTAAAAATCATCACACTATGAAGATTTCCGGGTGACAGCTAGTTTAATGTAAAACCAAAGAAAAAACACATTGGATCATGAACAAGGATGGACAAAAATTGGCTCTAGAAACAAACAGCACAGTACCGTTTTGTCTCAAATTCCGAACAATCCCCTCTTGTATGGCAATTTGGTTGAAATGGTTCGCTGAAATATGTCATCAAATTACTAGAAATGAAAGTCAATTGCAATTAAATTTAAACATACATACTTCAATCTGTGCTAAACCTCGGGAGCAGTGATGATGCTCAGTAAAACCAGCTCAGATAAATTTATTAGCAAAATTATTCATTAGAATTCGATATATTCGTGCTGTTCGGAATTTGAATCATGGTGTTCGGAATATGAGACACGGTGTTCGGCATTTCAATCAAAATGTTGTTTCATACTTTTACATAAAAACAATTCTACACAAGCTAAAATAAACATTTTTAACAGTCAGACTTAACGAAGGAATTTTCTCAGATAGCGTCTAATTTATGTCCATGAGATGCAGCTGAAGTCACTGTTGGCCGCCACATGGAAAGTAGGATATTTTCTAAGGCAACGTTATGGAATCTGGCTGATATAACTAAATATCACATATTTTCATCGTCAACAAAAACTGCTGAAAATGTTCAGTTTTTATTTTCATGCATACAAGGGCTATAAACAAATAGAATAGGATTAGTCAAAGTTAATAATATACGCATATTTACGTGCAACAACATAAAAATGGAGTTCATATCTGACAAACCATATAAAAGTCATGATTCGATCTTTATATGATTTTTAAGATATTGACTTTCTTTTTATTTCTATTGCACGGAAACTTTTGCATTTTCACAAACTTTAGCTATAAATAAACTGAGGCAAATACTTGGCTTGGGTGGATACAGAGCAGCTAAACAAATATTTGACTTTTCAAAGATTTTGGCATAGTTGAAACCGATGTTTTCAGTTAGTTTAGGCCATTTTTTAAAAGCGTATACTAATAGCTTTAGACCAATCTGTTTCAGTTTGTTAAAAGCACTAGTTTTCCAACACCGAAATGCTTCAAAAAATGAACGGTTAACTTACGTTTAAATTCTACAAGAAATAGAATTCATAAATAATTTTATTACCTTATTCAATAAATGAATTAGATTCCAGCATAAATGCTTGTTTTGTATCTGATCTTTCATAGACAAGAATCGCAAAGAGAAGCATTTTGTTCAATACTTTGTGGTTACGGCTTATATTTTACAACTTTCTACGTGACCAAAACAAAAAAAAAACATTCAAAATGTATGGTATATCAAGATCTAGTAATTACATTAGTTGACATTTCATGAAAACAAAAATGTGCAGTGGCTAAATATTCATGTAATAAAGTTGATCAATTTTGAATTCAAACATTTTTTTTTTTTGGAAAATAATGAACCATTACGTAACTCAAAAATACGTAATGAAATATTGTTGCGTAACGAACCATAACCGTTTGCATAATGCAAAACATGATGAAAAACTGTTCATTAGGGTAGATGCCCCAGCAACACACATGTTATAAATGTTCGCGTCGAAAAATGGATTAACTAACGTGCGAAGTTCGATTTTTGACCAACTTTGCCGCGTCGCGATTCGCTTCGCTATAGTGCGCATCTATGCCCTCCAACGTGTGCTTCTTCTGCGCACTATAGAGAATCGAGTTGCGACGCGGCGAAGTTGGTCAAAATTCAAACTTCGCGCGTTGGTTAACCCATTTTTCAACGCGAAGTAGTATAATTGCTCAATTGTTTTGATTATCTCAGTGAGCTCTATTTTTTGGTTCAAATGATTCTCTAGCTGAATCACGAGCTGAAAAAGATTTATTGAGAACAATTTTTTCAAATGTAGCGTTGAAATTAGAGGCTCGTAAAAATATCTAATATTAAAACAAAAACAATCCTCCACATGCACATGGATGGATGAATACAGCGACTAAGGTGAACATAATGTAGTGCGGATGGAAGAGTGAGTGTTTACAGCACTTGATGCATGTAGTAACCTACAAGTAAGATCTGAGCCGTTTGAATAAAAATACGAAAGGTCTTTATCTCAAATGAATAATGTTCTTCTAATATTTTTAAATTACAACCAAGTTAAACGTAATCGTTAAGGCATTCAAGCAATAGAACATTGCAAAATAATAAAAAAGAGATGTACCCCTCGAAAATCAAACGAATTTTAGATTGAATTGAAAGCGACCCCGATGATGATCGACAATCGTGTTTGTTCTGTGAAAGTTTACAAGCAGCTCACCAAAATCATATTCTCTCATTTATTATAGTCGAACTGGCTCACTTTGGCCTTATACTGCATACAGTGCTTACTAAACGATCGGAATATCGGTCAGGTCGGTTCGGCAAGCAAAAAGCATCTGTAATTTATCAATATTCAATTAGATTCGTTTTCTTCGGTCTTGTGCTTCGTTCGCTGTCTATAACTTGCACCGTGGCTAGTTTACGATCGCAAATGCTTACCTCGAGTTCTCGACTTATGGCCTACCTCTCGGCGAACCGTCCCATCCAACATTCTAATAATGTTGTAATTGAGTATAAATTATAATGGCGATGATGATAAACAAGATCTTTTCAAATGATTTATAATGATGATGTTAGATTTTTCACATTCAACTCTATCGCTACGTGAAAATAACAAATACCAAGCAAGATTCGTGCACTACCTCACTGGATGGCTTTCTAACGTAAATCGGTTGCTCTTTTATGCGGCATTCAATTACAACTTTTCCTTAGAAGTAGGAGAATCGCCAAAGGTGGAATTTTATTCATCCTCCAGCTGAGCATAACAAAGCACGGTATGATTGAAGCTGACCAACAATTTGAGCTATAATGAATGCGCGGTCTTTATACCAGAGCATAGAGGCAGTACGTCATTAATAGCTCAACACGTATAATATACGCGTGTTTGAAATATGAATCATCACTAGCTCAAAATCGAAGAAATGAAATCCAACTCAAAATTGAAGGTTGGCATCCCTTAATTTACTTTACCTCTTGGTTGGCATCTTGTCACCACTTCTTTGTTTGATTGTTAACAAAAAAACAATTATGGTTTGCAATATCGAGTTATAATGTGAATCAGTCACCTTTCAAACACAATCATGTTTTTTTTATGATTTTATTAAACTCCATTCTGATATGGCCCCTATGCACGAAAACGCCTATGCAGAAAAATCTGTTAAGGGCACCCGTACTAAACAAATCAAACTCGGTGAAGAATCTGGACCATCAAATACCTAGTTTAAACAGCCCAAATGTGTCAAGAGACCGTGCATAAGATAATAAAACCAATTAGTATCTGGTTTTATAACGTGCTAACGACTGATATAAAGTTTATGGAAGTCACCGTTGAGACATGCGTGTTTTGATTTATTTGCTTTCTTTTCCCATCGGTGCCAAATTAATGTGAATAATGTCTCCCCACTATCCAATGACTTTCAGGCAAATCTTTGCGTCATCGATGGCAGTACAACAACTTTAGGAATAACGAAGACAGCTTGGTGGTAGAACCAAAAGAAGAAAGCAATTATTTAATGAAGACAACAAGTACATTACCACCACCGAATATATAAACTTCAGCTGACGATCGTTCTGATGTTTGTTTATGAGACGGGAGACATTGAGAGGAAAAAAATTACTAAACCAAGGGAAGGAGACGAGACGTCCTGGTTCCAGCCTATGAAATGGGGCTGAATACCCATAGATAGCCTACTACTATTGGGCGGTGAAAATGACTGTAGTACCAAAGTACCGGACAAACGACATGAAGAGTCATTTATTTTTATCAGCAATATTCCCAAGGGTGTATTACTGACCCCCTTTATGCGTCTTTTCCAGCATGACGACGGTGTATGTTCATTTATTTTCTCATTCAGTGATGCTTCTGCTGAACGTCCAACTGTAGATCGTCTTCCAACAAGGCATTGAAAGTATCTTGTCCTTTGGAAAGAGTCGACCAGAACGGAATTGCCATCCGGTGGTTTCATCTTAGGTGACCAACCAACAGCGTCTGCTTCAGGAACTGCCAAGTCCGTTACCTTCTATTTCCTCTCAGTTAAAGCAAACACCACATGAGAAAGTAAACTTTAAGGAAACGGAATATAAAATATGCCATTGCTTCAGTCCCCCTATCTTGAGAGATGTAATTTTTTTTGGTAAAACAGATGACAAAATGAGAAAACGAACTGCTGGTTTTCTAATTTAGCGGGCTAGTGTCCTTCGGAATCACGTGCAACCAAATGAACGTTTGCCTGATGAGGGAGTACCAATCAGTTGATGCTACCGGGGAAAAGTTTTCGTTCCTGTGAGATGGGTATCAGACTCAGTATACTTGTCGAGGAAGACATTTTATTTTCATTATTTCTATCGTTATATAGTTGATTGGAAGGAAGTGGAGTATATTAGTCTCCTGATAAGTGTAAACACTTTATAATTAGATTTTAGTACTCCTATATCGATAATTAGAACTCGAAACTGCAAATAAAATATGAAAAGTCTTTCTTTCTATGAAGTTGTATACTAGTCATACTTTTAATAACGTGCGGTTTCCACATAATACTAAACTCCAATGTGATATAAGGCAAGCAAAGTGTCAAAGAGTTTTAATGCGCATTAATCTAATGCTCATGTGGATTTTCTTGAAATAAATTGGTCGGTGTTCAGACAAACTGAACCAAGTGTTTTTCAGTGGTTTCAGAAAAACGTACCGCAGGCATGCGAAATATCAAAGTGTTTTCATTGTTTGCTGTAATAATGGAACTTATCTATTTGAATATACATCTGTATTAAAAGAGAATCGCAAACACCAGAATTGACGCAGGCCTTAGCGAATCTTTAGATCGCCAACATATCATCTTTTCCGGTCTGTCTGAACACCGGTCAGTTTGGTCTCCAAGATATAACCCAACTATAACGTCATTTTTTGTAATTGCAAAACATGTTGTATGCACTCGTTGCAAAACTCGATTTTTTTAGCCCTCGTCGTAATTATCCAACTTGTCGTTCGACAAATGTAAGCAACTAATTGCAGAATGACATTGTTACAGCAAATGTAAACAAAGTTTAGTGTTTGATGGACGAGAATAAAGGAAGTCGTCACTATGGCGTAACCTTTACGTTATAAGCGATTATCTCGGGGGTGTTATTGAATCGAAGGTCATCGGCATGAGAGGTATGTTCAAACCACTATACCAGGCCCGTCCCCCTATTGGACATTGAACAATTTAATTTAATTGTAACATAATGGTTTTATTTTGCAAAGTTCGAAAAAAACAAAATCTGTTTTTTTTTTTTAGAAAATGGATGAACATTTAAGAATCCCGTTTGAATCAAAATATTGCAGTTCAATAAATCAATTTAAGAGAATGTGATTGATTGATTGATTTGTTCATTATCGACACTTCACACCAGTGTGGTGATGAAATATTTAAATTAATTTCCTGTTTAACCATTATTTCACAAACTGAGTTTTGTGTGATGCAGTATAAAAGTCTTCGCTAATTTATATCGATATCTGTTAGCAATTCAACTAAATGGTTCTCAACAGAGTAATAAAGCAAACCTTCAAAATATAGCATAATAGCTTTAGACAAGCAACCAAAATATTGGGAATTAGTGCTCCAGATGCTATTAAGATTGTGATTACTATTTTATTATTGGTTCTATTACATCTAATTGTACGCAGTTGCTTCAAGTTTGCTGCGCTGGATTATATCTGGTTTGAGTCGGTTCAATTCCATTTTTTTCAGTTTTGTTACTGAGAAATGAACAGCCCAGTGTAGCTCCGATATATGATATTTGAGCCTGGGTAGATAACATCAAAGAATGCAAACAGAACAATCATGTGAACGAAACAACAGTGAACATTCATGTTGTGTGAAGATCATTATAAAATTGCAAAAATCACTGGCAAATATTTGGAATTTGAACTGTCATGTCAGAATTGTGACCCCCTCTGCGAAAGGAGAAACGAGGAATCTTTAAGAATTATAACAATTCAATTTTGACAAAGAGGATGACGAGAGAAAATCAGCCACATAAAAACTAAAAAAGTCATCGCGCCAAAAAGAGTACGATCGTTGAATGGAATCCGTGGTCTGCTGATCATCGGCAACCAGTCTATCATGCACATGCATACAAAAATAAAATTTTTATTAATTTGTCATAATATATTACATCAAAATGTTTTATTGGCAATATCTTCGCCTTACCGTCCTACGTGGCTGGTGCAGAATGGAAGCAACCGTGAAAAAAAAACATTGCTTCGTTATGCTTTATAGCCTGAAGTAGGTATGTGCTCCAGAAAAGCATGTGATGAATAAGGTGAAATTATATCAAGGTGACAAGAGACGCCATGAAAATGGTTGGTATCTTCTACGCTCTCTAACTTTTTGTCTCACGATATTAAAATGTTATTTTCTGTTTTAGTGGCATGGCTTTAAATAATTGCATCTGGAATGAAAGTTAATCGATATCTGAAGAGTAATGTTTGTGAAAAAATACAAATTTAATCACCATCTCTTATACCCATAGCGGAAAACGCGTAAGTACAATTATAGTGGCTGCATTTTTTCACAGTGTGATCAATTTTTCTATTATTGAAGTACTCATGCATTTAAAAGTTGTGAAAATATAAATTCTTAACCTTGAAACAGTTTGAACAACTATGAAGTTGCTCGCTGTCACTATCAACACTTAAATTTTGCTGATTTGTACAGGCCGACTGCGATATAATTCGGATCAATCTATATCACGTCAACATCATGCTGTCTACTGCATCACTAGTGCATTGATGTCGATAGACTATGGATATCACTGATGGGTTAAGTTTAGCTTTAAATTAATTTCAAAGTCACCTCTGTTTGGAATATGAATCATGTGCGAAATTTAAGTCAAAGCGGGAATTTTGGAATTATTTTTAGAAAAATCTAAAAAATGCTTCGATACATCACTCTAGGAATTTGCAGAAGATTAGGACAGGACGTGACAGCTCAACTAAGACTGCCCCGTTGTTTTTCAGTAGATAACCTTGACAATATGATAGCCAGTGTTACCAGTATCCTTTATAAGTAAATCTTGTGAACAAATTCAAATATCAAGACTTATAATTTGATTGTTTCTTGCACGCTGCATTCATTTAGTGAAATAGAGAATGCTATGTTTAAAAAAAAATCATGTTGAAATTCAAAATTTTCAAAATTTTTACACCCGATTCTGTGTTTGCGCGGTTTATTTTTACACGGCCGTGCAAAAAAAGTTTCCATACATTTTCTTCCGCCAAAACCTTATCGAGCTAACAACAATGTGCCCAGTTGCAATCCAACTCAACGATGTGAAAATAGGCCTTTGCCAAAACAACCAATGAGAAATGGTCTTTTTTGACAGGCAATTGGTTTCGTTTTTGTACTTTGACCCACAAAAGTTGTGCAAGTTTGAGCCTTCATAAAAACCGATATGTTCAAATCTCAAAATATTCGTTTATCACCTACTTACAACAAGTGCAATGACTGTATCCAGGTATTGTCTGTTTCATTCACAACAAAACGCGCCGCCAACTTTCGAACAGACTGAAAAATCATCGCCAGCAAACCAATCAAAGGAGGTGATTTGCCATTGTGTTGGTAAGACTGGTGTTACGTCAAATTCACAGCGGCTGCTTGGCTGGCGACGATTTTGGCGACGGTTTCACCGACGACGATTACAAATCGTCGCGTCCGATAGGGTGCAAAATTTACAATAGTGCAAAACATTTCATAAATGGCGATGTAGTGTAGCATGAGACACAAATCCGGTGGTATAGAAAAGCCATATCAAAGTCATATATGTGTCGCCGTGCACAATGATCCGTTGAATGAGCGCGTTCTTCTGACTGACACTTGGTAATAACTTATGGGCAATGTTAGCGCCGAAAGCATTAGGCTACGTTGCCAGAGTCAAGAAGAAGCTGCAAAGCCAACGCAAGAGCATTTCTGTACAATGAAACTAAGACCACAGAGTTAGCTGATCCGCTTCTTCTGTATGTTCTTTGAATGCAATGTGACGAGGGTGTACAGTGGAGAAAATTGTTTCAATTGGGCTCAAAATTTCGTCAGGGAATCGCACCCCATATGCACAAGAAATTCATATAATGTTGGCATCTTGATACACATTTCGAATTCATTTTCCACCACATTTCAGAACACGGATTAACGCAATCTGTTCTGAAGCACGACACACAAACCTTGCCAGTGTATGCCGTTGTAGCCTTGACAAAGACGTCATTGTTGTTGAATGAGTTTAATTCAGCTTATTTATTTCTTCATCGCTAATTACATTGAGGGGGAACGAAACCCGGGAATATACTTAGTGTGAATGAAGATTGCAACGAGCACACAGCAAACTGTCCAGACGCACAAAAATCTCAAACATTCAAACATATTGAATCACTAGTTATTTTTAGATGGTGCAAAATGCAAAACATAATTTAAAAAAAAAGGTCATTGTCAATGATAGCTGATGGTGTTGGGAAAATCTGAATCAGCAATCATAAGATTTTTTAGGGAAAGTACCAGGCACGATATCTTATCGGTGTAGGTATATTATTTTCCAAAACCATAAATTATAAAGCTAAGTCATTGCGATCTTTTACAATCATGAGTCCATTCTTGGAAATAGTGATCACTATTTCTCTGAGTATACATCTAGAATCGTATTGCATGCCATGTAGTCCTTCCATAGTTTTTAGGCATATTGTTCTAACGAGACAGGTTTTTCTGTTTAAGCATCGTAGAGGCATGGTAATCACTTTTACTATAACTATGCGGCACATCGAATCCCACTATTAATCAAAAGCCGAAAATCGAAAATGTGAACGGCTCTGAATATGACATGAAAATGTGTTATTAAAAGTCTTCTATGCTCAAGTAGACAAGGATCCCAATTGAAACCAGAGGACATCATTCTCATATCACACTCTCAATCACACACGCCTGCACCTCTAACGTTCGAAACGTTTCGTTTTATCACAAGTAGACATATGCAAACCACATTCCATGCGTGAGGGCGCTGTCTCTTCATATGGAGACAACTGGTCTGGACTATAACCGAGATTTTATTTTAGACATGGCCCGGCAATGGCTTATGATAGCTGGCTCAAAACAGGGAGGAGGGAACATAAAATCATTCTCATAATGATTTTAATGATAGCAAAACAAATAACTTTGAGAAATTAAATAATTTTCTCTGTATAATGGTAATCGATGTCAGAGATATCGTGCTACGGTGCGCCCAGCCTTTGTTTAATGTCATGTTGTTATCAATATTATTGTTTTAAGCCGTGCAGCAGAATGCTTAGAAGCTGTCCGGAAACGATAATGTCTCATACCATCACACCACTATTGCCAACGCTTGGTGTTCTTTGCAAACCGGGATGGGTCACGTTGTCCTCTGATATACGTAAGTGTGGCGGTGTACGATTTCGAGAGTTAGTTGATCCTCTCGCCTTTAGTGTGCATTAGAGTGATTGGCATTCCTGAGTGCTACACAAACTATTCGCACCACATATTTCAAATTTGTTCGTCATGTCCACCGTATCTCTTATGTGGCGGTAACAGCTAGAGTGCGGTTCGGAAATATAATTGAACGCATATGCACGTTATACACTGCAAACCATCTCATGTTTCGCCTACTACAGGCTTCAGAATTAGTGCACTTTTTTAGATCACATCTTCACTACCACAACAGCGTGCATTAGATTTTGGCAACAAGACCGAAAATGTCATGTTTCGTACAAATTTCGAGTTAAACAAAGTTTAATGTATTGTTACAAAAAGAATAAGGCTTCAGCTAAATTGTTAGTTTTAATTGCATTAAAATAATGATTTCATTGAAAAATCCCACACTATTAAAAACATTTACGAGTATTTACCTATCTACAGCCATTTGTAAACATTTTCTCTAAATATTTCGATCAACAATCTCAAAAAAGCATATTATGAAAATAAAACATGAACAATACATTCGGTTTATTTACAGCAGCGTTGCCAATTTTGATGATTTTTTTTGTGCTTCGAAAAGTCTTCTAAAACTAACGATTTGTTTTCTCTATTGTGCTTCAAATATGACGTGGGGCTACATGAGCAACTCTATGAAGACGTACACTCCCGTGCATAAGTTTGGGTTCACCTCCTATAAAACATACAAAAGTGTTCAGTTCATATATCTGTGATTACGCGTTCAATTGAAACTCTCTTAGCCGCATTAGACAGACAAAGAGTTATTCTTACTTCATATGTATCTTTCCAAAAATATTTTCTGAATATTGTATACTAAATTTTTACTTAAAGTTGTGACATTTTTTAAAAAACACACTGGAAAAACATAGCTAATTTCCTAAGCATTGGATCGACCAATATTTTAATACATGGTGTCATTAGAATCGTAATCTTATATTCTTTGAAGAGCACCCACGAAAATTTTGCGGAAAAATCAGTATGGTGTATCGTGCAAAAGTTTGGGTTCACCTGAACTTACTCAAAACATGAAAAATCTGTGAAATCGCGCCATTATCTGCGTTTGAAAAAACTATGAATTATTAAAATCGGTTGAAAATGTCAGAGATATTGACAAAAATGATTTGCGTGCGGCTCAGGTGTGTGTGTGTGTGCAAAAGTTTGGGTTCATTCCTCAATATGATGCAAATCGTGCAAAAGTTTGGGTTCGCCTGAACCGCACGCAAATCATTTTTGTCATATCTCAGCCATTTTTCAACCGATTTTAATAATTCATAGCTTTTTCAAATGCAAATAATGGCGCGTACATGATTGGTTTTATATTTCACAGATTTTTCGTGTTTTAAGTAAGTTCAGGTGTACCCAAACTTTTGCACGATTTGCATCATATTGAGGGGTGAACCCAAACTTTTGCACGATGACTTGACTCACTGTTTTATTGATTTTGAATAGTTTTCAGATTTTACAGAAAAAAATTCGTGTGTACTCTTTAAAGAATATAAGATTACGATTCTAATGCCACTTTGTTTTAAAATTTTGGTCGATTCAATGCTGAGGAAATCAGCTTTGTTTTTACAGTGTTTTTTGAAAAATGTCACAACTTTAAGTAAAAATTTAGTATACAATATTCAAAAAATGTTTTTGGAAAAATACATATGAAGGGGCCCAGATAGCCGTAGCGGTAAACGCGCAGCTATTCAGCAAAACCAAGCTGAGGGTCGTGGGTTCGAATCCCATCGGTCGAGGATCTTTTCGGGTTGGAAATTTTCTCGACTTCCCAGGGCATAGAGTATCTTCGTACCTGCCACACGATATACGCATGCAAAAATGGTCATTGGCATAGTAAGCTCTCAGTTAATAACTGTGGAAGTGCTCATAAGAACACTAAGCTGAGAAGCAGGCTCTGTCCCAGTGGGGACGTAACGCCAGAAAAAGAAAAGAACATATGAAGTAAAAATAACTATTCGCCTTTCGAATGCGGTAAGAGAGTTTCAATTGGACACGTAATCACAGAGATGTGGACTGAACACTTTTGTATGTTTTTGCGAGGGTGAACCCGAACTTTTGGACGGGAGTGTAAGTTATTTTTCATATAAATTTCTGAGATGAGACTCGCGAAGACAATCTTCTTTTTCTGCGATTGCTGAGTTTTTTCTTATTCCAATTTGTGTCTATATCAATCATGCGCAAGCCGTTCAAACCCTCACATGAACCTCTCAGCATAAAATGATTGCGTTTGCATCACACCAAATCATGAATAGCCTTCTGAGTGAAAATTCATGCCAGCAAACGTAGCAGATATAAGAAATTACAAATCTTGTGTTTAGGTTATTGTGTTTAGATGATTGATCGGCAACATTGAAAAAAAACTGCTCCACCGACTGAGGTTTTTATTAACAGTATATTGTGAATACAATACTTTTCACTTTTGCAGCCATAAAAACGGCGGACTGCACACGCTATGTCTAAACCAACAGATTATGAAGATCGAATGTACCTCGAATTTTTTACCCCTAGACATCAGTAGCAGTGCTGGGAATGGTAATAGTAGTAGGCTTGACTTTTCGCGAAAATCACGTGGCCTCCCAGTACAGTAGTTCAAAAACGTGAATCTCATCAAGTAGCCTCTGTTGGGTGCACGAATTTTCTAAATCATGAGTGTCATTGAAGGCTCTAAATGCGGGAAATGCAGCGGGAAATAGAACATTTTTCTACAGTAATTTCGGGTTGCCCATAGCAACGGGTGTTTTGCAATTTTCAAGGCATTTGCCTACAGCAGCGATGGGCGTGAGTTTCACTGGCTTCGCTGACTGTGATTGGCTTTGTTTGGCTACTGTAGAGTGAGTTTCAGATTTTTTCCCAACCCTGATCAGTAGTATCGGTCTATAAATTCATAATTGAAAGGTTTTAAAATATTCTATCGGTGAATTTTTTTCCATACATTTTGTATGGGCCGAAATACGTAGGAACACGCGATTTTCATTGGCTGATATGAAAAAATAGCTAAAAAATGTGAAAAATCAAAATTTCACCGATAGAATATTTTAAAACCTTCCGATTATGAAAATATAACCGAAATACTGCACTCTAGCGGAAAAAAATCCGAGGTACATCAATTTATATAATCTGCTAGTTTGAACATAGCGTGCTGCATTTGACGTTTCGTGACAGCGGAATCTGGGCTGCGTATGACGTTGATATTTTTCCTCTTCGCGAGTCTCTCTCAGATAAATTCTATATTAGTACTGCCGTCAAGACAGTAGAAGCATTAACCTAAGAATGCTACTGTTAGTGTTACCAACATCTAGTTTGCCACGGGCTGACAGCGCGATTACCGGGAATCAATGTGTCGAATTGATTTTAAAAACAAAAAAAAACCTTTACGACGTGGCATTGAACAAACAATGATTAGAGGCATAATTAGAAGTGACAATAAATAAAATCAGTTTTGTGACAACAGTGCCACTAATAGTTCTATTACTAATATTTTTATTGTCAGGACGTACCTTAAACCTAAATAATCTGGACAAATTGATGTGAAATTTGCGAAAAAGTTGCACGTCTTTTCGGTGAGAATCGAACTCACGACTCCCTATTCTCTAGATAGAGCGCGTTACTCTATGCCACGAGAGGACTCATGAACGCAGGATATAACCTGAATTCGATTTCAGCTCAATAATCACGTGGTCCTCTTTCGCAAAGCGCACCTCTTTTGAAATCTTATTTAATCCAATGGCAAGTATATGTAATGCTTGGTTTTTCGGTAGTTGTTAAACTTTCACTCGGCTGGTTAGCCGTAAACCACGGTCATAATTAATGAAACAACTGTTCTTTTCAATTTCAATATCATGTGAAAATTATTTTTTAGGGGGCTTCTTATTTATGGTGCTTTTTAAGGACAAGCCCTATTTGGAAATAAAAAAATAGTTATTGTCAAATTTTCTAGCCAATTTCAAATAATCATTGATTTTGATAAGCTTGAAACACGTTCCACACATTGTTATTTATTCGTGTGATTGTTTTGGTATCTTATTTATTATCACAACATTGTAAAATATTAATCAAACGATACATGTAGGTCATGAAAGAAAGTCTTCTGAAGCCATTTTGTGTTATATCTTTACAAAGAAATACAAAAAATGTATAAAAGACAAAACGAACAAACTTTTTTTTCGAATGTTGCATTATAAACAATTAAACTACTGGATGACAACGTGGAAGTGATGCACTATGAACTCTCATAAATATTGTACAGGAACATACCTACTACCTAATACTACCTACTCTAGTAAAGTTTACTGCCCATAAATGTGTAACTGTTCCATACGGAAAATGAAGGCATTGAGAAAATAGCGTTTAAAGTGTGAAGCTTGTCTTCTCATTCAAATATTCCTAGTTTCCTAGTACATGCAATATCTAGTTAACACAGCCGCACAGATAACTCATTTTGCTTCCATTGATCAGCAAAAAAAATAAACTTGAACACAATTCACGATTTTAAGTTGCTGTTTGAGTCAAAAGTTCATATAGAGACCTTTATGCCTTTATGTTTTAATATGGGACTGCATCAACTTCATACACACTTAAAAAAATAGGGATTACGGTGAAATTTCACCGTAATTTCAACAGCTGAAGCTTCGGTGAAAAATCACCGAACAATCTGTAAAATCTTTGAACGAAATCATAAAGAAAAATAAGAAAATGGCTCAAACCGGGGATCGAACTCCCGACCTACCGATCAGAAAGTAGTCTTGCTACCACTAGGCTAGCTTACACTGCTTGTTAGTGGTGTGCAAAAACTGCAACAAAAGGAAGCTCATGCCTGCCAGAGCGACTGTCACACGATTTCACAGAAGTTCGGTGAAAATAATGCTGTTACCGAACTGTTCGTTAGTACTTCACAGGGTTACAGTAAAATTGTTTGTTTCACGGATTTTTTCCGGTAAAATAATAGATTTCACGGATTTTTTTCCGGTAATATAGTTGATTACACTGATTTTGTCGGTAAAATAGTGGATTTCACAGGAAAATCTGTAATTTTGTTATTTACAGTTCAATTTCGGTGATTTATCTCACAGGATACTGCGATTTATTTTAAGTGTGTATTTTTTCACAATATTTTCATTCAAAGTGTGTTAATTACCATATGCATAGTAAACTGCCGTGAATCGCAAGTCAGTCCCATCTGCATTTTCGTCAAAATTGAGTTGAGTTTGGTTTTCAACGTATCTTCCAATGCTCTTTCAGCTGCCCTGATGAGATAATAAGCTTTGTTCGGAAAAAGTAGGAATAAACAGCAAGCCAAATTGTCCCATAATGAAAAGTAACCGCATATCAATCCCACTACAGATTTCCGCACCGTGTAACACAAAAATAAACCGTGTTTTGATCATCACTATATTTTTTCTCAGAAAGGTATCGTAGTGAAAAACAAATTGTAAAAGCTTCATTAAGATTTGAATATGTTCCAATCTTCTGGAATATTTTGAATATTCTTATAAAAAACGAGTTTGGAAACTTCACACCCCATTTTCTCAATGCCTACTTTTTACAGATGGGACTGACTTGCGATTTACGGCAGTAAAGTACATATTAAAACATAGATGTTGCGACAAAAAAGGCGTTGATTCTAAAATCCAACTAGGACAGTTATGCTTTTATGAACAACTGTTCTAAAGTTGTAACACTTTTTTTGCAATTTCTCATCGTAATAGGCTGTTTTTCATCCCGCCAATCTGTCATGAAACGGCCTACTTTCCTGCACTGATGTATGCAGTGCGGGTATAGTCATTACGCATTACGAATCATTACACAACAACACAGTTGGCAACCGCTCTTCGTGCGCGATACACGTATCTTTCCGAAGCTCCGTTTAATCAAGTTTTCGTGATTCCTATTTGACAGAATTGTGTGTCTCGAGCATAATGTCTGCGCATAGGAAGAATACTTTAGTGGTCGATTTCAGTACCTTGCCAAAACGACCGATTTTGGAGCAGATAGAGGAATTCCTCAAAAAACGTTTAATGCTCGACATGGCCGACGTGAAGAGCATCCAGCTACACCATCTCCAAAACTGCGTGTTCATTGAGATGAACAACGCAAGTGTAGCACCTCGGCTCCAAAAACTTCACCATTTACAACACTCCTTCATATACGAGGGAGTCGATTATTACGTCCCGGTCTACGTGGATGGCCCCAGTACTATCGTGAAGATTCACGATCTGCCTCCACAAATGCCCAACACGGTAATCACTAGCCACATGAAACAATACGGCAAGGTGATTTCTATTCAGAATGACGTTTGGAAGAACTTTTTCCCTGGCGTGCCGAACGGTGTTAGAGTTCTTCGGATGAGAATAGAAAAACCTTTGCCGTCATACATTGTTGTGGACAATTAGCGCAGCTACGTCAGCTATCCGAAAGACGAGGTAAAGCAACAACAACGCACATCACCAAGCTCAACTGCAAAATCGCCACCGCAACCATGCAGCCGCAACAACGAGAACACAAACGACAACAACCAACTCGACGCACCACCGGTCCATCCCGCCGACGATTCAAGTAACGATGACGATCAGTGTTGCCACATTTTTCTCGACTCTCATCTGTGATTTTGGTTGAAAAAATCTTTTTATCTTTAGTCCACCTCCAAAAATCTTGGTAAAAATCTGTGATGCGACAAATATCCGTTGACAAGAAGTTTTGTAAACATAAATCCAGCATGTTCTAGAGAGGTTGACAATTATTAAGGCTAAGTAGCCTGTCATTCGTTTTGGCATCAATGATGACTTTTCAGCTTGCATTTCAAGGTGATAAAACTCAGTCTTGATAGTTTATATTGACTTGAAAAAGTATAACTGTACGCGCTTACATGCATAATGTATGCTGATACTTTTTCAACTGTGTCAGTGCAAGACCAACTGATTTTCTTTGATTCGAAATCGTGAGATGAATCGACAATAATCATCGACGACGCATACAAATTTCAATGACGGCCTACTTCGCCTTAATGCAAAATGTGTTTACTAACAAGTGAACTGCAAACCTTGAAACACAACCAAAACAAGAGGATATTTGATTGTTTATGAAATGTTTGAATTACTTCAATAAGTATTTAAGAAAAACGTAAGTAGAATAATGACAGCATTTTGTATATTTTCCAAAATCGTACCCAAAATTCGTGTTATGTCCAAAAATCTTAAAAATCTTTTCTATCTCAAATATCTTTGATCTGTGATCACAAATATCTGTAGGCCAGAACAGGAAAAAATCTGTGTAATTACAGATAAATCTGTGTATGTGGCATCACTGATGACGATGATGACGACGACGACAACAACAGCAATAACGAACGTACGATTGAAACTACAGGGAAGAGACGGTTGTCAGCTGAGACTCGCTGCAGAACAACAGAAGATAACGAACCAAAGCGATCGTGCAGTCAGAGTAGCCAGAAAGTCGATGGAAGAAATGATACCGAGTGGAAAGTATACCAAACACGTTCGAAAAAAAAATGAATGAGATGTATGTTACATTATTTTTATAGACATGAATGCACCGAATGGTGTAAAATGTCTCTAATAAAAAAAAAAAAAAAAAAAAAAAAAAAAAAAAAAAAAAAAAAAAAAAAAAAAACATAACAAGTTTTAAGAAATTGTATAATAATGGTGAATGCATTCCGATATAATTTCTGATACCCTCATGTTGTACGTAACTCGTTGCAGAACTCGATTTTTACAGCACTCGCCGTAATTATCCTTATTAAATTTACGACTCGTGCTGTAAAAATCATTATTCTGCAACTTGTTCCGTAAACTACTCTAACGATACTATTTTTGGTTGAGCAACCGTTGAAGCATTATTAAGGGGGCAGGATCCGTCATTGATTTCGGAATTTTCAAAAGCAGTTTTTTCGTTCAAAATCAAGAAAATTTACAGCAAAATGTGTTCACTGTATTTTGTTCTCCAACCAAAACACAGTGAACACATTTTCATCGAATAATTTTTAGTTTTGAACAGAAAAACTGCTTTTGAAGTTTTGATGATGACGATGATTACGATTACGGAGCGTTGATCGTTAAGTTTGTAAAGCTGCAACATTTTTTTTCTAGATGCCGTCTATAAAGCATACGGTCACAGTCAAACAGGCGTAACAATGAAGAAATTACCGTTGATCATTCATACCGTTCGTCATCATTCATTCAACATACCTACATCATTTCGCTTTTCTTCATTTTCGACGTGCAAGCCTTGTTGCACTAAACAACTAAACAATTTATTCTAAGTGCAACGTCGGTTTGTCTGTGATGCAGTCATCAAAAAAATGTTGTATGTTTTTATTGAAATAACTAGAATAGAAACGTTTGACAATTGGAATTCCTATCCAAATTATTGTTGTGGATTGATGTAATTTTAATTGTATAAAGTGAAATCAACTACTTATATTCATAATTAAGAAGTAAAGAAGTTCTTCAATAATCTAAAATAAATTCTTAATAATAACACGAAAGCCAATGCAAAAATTGTCAATTGAGTAAGAAACCCAAAAGAAAAACTAAAGCTGAGGAACCGGCTGTTAACCAGTCGAGATTTTACACCAATAAAATAAAGGACAAAATAAGTGCTATGCAGTTATGGCATACTTGATTTTTATCCAGTTGGTAGTTTTTGTTGTTCTTCTTCTTCTTCTATCTGGTGTTACGTCCAAACTGGGACAAAGCCTGCTTCTCAGATTAGTGTTCTTTATGAGCACTTCCACAGTTATTAACTGAGAGCTTTCTTTGCCGATTGACCATTTTTGCATGTGTATAATCGTGTGGCAGGTACGAAGATACTCTATGCCCTGGGAATCGAGAAAATTTGCTTTACGAAAAGATCCTCGACCAGCGGGATTCGAACCCACGACCCTCAGCATGGTCATGCTGAATAGCTGCGCGTTTACCGCTACGGCTATGTGAGCTGTGTTGTTCTAAAGAAGCAAAATATTTCGCATTAGCCAAGGTATTTTGAACCATTTTTATGGGAATTTATTTCAAAGTACTGCATTAAAAACACCTAGGGAAAGTGAACCAGTTATGGCCATAGTCGTTCCCTATTTGGCCATATGTTAAATTTTGATAACTTTTACATTTTAAATCTTTTTGAATGCTTTAACATCAAGTTATATCTTAAATCTAACTACTACAACGCACAAAAATTTTCAAAATGTGAAGACATTAAAGTTATCATGTATGGCGAAATAGGGAACCACTATGTCCATAACAGGTACACTTACCCTAATCCCAAGTTCTTTTTACATTTTGTGAACAATGAAGTTAAGCCCTAAAATTGAGAAACACTACTCAACAGATTGCGTTTTTCCAAGCCACACTTATTCTTTTTCTTATTTTAGGATATCCTTATAACATGAACATGCATGGTTTGTTCCCTAGATATTTGACACCTTTTTTCATCAACTTTGCGATGATGTCGTAGAAGATCATTGCATCGAGCTGAAAAATGAATGCATGTTTGGCCTTTCACGTGCTGATATGCGGTAAAGGTTAAATTAATTATTGTTTAGCGTAGAGCCCCAGATGGCACCATCACGTGACCGGCATCACTAATGAAATCCAGAACATGGACATGGATCCCTGTTGTGTTGCCTTTCCCTCTGATGATGTTGTGATGTTTGGAGACTAATCGCTTACGCAGATTTTTAGATAGCAGAACACAATATTAAGACTCCGTGATTTTGTGTGAACATGCTCGTCAGATCTACCATACTTGTGTTCATGGCGAAAAAAAATATGAATGTGTATAAAAATACAATGTTTCCCTGAAATGCTTGACGCCTTTGATATTTCACTGCATATTTTCTTTGGCTAGGACGCCAGTCAGAGGTGTTCTAAAGACGGACACGTTTTATTGCATTTTAATGGTTTTCGTTCAGTTTATGTCTTTTCGGTAACGTGTTTCTCTTCATTCTTCTTTCTTAGCTCCATCGGCATCAAAAAGAGCAATCTATTTTCCGCCTTCCAAACCGAACCAGATAAAACAAACCGATGTTTCAATGGGGGAAAATTGCCAAAAGTCACCTTATTATAGCGGTTCATGGAAGCTATATGGAAATTTCTTACTCACAAACATCAAACTACAAAAGCAATACCGCAAGCCGAATACTGAGAAATGCAAACTTATACATTGAACAAAGAAATGTTCCGTAGCTTTGATCGAGTTTATAGTGGCATTTTTATAAACTATAGACTAGAGTTGGAATTTTAATTGAAAGTTGTTATACGTAATGAACCACGTATGCTCATTTTTATAAATTTTTGCCCGTCCCCCCTCTTTGACCTAGTTTTTAAATTCTTTTCTCTCGAACACACATAGCAGCATGATAATTTCACAGATATTATAATTTTCGTCACAATTTCAACCCCTCTACCAGCTTCAATTTTTGACCCCAAAAATATAGTCAAACCGCTAAACCGCCTATTCGGACCATTTTTTTTTAAAGTTCTCAAAAACACTACTATTTTTAGATTTTGAGTCGATATTGATTAATGATCATCTGGTTTTTGAAGATATTCTGATGTTCCATTCCCCAAAAAAAATGTCTTTAGTCGTAATTTTGTTTTTAGCAAATTTATCATAAAAGTTAAATATGGGCTTTACCATGTTAGGTACTAAGGAGCTTTTCTGAAAATATATATAAATCGGTTGAGTTTTTTTTTTCCCAAGAAGCACTATCTGGTGGAACATGTTCTTACTTATTGAAGTTTTTTACGTTGCTAATTTTTGTAAAAAAAACACGTTAATTCAAACAACGAAGTAAAAAACGCGTTAATTAAATAAACTTAGTAAAAAAAAAACTTTTTCCATACAAAAGAATGTTATGGTCATTAGAGTGGTTCAAAATATCGTTTTAGCTCCACACCACTCATTCGATTCTAGATCAAATTCTGAGTGTCCTCCCAAATTTTGAGCTCATTCGGATGAAAACTGAGACTGCACAAGCAATTCAAAGTTTATATGGGAATTACTATGGAAAAAGAAAGCAATTCATTCAATCGATCATAGTGTTTGTCCATGTGCTCTTGGGGAATAGAGCTATGTTAATACTGTGAGATACAATAAACAGCTACAACTTTGCCGAAGACCATTTTCAAATCGGACGCCTCAGTAATTAGTTATTGATTTATATCCAGTCACTAATTCTTCAGGAGTGCTCATTTAACTTCTAAACAGGCAACATTGCTGCACCTGGCGCAATACATATTAGCACGCACAAATCATGGCTACTATGTTTTACTTCATATATCCAGTGATACCTGCAGAGCAGTCCGATAAACAGAAGACTCACTATTATAGGAACGTACTACTATTGCTAGTATAAAGGTGCAAAAAAAAGTTTTTTGGTTTTCTTCTACTTCCTTACTTAATACCAGCATATTTTTCACACATTTATTTTATATAAATAAGGGCCATGTTAAAAAAATACACACAAAATAAAAATTGCCTATAACACGCGTAAACCGCTATTATCGGACACTCACTACTATTGGATCAACCACCCCAAGATATAACTTTATGCTCGAGAAACTTTCTTTTCATTTGTAAATTCTGTACGTGTGCATCTGAAGTTAAAATTTTATTGATTAAAATTATGTGATCCCCTCTCGATTATTATCAAACTTTCATATACAATCAACACTTCATAACATGATATTCTTATACTGTTGTGAATCGTAAGTCAGTCCCATCTTCAAAAAGTAGGCATTGAGAAAATGGGGTGTGATTTTTCCAAACTCGTTTTCCATACGAATATTCAAAAAATTACAGAGGATTGCATGTTCAAATCTTAATGAAACTTTCATAATTTGCTTTTCACATTAGGGCAGCTGAAAGAGCATTGGAAGATATGTTGAAAACTAAACTCATCTCAATTTTGACGAAACTGCAGATGGGACTGACTTGCGATTCACAGCATTATAGAATTATCGAGTTATAGAACATATGAACACAAAAAATCCTAATATCGAAGAAACAACGTAACGCTCTAGGGGGAGGGGGGGAGTAGGCTCAAGCGTTACGACTCATACAAAAAATTGAAATTTTTCATACAAAAAGCGTTACGGAGGGGGGGGGGGGGTAAAAAAAATTTAAATTTTAGCGTTACGTAATAAATGGATGCTGCCTTAAGAATATCATCTTGTTTCTGATTGAAAAGTGAGGAATTTGTATAGTTCTATCGCACAAGATCAAAAATAGGGATGTTATCTTAAGCAGCAACACAAATTAAGACTAAAATAGCTAAATTTTCACGTATTTTCATTGCTAGCAAAAACCGATAGAAATGTTCATTTTACCTGCACTATGTGGGTGAAATGAACAGCTGTTGGTGGTAAAATGAACATCGTACAAAAAACGTGAGCAAAACTAACATTCTAAAAAAATTTCATTGCATTCCCGAAAATATATCTATAAATGCTTGTAACCCATTCAAAAAGAAATCTAAAAGTTTCAGATTTGACATCACATTACAACGATATTTTTACATCACTGAAAAACCTCAAGACCTACGAACTAAAAGTTTCGTCAGCTGATAAAAATTCATTGAAATTTGTTTTTTCTCTGTAAAAGGCACGGTGTTCATTTTACCACCCCTGTTCATTTTACCACCACTTCCCCTAAGCAATGCAGTTGGAAATGTCCATGCTAAACAATCCACTGGTGCTTTGCCTACATGTCAACATTGAGTGTTTAAAATGTTGTGTAAGCTTAAGTATGAGCTACTGAACTCATTTTTGATATCATACACAGCATAGCAAGTATAGTTTTTTTTGCTAATAAGACCGTATATTCTCAAATAATGTGCTTATTTCAAGGTAAATTGCCTACATTTTGGCGCATTGAGCACATTTTCATTTTAATTTTGCAATAAAATAATCAAATACTCGAGTTGTAAGAATTTTGACATCATTTTCAGATTCAAGAGACCCAAATTTAGTAGATAGGGATTTTTTTATTCCTCAACCTGCTTTGTTATATAGTGATCAATTTCGCCCCAATGTGATATTAAAATTAATTGTATGACATGTTAAATTTTATTTAGTGAAAATTCGATTACATAAACTGATAAAGATTAATGTAGTACTGATTTAGTTGAAATTTATTTGACAATATTTGCATTCCGAAGGATAACACAACAATAAGTTGTAAAATAGTGATCAATTTGCCCCCGGATTACGGTATAGTTTTTACGTAAAAGTATGAAACAACATTTTGATTCAAATGCCGATCACTGCGTTTATTCTGTCTCATATTCCAAACACCTTGATTCAAATTCCGAACAGCACGAATCAATTGTATTCAAACGAATAATTTCTCAAATAAATTTATCTGAGCTAGTATTACTGACTTCGAACTAGAGAATCATTCTCAACTACTCCCGAGCTATAAAATACATTTACAGACGTTAAAACTTAATTGCAATCGACTGCCATTTCCTGGTTATTTGATGACATACTTCAGTGAAACATTTCAACCTAATCGCCGTACAAGAACTGAGTGTTCGGAATATGAGCCTGTTCGGAATTTGAGACAAAACGGTACCTCACACGTGACCGTCGACTAGTGGAGACATTGAGTTATGAAAATATCGAGTTACGGAAATATCGACTTCTGGAATTCTGGGTAATTTGAAGGGACCGGAAAATCCATCGAGTTATAGAGTATATCGAGTTATAAAACATCGAGTTGTGGAGAGTTGACAGAAGTTTCGACAGTTTTTATTTGTTATTCGCACACCGCTCATCCCCCCCTCCACCACCCCCCCCCCCATTCAACGCATTCTGATAGAAAGAAGCAGAAGATAAATTTATGATTTGTTCCGGCCTATGTTAAAAACAAAGTCATCGGCCGTATCCTAGAATATAATACTTCCACGGTTCCGTAAGTTTTGATCAAATGACTAATTTTTCGTAATTTGTAATTTGTAATTTGCAATCGTCCGTATGTACTATGCCTCTACTATGGAAATACTCAAGCTTTCACCAAAACTCCCAGGCCTCTATGATAAGAACGCCTAATAATTGCCAGTCCGTCGTGTGCATTAATGAAAAATGTTCGTGACACATTCGATTAGATAGCTAAGTCCAAGTTAAAGCATAGTCTGTGTGTGTCTCCTCCCTGAATAGTTTGCTTACAGGATTGTGGTATTGTAGCAACTTAATTACGTTTAAGCTGCGATAATACAGCCACTGCTCAATATTTCCAAAAAAAATAAAAAAAAAACAAGTCGATGGATTCATTTTTGGCACCATCAAAAACCGTTGACATGAATGAAAATAAATTTTAATAATTGTCGTAAAAATCTCTGGATATCTTTGAATTAATACACGATTAGTTCCAAATGTATAAATTCATATAATGAAAATAAGAATTGCCATTCGATGTATAAAAATCCGGCACCTTCTGTAATATCTAATTTTATGTTAATTAAATGTGGGTAAATGTTTTCTACTTGCCACGTTCTTATGGCACCCACGTGCGAGAAAATTTGGTTACAATTTGTATTCTCCCCACGTGTAACATATTATGCTTTATATAATGGAATAAATATTTACTTAGAACTATCCACGTAGCAGACGAGGATAAACTATTTTGTCTGTCGTACTAGCAATCTCAGTTGAACATTCAAAGGCAAACATTTTTGCGATTTTTAGATTCTTCTCGTAAATACTACCAACGCGACAACTACAATTTATTTTCCATCATATTTCATACTGCGATATCTTTTAATTCAATCAAGTGTGGGGACTCGCTAATGCATTTATATTTTTCGAGACTGCGCTTCTTTCGTCCTGTCCCGTAGTCTTTCCTATACTTGGGTTTTGTGCGTGTAATTTAAGAAGCATTATGTCAACCCTAAAAGGTATTCGATCCAAAGCATTAGATGTGTTGACTCTGATATCCACCACCGTACCACAACACCGATCTGTGTGCTGTACGTGAACACGGAGCAACGTCGAGAGTGTCCTTATCGGTTCAATCTTTAATACCAATGCGGTACAAATTTGCGGCTAGCAGTGCAACAAGCCTTTATTGTTATTATCAATAGAAACACAGAACATAAAGAGGGTTTAAGAACAGTATGACCGTATTTCGGTTGTTTCTTCCGTATTTCAAACATTTCCTCTAGCTTTGAGGATGAAATGGTGCCAGTAAATGTTGGTGTTCTAACTTCATGACAATCCAGTGAGGTGTGACGAGCCTCTTCTTCATGTCAAGGACTTTACAATGAGTTAAACGTCACACCAGAAAAGCTATAAATTTAGCGCCGTTAAATTGGGAAGATTTAATTTTATCAGTCAAACTAAGGAAAACAAAAGAAATAAAACTTTGATAACACTTCCATCGGGTAAGCTGCAAAACGCCAATAAAGCGAGTACCTTGAAACGCCACGAGTCAAACAAAAAGTCGGAGTCTGTTATCGGTGAAAAACTTTTTCTCAAGTGCTTTATGCTCGACACACTGAAATTTGCCATACCTTCGAGCCATCTCAGCGAAAGCTGTTATCTGGATGCTGCTACCATTGGAGAAGCGCTATTTATTTTAACTCAGAACGTTGATTCGTGAGAATGTATCCTAAATTTCGGGAAGGAAATAACGCGTCAATCAACCCTTTAAATTCTTATTTCTCACACCCCTGAATCGAAAGCATAGGAAAGCAGTCCGACAACTAAAAGTTTTTGAGTACTTATACGCATCATGCTATTATTCTCATATCGAATTATGAAAGATTTGATCATTAAGGCGACTTGACACAAGCGAATCGGGAAGTTTTAACCAAACACGTTAATCTATCTTGTAAGAAGGAAAACAATGTCCTTGAAACAGCTTTCCAAAGAATATCTTTTTCATAATTTGATTATCCCTCTAATATCGAGTCATTGACGTTTGTCTGTATAAAATATATAATCGATTCACCTATGGGGCTCTGCACTGTTTTGATTTTGCATGGGATTTTGACGTTTACTGGCCTTGTTGTTTACACATTTTGTGAAGGGGTGAAAGAGAGAGAAAGAATTATGTGCAAAGCCCCATCGATGAATAGCAGTTTACCGTTTTGTCTCAAATTCCGAACAGACTTATATTCCGAACACTCGTTTTTTGTTTGGCGATTTGGTTGAAATGTTACGCTGAAATATTTCACTCAATTACCAGGAAATGGCAGTCAATTAAATTTTAACGTATTCCAATTTATTTTATACCTCGGGAGTAGTGATGATTCTCTAGTTCGAGTCCAGTAGAACTAGGGAAAGTGTACCAGTTATGGACATAGTGGTTCCCTATTTCGCCATACGTAATTACAGTTAACTCTTCATAGCTCGATATTGAAGGGACCATTGAGTTAGAGAGGTATCGAGTTACAGAACACAAAACTGGTGCAAATGCGATCCAAGGGACCATCGAGGTAGCCATGAAAACCAAGTTTTACTATGGTTCTCTAGCTCGATATCGAGATACGGAATATCGAGTAAGGGAGAGTTAACTGTATTACGCGTTGCAAGAAAAATTTTGATTCCTGAAAAATCCAGGTCCATTTATCAGAAAATTTTCCATCAAAATCATCGTAGTCACCTCTGACCTTATGCTGTTTGAAATTATGTTTTATCTTTAGTCTCTTAGCGGTTCCTTTCAACTGTATCAAATGCCTCGACAATACTTATAATACAATGCTACAAATTACTC
The DNA here is from genome assembly GCF_002204515.2 of Aedes aegypti. Lineage (NCBI taxonomy): Eukaryota > Metazoa > Arthropoda > Insecta > Diptera > Culicidae > Aedes > Aedes aegypti. Next base: position 149,736,116 of record NC_035107.1, on the reverse strand, counting down.
AACGAACAAACTGAACAAATAAGACTTGGTCGTACAGTCTTCCCAATCCTTCTCCAGAAACAATTATATGTGTTTCCTACGCTTTCACAAATTTGATAACATTCAAAGGTAGATTCCACATGACAGAAAGAACTCTTCTTGTCGGTTTTCAGTGATATTTGATATTCTGGATTTATAAGGCTTGTCCAACTAACAAACATGGCCAAAATCAATTATTGCAAATGAAACAAAGCTCGATGCTGGAAAAAGGAGTTGAATTAAAGTTAAATTTATCACTTCAGCCATCGATACTTTTACTTGTTTAGAAACAGTTCGCAGTTTCAATGCAACGCTTACTGTGGTTCATTTGTTCTATGCTGGGATTGCTCACTGCGCGTTATTTCGGCGAAGGAATCCAAATTTTTAAATTTCCCCGCAATACTTTGATGCCTTCAAATTTTGAAAATGTGTGTGTGTTGTAGTAGTTAGTTGTAAGATATACCTTGATTTTAAAGCATTCAAAAAGATTAAAAATGTGAAAGTTATCAAAATGTCACATATGGCCAAATAGGGAATCACTATGGCCATAACTGGTACAATTTCCCTAGCTCAGATTAATTTATTTGCAAAAATGTTTATTTGGATACCGTTTTTTGCATAGAATGTTTATTTGGATACCGTTTTTTGCATAGAATTCACGCTTCGGAAGCCGGACACCTTGAAAGTTTTCATGATTTATGTAATGTTTAAGTAATCATTAATGTTATACTAATTAACAGATCGATCCTTTCCGCTAACAAGTTCATTGTAAATGTTAATGCATCGTAGTAGGCTATTAAATAATCAAAACAAAAAAAATGTAGTGTCTAATCGTCTAATCGTGATTTTAATCTCTACTAAACTAATTATTAAGACTGGTGGCTGGTCAATATACCATTAGATTTAAAAAAATAAAATTGTATTAGCGTTGGCAATTAGTGAAATTCACTGGATTATGTGTAGAAATATTGTTTAAAACGGTTAAATGTCTGCGTCCGGAATACGAATTAAGATTCTCAGCTGCTTCAAATGCCGGACATCATTGATTAAGGAGTAAATTGCGCCTTTTAATAAATTCAAAAATTATTGGATATGGATCAAACTGATATTTTGTGGTCTCAGAAAAGTTCATGAAAGTCTCAGCTGGAAATATTGTGTGTGTTTTTCTTTGTTCTGGTAAAATACATTAAATAAAGGTTCTAGATGCTGCATGTTGCTGAACCAGAGGCGGCAATAAGAAAGAGTTGCTCATTTTTTCTTAATGTTCACCTTATTTTTGAATGCTTATTAACAAATGTAAATGGAGCTTTTACAAAAATGGATGAAAGTACATTTGACCAAGTGCCCAAAATTAGTTATCTAAATTCGATTTGAACGTAATATTTTATGAATCTTTGAACAAACTAGATAAATAGAAGTGTCCGGAATTCGAAGCAAATGTGTCCAATATTTGAATCGGCTCTCACATGCTGTCCGGATTTCGAAGCAAGAATCACCATTGGATTTTTAGTATGTATGAATTTGCCTATATATTAGAGATGGTCGGGTCTCGGGTTTTCAAACGCGAAACCCGACCCGAACCCGAACCCGACGGGTTCGGGTCGGGTTCGGGTTTGAATATTTGAAATTTTTCGGGTTCGGGTTCGGGTCGGGTTTGTAGGCTACGAAATTATCGGGTACGGGTCGGGTTCGGGCTTACAAAAAGTCGGGTTTGAATCGGGTTCAGGTCGGGTTTGGTGAAAATTGTGAACAGAGTAACAATCTAAAAGCTTCTTTATGCATCAGAAACGATGAATTTACCATCTTTTCAAACTCGGGTTGTATTCGGGTTTTTTTACAAACATTTTTCGGGTTTCGGGTCGGGTTCGGGTTTGCACTGTGAAAAATTTTCGGGTTCGGGTCGGGTCCGGGTTTGCTTTTCAATTATGGTCTCGGGTTCGGGTCGGGTCCGGGTTCGAAGAAATAAAATAAGTCGGGTACGGGTCGGGTTCGGGTTTGAAAAATGTGAAACCCGACCATCTCTACTATATATATATTCAAGTTTGAAAATACACTTCGTCTTAGGTGTCCAGATTTCGAAGCAAAACGGTATGATTTATTCGTACCTACTGTTCGGATTTGAATCAAGGTGTTCGGAATATAAGACAGAATGAACACAGTGTTCGGAATTTGAATCAAAATGTTGTTCCATTCTTTAAAGTAAAAACAATACTAAACAATTTTATTAGCAAACCGAACAGCTTACAGTTAGGCTTTGTGAAGAAATTAAATTTTCGCAAATATCGACTAATTTATGCCTATCAGACGCATTTGAAGCTACTGTTGGCCTTAAGTGTTCGGAATATGAGTCAAAACGGTATCTAAGAACAAAAATTTGTAACACAATAACGAAAAGTCAAACGAATCTCGCGTTCTGCAAATACACCCAAAATTTGAGTTTAATCCAAGGGGTGTGAAACAAATCTCAAAAACTATAAAAAATGTTTTGTTTTTTGACTTAAACCAACGAAAATCATTTAAAAAATCTGTAAATATAGGTTTTAGCCCTGAACGCATTATTTAGAACTAAAATTGGGATAGTGCTTTACTGCCTTGAATCGCAAGTCAGCCCCATCTGTAAAAAGTAGGCATTGAGAAAATAGACTGTGAAGTTTTTGAACTCGTTTTCCATACGAATATTCAAAAAATTCCAGAGGATTGGAACATGTTCCAATCTTAATGAAACTTTCACAACTTGCTTGTCACTACGATATCTTTCCGAGAAAAATATAAAGATGATCAAAACAAGTTCCATGTTTGTGTTCTACGGTGCGAAATCCTGTAGTGGAACTGATATGCGGTTACTTTTCATTATGGGACAATTTGACTTGCTGTTTTTTTTCTAATTTTTCCGAACAAATCATAATATTTAATAAGTGCAGCTGAAAGACCATTGGAAGAGATGTTGAAAACTCAATTTTGACGAAAATGCAGATGGGACGATTCACGGCAGTTTAGGACCCTATTACCTATTAAAACAAGATGTACAATAAAAATTATTTTTATGTCAAAGTTATTAGGTAATGAGAAAATCGATCATTGCATAAACTCTCTTATACTCAACGAGATAATGATCATTTTACGTCAATCGAAAGATTTCAACTTTTACTAAAAATAGTGATAAAATTAGCTTTGAGCCACTCTTGATACACGTGTTACAGTAGTTGCGCAAGTGCTCCAGTAGTAGCACTCGGGAATGATGCAAAAAAAAATCGAACAAAAAAGTTTATTACCGTAAAATTGGGTTTAGTTAATCGGTAGGATGAAATTTTCCATCGTTTCACACGATTTTATTTCTTCCTGATAGAGCACCAATATCAATAAAACCTGCAGTAAATTAACAATATTTGTTTCAACTATTGTCGAATTAAGTGTTGTGAAGTGTTTTGTACCAAAGGCAGCATCCAGAAATTACTTAACGCTCTAGGGGGATGGGGGAGTATGCTCAAACGTTACGGCTCATACAAAAGCGTTACGGAGGGGGTAAAAAATTTCCAATATTATCGTTATGTAATAAATGGACGCTGCCAAAGAATGTTTATTCCTTTGAAAACAATGTAAAATTTCGGTGTAGTATTAAAAGACATCCATGAACCGTCGATGTGGGTGACAATGGGTCTGGGGGGTGAGATTGGGTCAAAACGGAAATATATGATTTATGAAATATTTCAGCTAATAACGGTGATATTACTAAAATTAATAATTCATATGTTAGGGAACATATTATTACACATATTTCATCACAATATACATTTTTAGAAATAGTAGTTTTTGTTTACTATATCAATAAACTTGTATGTTGAAATTAGATAAAATTTACAACATTAAATTTCTCCTGTGCAAAGTATCACGCATGTACTTTAACCTCTACCGTTATATTAGTAGAAGGTTTAATGTCTTTTCATTACACTTCACACGTATTTTTCAGAATATATTTGATTCTCCAACAAAATTTTTATTTTTTTCGGTGCGGTGTCTAAAACATCAAAAATGGGGGTGAGATTGGGTCAAGCAAGAACGACAGTAAATGAAATTGCAAGTCCACTTTTTTGACATTTTACGGTGCCGGTAGTTCTCGTTTTCATTAAAATGTGTTTATTCTTTCTAAATACATTCTCTGAAACATCAAACTAGTCTACTTGAGGATTCCGTGCATTGAATAACAATGCAACGCATTTTGACAACTTCTCAATCCAGCAACTGTGTTTCGTGCGCAGCAACATCGTAAAATTTTATCAGATGGATTGTTTTTTTTTTATTTAATTATTTATCAGTGTTTTCATATTATCGAAACATCTCCTGGAAGTACAAATGAGTTGGAACACTGAAATATCGTGATTATGACATCAACATCTACCTTAAATTGTATAGATCGTGGAATGTCGCTCCGAAATTTAACTATTTGCGAAGGTTTAAAATAATCACTGTTTCAGTACACCTTTGGGGAAACTCAATAGGCTTCATGGCATTGGGGATGAGACTTTGAAGACAATTCGAGGGAAAAAAATAGAAAATTTATGTAAACTTGACGATGAATGTTGTGTTTACATATTTTTTCTCATAGCTCTTCAATTTTTTAGTATAATCGTTCTTTTAAGTGGGTTTATCATACTTGTGAAACATCTTAGATATCTTTTCATCTTGTTTGCATCGTATTTCATCAATATTCTTCAGCTGTGAATGGTTTTGCAACCATATTCTCAAAAAAAAGTTATTTCAATTACAGTGACCCAATGTCACCCCCTCTATGGGGTGAGATTGGGTCATTTTTCATTCACTTGTGGTGCCGCTGTGAATAAATAGTTTTCTTTAATGTATTGAACAGTTGTTAATGTACCATAAAAGTACATACACACCAAATTTGAAGTTTATTGGAGTTAAATTGCGATAGTTATTCAATAAATAATTCGTACACATCACTTTTTGACCCATTGTCACCCCCAACGACGGAACTTCTAGTCTTGAAGAATAATTTGTACATGGTGTCAGTCTGAAAGTTTTGTTTAAAAAATATTCCCAAAACAGGTTTTATTATCGAAATTCGTACTAACTTAATCTTTTTATTGAAATAATCGAATGTCTGTTAGATAACGAGAAATTCCTTTCGTCTGTTAGATTTTCTTTCCAAATTGCCTACATCAAGGCGTTTTGCGAGATATTCCTGAAGTTTGATTACCTATTATAGTCATAAATATTGTATTGTTAAGAATTAAATAAGCATATTCGGATTCAAATTAAGTTGGTACAGTTGTTTTCAAAATCAATCTTCTTCTTTTTCTTTTCTGGCATTACGTCCCAACTGGGACAAAGCCTGCTTCTCAGATTAGTGTTCTTATGAGCACTTCCACAGTTATTAACTGAGAGCTTTCTTTGCCGATTGACCATTTTTGCATGTGTATATCGTGTGGCAGGTACGAAGATACTCTATGCCCTGGGAATCGAGAAAATTGCCTTTACGAAAAGATCCTCGACCAGCGGGATTCGAACCCACGACCCTCAGCATGGTCATGCTGAATAGCTGCGCGTTTACCGCTACGGCTATCTGGGCCCCCAAAATCAATAGTAATCGCATTGAATAGTGATCAATTTCACCCCGAAATGAGATTCCCCGATTTGTTTTTACTTTAGAGATGATGTTTAGCACTAAATTCACACTTGTTCAAAAATTTCGGTAAATGAACCGATTAGGTCCATCATTGTACTTGTTTTATTGCATTCATTTTTTTTTTATTTTAACAGCAAATGAAATCTATCGAATGATACACACAGATCATCTCTAAAACTTTTCGTCATTTTTATACATCTATTTCAGTTAATCCACTACTGGAATTTTGTTTTGGCAGTGAGTTTTTTAAAGCTACTAAGTCTATATATGTTTTGCAACAATATATTCCGTATATAAGAGCATCTAACTGTCGATTTTCAGAAACTTTGGTCAAAAACACGATGAATTCTGGATCTGCAGTTCTTGACAATATGTACATGACTTATTCTTATATAATAAATCAAACGTAATATTGAATATAGTTAATCAAATGAGATGCATCTATTTCAGCAACATTGAATAAGAGCGTAAATGTGCTTGTGAGAAAAAATGCAATAAGACAAGCGACTCTTCTTTAAACGTCTCATTCCTAGATGTATGCAATACATAAAAGAATTCGCCATAAGGTATGCAACAAACTGAAAGGCATGCTGTTGGAATTTATCGAATAGGAATGATGTTGTTTGGTTTGGAAAAACTACTATTTGGCTACTACCTGCATTGCCGTATAGCATAGGGTGCCTCATATATTATGTATCTGGTAGAAATCAAAACCAACATTTATTTAAAATTATTGTTTTCTCGGGCCCCGAGCGTCGCAGCTAATATGTGAATAGTGCGCTGTGTTCATAAGAATCGTAAGAATGCAGCGCCACACTGAAAGACTAATTTTAAAATGCGGCGAGTTGGGGCGCGTCGCGTGTCTCACTGACGGATCCGGTTTGGTGACGGTGCGACGATATTTTGTGCAGACTCTTACGCGTTATATCCAAAAAACTGATCAATGTTACCCCGGATTACAGTACCGTAATCCGGATGGAAGTAGACGTAATTTAGAAATTTTAATCAAGGTTCTGCTTACGTGCGAATTTTCTGTATGCTCAGTACACTACTGGTCAAACAATCGGAAACCCCCTTACAAGCGTAACGTACTTAATGGATGCCCCTTGTGCGAGAGCATTGATTAATTAGGATACAATGATTTTGGTCTGCTGGTTGGCAGACTCGCAAGCGGCGATAAAAATCTTTTCCTTGAGGCTATGCTTGAACGACTCTTGACGACATCCTTCAGCCAAGAATTAAACGAATGTATGGCATGCGGGACACTCTCACTCATTCAGCATTCACTGGCAACTGATCTATTTTCAGTACTTGAAGCGCACTTTGAAGCATCCTTCACATGCCACAAAACATAAGTGATTTCTCTGGCTTTGAGCATCCAGCGAAAACGACAATCGATCGAAGGGAGACATGGCAAATGTGTAGGTACGTACTTGAAATAATGTTCTCTTATACTTGAATATTCTGCCTCGCATTTTGCTACACGCAAACGAAAGGTATTGAAGTAAGAAAATAAAACTTTGCTGCTACCCTCCATGGAGGGTTACTGGTGGAATCTGTTGTGTTATATGCCACTTGTTGGTACGTATTTTTGTAACTTGAAATGTACGCCACCATTCAGAATAAAATGATTGAAAAAAAACCTTCCGGGAAGGCTGGTTTTGTGTAGGGGAAGGTAATCTATAATACTCCTCTTGTGGTAATCAACATACTCATAAACTTCCCATTACTGCGTATAGAAAAAGTAGGCACTGAGAAAATAACGCCTAAAGTTTAAAATTTGTCTTGTCACTCGAATGCTCATAATTTTAGTACTTTTCTACATGCCATATTTATTTAGCAAAAACACCGTATATTCATTTTTATTTTATAGATCAAAATGAGATAAACGTGAACACACCTTTTTCAAGTTGTTATTTGGATTGAAGTTCCAAACGCCTTTTAAATATATATTGAAACGTGAATGTTGCCATGAAAAAATGTGCTAGTGCAAAAATCCATGTGGGATAGTTGTGAGCAGTATATTTTGGTTTAATAAAAAAAATATCGCAGAAGAATTTACAAACTTTTTGGACACGAGCGATCTTAGATTTCAGCCCGGTTGGAATTCGGTTCACAAAGAACACTGTTATGTTATATGTAGGAAATCTAAAGAATGTTTTAAATGCAAATGATATACAGTAGTTTCTCGATTTTATCACTGTTCGTTTAAATATCGCTTCACTATATCACTCTCGATTTGAGCACGGTTTTCTGTTTATCACGCCACAATAATTGTATGAAGTTCACACATTTTACATTTAAAAAAAAACCCTAAACAATTTCTCTGTTTCTACAACATAAATTTCAAATTTTGATGAAAATTATATAGCAGAAAAATAAATTTTCGTTTTATGACGCTTCGGTATATCACGGCAAAAATGATTCGATCCGTGATATAATCGAGAAATTACTGTATTTTATCGAATCTTCTTCAGTTTAAAAGATTACAATTTAAGCTGTAAGATTAGACAAAACAACTGTACGAATAATTTGGCGTAATTTGAAGTTAATGATACCATCAATAGTTCATATGATTATAGGCCTCAATTCGTGACATATTTATGGGAGAGAAGCACTCCAAAACTGAACTAATTGCAATGTGTTTTTAGTGAATGCGCTTCTTTTCACATGAATATGCCATACTTGGATGAACTGCATCGATTTTATTTGCAGTTGTGTGTATTTGGAAGGTCTGCACCCAGACTTCGTCACAAGTTGGCGCGTATGCTTATGATGAATATTTTGTTGGCATTAAATTGAATTCAACTTTAACCTACATTTTTTTCAGATGTGGAGTATATAATTAGTACCGTTATGTTCAATTTTACTATTTTTTTTAAATGGTTGATGAATGTTACTCAAAATCAACTTTATCATATTTTGAACATGTTTTAGATTTTCAAAAAACCAAGTTATCACCCGTCAAACTATGTCCACTGCGATGTTTTTTTTTATATGGGGAATCAGAACAATCCGAATTACCAATGATGGGTTTAGAAGTATTCGCGGTCAAACTTTTGCCGTACATTTTCATATACAGTCAGCTTTCCACAAGTTATAATCAAATTTAAAAACTTCAATATTTAGTCACTAAGTAAAGTTAAGGTTGACAATCTGTTTTAGGCCAAACAATTTTTTTTAGTAAAATGTTCAAGGTTTGTCATGCAGGTAAGTTTGTTATTTTTCAGGTTAAAATTACTATTTCGCATGTATTTTGTCTGAATTATTAGCAGTTCAAATATTGAAAATTATGTGTTGTGTATCTCGATACCGCCCTAACGCGATGATCCTGTCAATATATTGATAATAGTTTACTGTAGAAGCAGTGGGCTTGAAATAAGTCGTGGAAAAATAATTCTTGTTTTTTTTTGTAATATTGGCAATATAAAACAAATAGAATGGATAAAAAAACTGAACGATGTTTCCCCGGATTACGGTAAAAAGGTTGACATGATTTGTTTAATGAGCCTTAATGAAATAACATTTATAGAAAATGAGGTTTGAGGAAGTCTGAATACATCGTTACAAACTTCTTACTTCTAGAGCGAATTTTGAAAATTCGCGCTCACGCAAGCATGCCCTTTTTGTGATGAAACCTGCTTTATGTCACACAATGTGACTAATATATAACCCACACCGATTGAACAAAATATGCCGCAATAAAATAGTTTGACATGAATATAAACTGCGATGAGTTACCGATCCAATGGAGTGAGCACGATTGGCTTCTTTGTTCAGGTACGACAACATGGGTGGTATTTGCATACATCTGTGGACTGCAAAATGACAACCAGTACAATTATCTAAGCAGATTTAGTACAATAAATGATATCAAAATCATTTCAAACAATTTCAACAAAACATATAAATTATTAGGGAAAGTGTACCAGTTATGGCCATAATGGTTCCCTATTTGGCCATATGGGAATTTTCGATAACTTTCACTTTTTAAATCTTTTTGAATGTCATTAAGATTTATCTTAAATCTTACTACTACAACACACATTCTTTTTCAAAATGTGAAAACATTCAAGTAATCCCGTATGGCGAAATTGGGAACCACTATGTCCATAACTGGTACACCTACCCTATTTCAATTTCCGCAGTTGTCCTTTTGTTCCTAAAATTGCCGAATTATCATTAAATTGCAAAGTTATCTAGTTACACCCATAGGAATTGGGGTCTTTTTTAGACTTGTGGTGAAGTCCGCGGCTATCAAGCAAAGCCATGCAGAAAGTGTATGCGCTTGATTCCCGGTTGAATCTTTTCGTGTTATGAAATTTTCTTTGAATTCTTTGGAGATAGAAAATCGCACGATGTACGAATGCAAAAATTACAATTTTGGCAAACAAAAGTTCTCTGTTAATAAGTGTGGAAGTGATCATTGAACACAAAGCCATGTAGCAGGCTCTGTTCATGTGGGGACTTAATGCGCTGAAGAAGATTCGTTAATTTGGATTCCAAGAAGCTACTATTAAAATATTAATAACGAGCCTGAAGTTTGAATGACAAAAGTTCGATAGTGTCTTGTAGATTTCTAAATCATTAGAGAAGGGACTGCAGTAAACAGAATGTTGAAACATATTTTTTGTGGAGTTGCCTGCTTCTACCCGGGTAAACCAGCATTCTAATATCACCAGAGATTACTACTCCATTAGCCGAAAATGTAATTGGAAGTCATACATTCGTCGATCAAAAGACAGTAAAAGAGTTTATTCAATGCTACTGAACATCTTGTTCAGTATTATGTAAAAGAAACCTTATTGGCGTCTGTTGCCTAAAAAATGCTGTCGTGAACCTATCTTTAAATTACTGGTTTTATAGCAATCCTACCCAGAATTCTGATAGAAATCCTCATAGTATTGTCAAACTGTCATTTTGAATGAACTATAAAGTCTAATGAGGACTATGTAAGAATCTTGTGCCGGATTTTGTATGAATCCGGTTCATGATTTAGTGAGAATCCAGCACAGGATTCTGTGAGGATGGTGTGCGATATTGCTTCACCCAATATTCATTTGAAAATCCAGCCCTGGATTTTTTTTCGGATTCTTCGAGAATTTTATGATTTTGCGTTTATGTTTGCGAGATTCTAACTAACTAAAGTGGGTTTTTCTCGATGCGAAATTCGAATTACACTGGTTGAAGCTTATTTTAGTACAGGTCGGACTCGATTATCCGGAGTATCGATTTTTTTCACTCTGGTTAATCGAATCCTCCGCATAATCGAATCACTAAAAGAATCAATTAAATCAATTAAAATCAATTAAATATTATCTTTTTTGTTGATTTATTTATATGATGCACTGGCGTAGCCGGAAATTATTTCCAGAAGCATTAGGGGTTTGACCAGCGTACACAAAAAAACTTTTTTCCTACCTATATTGTATATTGCAATATTAAATTACAGTCGACTCTCCACATCTCGATGTTCTACATCTCGATATCTCTCCCTATGTCGATGATTTCATAAGTCCCTTCAGCCTGCATAAGATTTCACTCTCCATATCTCGATATCCTCCTCATCTCGATATCTCCATATCTCGATGTGTGTCTGTTCATTTTTCGTTCTCAATTTCCTCTCCGTATGTCGATATGACCAATATCGAAGGTTACTAGACCAATGTTTTGGGATTCAAAACAAATTAGGAGCGCAAAATGACGTTTGTTTGTGTATTACTTTCTTGGCAACGGAGTGTTTTTCAATCAAGTATTCATCAAAAATTTGTTCTTTGTCTCGATCTCTCCCTATCTCGATAATCCCTTCGATATCGAGATGTGGAGAGGCGACTGTATATCAAATTTATACATAAAAACTGAAAAATAAGAATATCAAAAAACATACTCCGGATCAGTGTTGTGAAAAACTCAATTTCTCACAACTCACGCTTGAGATTTTTCATGCGTGAGTTGTCAATCATGCAACTCAGCAGTCAAACAATCATAGATGAGTTGGCACACCTTTTTAACTCATTGTCTCGTATTTCCACAGTTTATACACACACGGCAATAATTTCTTGTTAGTCTGGTAAAATTATGTTAATCCTTTCTAACGTTAACAACAACATTCGGGTTTCACGAGTTTTTGCCGGGTTTTGTGATTGAATCATTTTTTACGGTTTGAGTTGATTGAGTTGGTTTTGCATCAAAATCTCAAGCGTGATGTTTGCGAAGCAGATCTCTAATGAGTTTGCTCTCACGGGAGAGAGTATTGATTGAGATTTTGAGTGTGAGTCTATCAACACTGCTCCGGATAATCGAGTCTAAAATTCCGGATAATCGAATCCCGAATTGAGTCTTCGGATAATCGAGTACGACCTGTATTAGAAATTTTCTCGACTTTTTGGTGCTTGTCAAACAAATACAAAAATAACCATCATATCAGTTGACAACTGTGGAAGTGCTCTTAAATACATGCTGAGAAGCAGGTTATGTTCCTGTTCAACTAGTTCGTTTGCCAAGAAGAAAAACAATTTGAATGAAATTAGTTTTCCTGTGAAATACACCTTACCGATTACAATTATCTCAAACAAGATTCACGAATACAATATGTCAGAAGGATATCCAATAAAGCATTTAAAAACAAACAGAAAAAACTTGCTTTATAGTAAATTAAATGTTTATATCTTTCGCCTAAGTAAATTTTATCTTAGTGGTAGAACAAACAATGGTACACATTTCAATTTAACTTTTAGCGGGCCGCACAAAAAAGAGGCGACAGTCTTATGTATCTGGTGGTCATTGCACTATGGTCCAGGAATCAGTTTTACGCGGAAAGATGCATTCTGAGCTTTAGAATGAAACATTAGACAAAAACGGTCTTCTACAAAGTTGTTTGTATTAGTTGAGCCCTTTGTTTGGTTTTATTGAAAATTAGGGTGGACCACATTTTCATAGAAATGATTAAACTAACTTTCTTATTTGTAGAAATTATATTATACATGCTTCAGCAAAGTTATAGACCATTCAATTTCAAGCAACTTTGCCAAAAAAAGTTTTTTTGTATCTCTTAAATTGACCGATTTAGAGCTTTTTTCCTACGGTGACATAGGGTGGTCCGAACAAAACTGGTTTTCTGGCTCTATAGTTTTCAATTCAAATTTCTCATCAAAGTAGTCTATGAAACACTTTTAGAGCTTTAAAAAATGCGTAATTTGGTGAATGAAGAAACTCGCTATCTCTTTCCGTTTAGGAGTTATTATTGTTTTTCTCCCAAAAACATGCCTACTTTGATTGTGAATTTCTCTGATTGGGGCAAACATAAAAAATATCTTTTGACGGCGTTCAAAAGACAAAATAAAATTGAAAATTATATCAAAAAATTACAGATGTGTTATTTTTGTAACTCTAATAAAACGTCTTGAAAGTCAAACATTTTTTATCACAAAAACTTTAATAACTTTTGAACTAAAATAGATATTAACAATCTTTTTGCATGAAAACTTGCGTTTTGTTAAGTTATAAAAGTCGTTCATAGACGACTTTGACGAGAAAATAATATTTAAAAAACTAGAGTTAAAAAACTTATTTTTGTTGGACCACCCTGCGATGATTAGGAAAAAATGTTCTAGATTAGTCAAATTTTGAGTTACAGAAAAACTTTTTTTTGGCAAAGTTGATCAAAATTTCAAGTTCTACCGCTTTGCCTAAGAGCATATACCAGTATTTTTGCAAATAAAAAAGTTGATTATATGATATGTGTGATATTGTGGACCACCCTAGTTTCAAATGACACAGTATGAAAGCTTACATTTTTAGAAACAATTTTGTAGAAGATCTTTTTCGTCTAAAATTTCATTTTCATGCTCAAAATGTAAAATAATAAAGAAATACATACCATGAAAATCTTCAAAATAGTTTTAGAGCCCTATCTTTCTTATTTCAGATTTCTCGTCAAAGCGGTCTATGAACGACTTTAAGAACTTAACAAAACGCAAATTTTCATGCAAACATATTGATGATATCTATTTTAATTCAAAAGTTATTAAAGTTTTTCTGCTTAAAAACATTTGTTTTTCAAGGCATTTTATTAGAGTTACAAAAATAACACATCTGTAATTTTTTGATATAATATACAATTTTATTTTGTCTTTTGAATGCCGTCAAAAGATATTTTTTATGTTTGCCCCAATCAGAGATATTCACAATCAAAGTAGGCATATTTTTGAGAGAAAAACAACAATAACTCCTAAACGAAAGGAGATAGCGAGTTTCTTCACTCACCAAATTACGCATTTTTTAAAGCTCTAAAAGTGTTTCATAGACTACTTTGATGAGAAATTTGAATTGAAAACTCCAGAGCCAGAAAACCAGTTTTGTTCGGACCACCCTATGTCACTGCAGGAAAAAAGCTCTAAATCGGTCAATTTAAGAGATACAAAAAAACTTTTTTTGGCAAAGTTGCTTGAAATTGAATGGTCTATAACTTTGCTGAAGCATGTATAATATAATTTCTACAAATAAGAAAGTTAGTTACACAATTTCTATGAATATGTGGTCCACCCTAATTTTCAATAACACCAATCAAAGGGCTTAACTAATACAAACAACTTTGTAGAAGACCATTTTTGTCTAATGTTTCATTCTAAAGCTCAAAATGCATCTTTCCGCGTAAAACTGATTCCTGGACCACTGTGCATTGGTCTAAACGATCGTAAAAATGATCTAAGTTAATCATAGAAAGATCCACACTAGCATGAATTGTAACGTTTGACAATCAATAATACAGCAATCAAACTAGTCACCCGACTGTTCTAGTTTACGTTTGATTTTAAGCGGCTCTCCATTCTCAGTATTCTAGAACAATTATTTTAGGTGATTCGTAAATATGCTCCCACATCGAATAAAACTGCTTTCATTTTTCACCTCTTCGATTTCTTTCACCTGGCTGAGTGTAGCCAAGGTGTATTTTAATTTAATTTATACCGAAAGATGATTTGCAGTTTTCATACTGAAGCGGTACACCAGCACATGTAAGCTGTTTCCTATTCTCGGTTGGTCAAAATTTACAATACATCATGAAACATTTGTCCAGCAAAAATGTACGGGTTCCATAGTGCAAATGTGATTATCCTCTAAATCATGTATTTGTAATAAGTAACCATTCATAATGTGTTAATTGGAAATTCAAGCATAGATCAAGGAGGAAAAAAAACTTCAGTGTGAAGTGTGCTGGACTTATTATAATGAATCATTTCAATATTTTAATGATAGTGCAATTTGGTGCTTATGATTCATCATCTTTCAGTGTGTGCAAGTGACTTCAATACTTTTATTTTCCTCTGCGGGTACTACAGACACACACGCCACCAATCTCGAGTACCCTGGGATGAGTGATTCTTGAAAGCAATAACAATAACAGTAATAGACGAAAACCCAGTCCGATATGAAAACGTGGAATGAGCACACATATTTAAATATACATATGCGACGGTATGAAGTTGAAATCGGTTTCTGGGAGATTCATATACTGTGCAATCGTCTTAAACTGACGATAGGTTCCAAAACAAGACACAGAATTTGATGGCCAGATAGTGTTATCCTAAAACCAATCAAGGTTTAGGATGTGTTTGTTTATAATTTTAAAATATATTAAAAAATATTTGAACTCATAAATTTTGAAAATAAAATGTTATTAAATCGAGCATACACTTAATTTAAGCGATGAATATCTAACATATTCTTAATTTACTATTTGAGCAAATTCTATTCCGAACCAATTTGCGTTCAAGATTTTTCTATAAGAAATCGAAAAGTATTGCATGGATTTATTCTACCGCGTTGATGAGGATTTAAGATCTTATTCCAGGGATTCAGCTTTGCCTTGCATTCTATTTTTTCGACAGATATGTTTCCATCACAAGTGCATTATAATTTGTTTTCGAGAAAAGCTCACTTCTTATGGTTTTGCTCTGCCTTTCAGATCTAGATAGATCTTCGTCATCGTGGTTACATCGTCATCGCTGGCAATGTTTTAGTCGTCATCGGCGAAACGGTCTACTTTTGAAAACGAGGGAGAAAATCCCATAAATACTTGGAACTATTGATGATATTTTTAGTATCTCGCTAAGTATATCACACAAATAGCGACGGCATTGTCGACGTCGACCTGAATTATTATTCTTCGTTGTTCACTTTGGGCAAAATAGAGTTTTCTATCATCTCATCCTCTACAGAAATGTAAATGAAATAAGTAAGGTTTGTTAAATTTCCCTTTGACTGAAATTGGCACAAAACATGGATAGTGTAATTTGTATAGTATAGTACAGTTTGAATATCATCATTGCTGTTAACCTTTCGGTCGTCGCGCGAATTTTTGTAACGCGAGTAGTCGCGCGTTGTACTTTGTACAACACCCTTGGTTTTGCAAATATCTCAGGAGTCTGACCACTTAGATAGATGACGTCTTCGGCAAAATTGGTCAGTAGCTTATGGGCTATCATTATTATAGCCAAGAAATTCGGGATTTTGCCACTAGGCGGCGCTAGTGAGCATTAAGCTTTTGTTTCCCAGATCTCATGATCCTGACCACTTAGAAAGATGGCGTCTTCGGCAAAGTTGATCGGTAACTCAAGGACTATTATTGTTTGAGCTAGTTGATTCAAAATGTTGCCACTAGGCGGCGCTAGTGAGCAAGAAACATTTGTTTCGCAAATATCTCAGGAGCCTGATCACTTTGAATGTCTTCGGCAGAGTTGTTCAGTAGCTCAAATTCTTTCTTTGTTTAATCCTAAAAATTAGAGATTTATTAAAATAATGATAGTTCCTGAGCTTCTGAACAACTTTGCCAAAGGTGCCTGTCTAAAAAGTCAAGATCCTGCAGTATCCGCAAAAAAAAGTTCATGCACACTAGCGCCGCCTGATGGCAAAATATCGTATTTCTTGGCTCAAATAATGATAGCCCTTGAGCTACCAAACTACTTTGCCGAAGACACCATCTTTCTAAGTGGTCAGGCTCCTGAGATATCTGCAAACAAAAGTTTCATGCACATTAGCGCCGTCTAGTGGCAAAATTTTGAATCAATTAGCTCGAAAAATGATGGTCCTTAACTTACTTAACAACTTTGCCGGTCAACTTCTAAATGGTCAGGATCCTGAAAAATCTGTAAAACAAAAGCAAAACTTCCATGCCCACTAGTGCCACCTAACGGTCAAATTCCGAATTAAATAAGGTACCATCAGATAGCGCTTCACCTCCAGAACAATTTACTAAAGACCCCAAGTTTCTATATTATCTGGATTTCGAGATATGACGATTTCAAACTGTGGTTTCCTCGAACCGTACATAGTGCATTCATTATTATGCGACTTCCATGTACATTTGTTGATTTTACCGTATTATAAAGGGTCATACTGTAAATAAAAACTGTCGAGTATTGTTCTTCAGAAGATTCTTGAGGAATACATTTTGGTTTGGTGTCGATAGATATCTTTGTTGCAAAATGATAGCATATAAATCACAACTGTTGTACAAAGTACAACAGCGCGACAGCCCGAAGGTTAAATGTCATAAATATGACGTGACTTTGACTATTGAATATTTTTAATATCGTCCTCTTTATTTGCAGTAAAAAAAAGTTATCAGAAATTGTTTTTCTGGACATCACACCTACATTTTAAAATCTGTTACAATTGTGACATCATTTTGTCATCTTAACAATTAACAGCCAGTATTTTACAAAACCTTCAGTAATTAAATATTGTTCGAAATTTTCGAAATGTTGCCTTTTAACAGTAGGAGTAAAAGAGATAGGAAGATTTTGGCACAGTGGTCTATTTAACACCATAAACACAGACAAACAGACGTAGCACCTAAACTATTTCCATCGGCTATTAATAGTGCTCAACTCAAATAATTGGTAGTTGGCCAAAGGCTCACTCATAGCGCTCGTGTTGCTTTTGTTTGTGCACAACCGATATCTAGTTATCGTTAGGCCAAACACAGTATTTCAATCATTGGAGGGGAATATTCGCGTGACTTTGTTTTAAATTGATTATTGTTCCAGCTATCCAGACGTTGATATCAACCATTTTTTATTAACATTTTTATTAAGATAATTGTTAACTTGTTTTAAATGTTTTGCAAAATACGAGAATTCTATGTTATTGATAAATGCACAAATTGGCTTGAATTTTTGTTTTCTTATTATTTTTCAATAAGTGGCTTATGTACGAACTCGCGAGAACATATCGCTCATGTATCGAAACTTCAGTCGAGGGAAGGTGGAAAATAATGAAATTGTGTATACGCTTGGAAAATTACACATTACGCTCCGGCAGTCGATGGCGCTGGGGTAGAAAAGTGGATGCTGTGTTCGCGTTGTATACCAACAATATCATGATAGTCGCGATGGGAGTGAAACCACCGTTACACAGCCGGTGCTAGAGCAAAAGCAAGGAAACGAGAATGTCGGATGAATTGTGATATGGTTCATCAAACATCACGATACGGATGCTCGACGAATTGTGAAATGATAATGTTCAGTCGAAGCGTAAAATGGAAGGAACATGAACAAGGGAAAGATCATCAATGCATCTTACGCAGCATTTGCCAAAAACCCTCTGTTGGCTCTGCTGTCGCCGTTAAGATTTGGGGGAATATTTGGAAACTATGGTATTGTTGACAAATATTTGAATTAAATATCAAGCAAATCCAAATATTTTAACATATAACTATTGAGGTGATGTGACGTTTTTAATTATGAAACGTTTAAGGTGAAGATGAATCGAAGCCAAACCTCTAATTTTCAAGTGCACGAATCTGGAGAACCAAACATCCATTTAAGCTGGAAACTTAATCGATTGGTCACTAGCTGGTGGTGACCAATCGATTAAGTTTTCAGCTCAAACGGGTGTTCGGTTCTCAAGATTTGTGCTCTTGAAAATTTGAAGTTTGGCTTCGATTCATCTTCACCTTAACAAATTGTGAAATAGGCAGAGGGGATCTTGAAATTTTTTGTGTGAAGTTATGGTCAATTTGATTAGAAAGATAATTATACTCTAGACAGTGTCATAAATTATTGTAAGTTGAAAATATTGATTGATTCAAAATAATCAATAACGATCATTTCTACTACTCATTCTGTATATTTGTTATTCGCATTCAAAACTTGTGCTGCATATTAAAGTTTTAATCACACCAATACTGCCCATAACTTAATGTGTGTAACATTCGAAAAAAGTAGGCATTGAGTAAATTATAAGCATTTTTTGCCAGTATGGGACGAATCTGATAGAAATTTCAATACAACTACATTATGAGGCCCATGTATAATCTCAAGGTGATTGTTATGCGATTATATTTAGCAATGTGAAGAACTAAATATTTTTCCCTGAATATCTAAAACAATCTCACAGATTGTATTAATTTGGTAGAAAGTATTTATGATATGATGAACGGAATACGCGGAACGTATTTATTCGAAATCGTCAAAAATTTCGTATTTGACAAACATGCAATTATGAGCAGAATAATCATATTATATTATGATGTTTTCTAATGTTCATTCGATTTAATCATCGTGTTAGAATTGACCAATTATCTTATGAATCAATTTTTCTTTAGTATTTAAGAAAACTCAATTTTGATCAAGCCTAATGTTACCGAACAACTAATCTGAATTCTCCAAATTTTGTAGTTTAGGGGTAACCACCTGTGTTTACATACTCTAAGTGTACGATAAAAATTGAGTCAGCATCTAAAGTTTTCTTATTTCCCGTGCCCTAGAACGCATTCGATATTAGATTGGAAATCATTTTTTAATCATCCTCGGCGAATTATATTAGCTTGCAATAAATGAAATTTTTAACTTTCATTAGGATACTGTCGTGAATCGCAAGTCAGTCCCATCTGCATTTTCGTCAAAATTGAGTTGAGCTCAGTTTTCAACATATCTTCCAATGCTCTTTCACTGCCGTGAATCGCAAATCAGTCCCATCTGTAAAAAGTAGGCATGGAGAAAATGGGCTGTGAAGTTTTCAAACTCGTTTTCCATACAAATATTCAAAAAATTCCAGAGTATTGGAAAATGTTCCAATCTTAATGAAACTTTCCCAACTTGCTTTTCACTACGATAGCTTTCCGAGAAAAATATAAAGTTGATCAAAACAAGTTACATTTTTGTGTTCTACGGTGCGAAAGTCTGTAGTGGGACTGATATGCGGTTACTTTTCATTATGGGACAATTTGACTTGCTGTTTTTTTCCTATTTTTTCCGAACAAATCGTATTATTTAATTAGTACAGCTGAAAGAGCATTGGAAGAGATGTTGAAAACTGAACACAACTCAATTTTGACGAAAATGCAGATGGGACTGACTTGCGATTCACGGCGGTTCAGCTGCCTTAATAAGATAATATGCTTTGTTCGAAAAAAATGAGAAAAAACAGAGGATCAAATTGTCCAGTTACTGAAAAGTAACCGCATATCAGTCCCACTACAGATTTTTGCAACCTGTAACATAAAAATGAACCGTGTTTTGCCCATTTTTATATTTTTCTCGGAAAGCTATTGTAGTAAAAAGCAAATTGTGAAAGTTTTATTATGATTTGAACATGTTCTAATCCCCTGGAATTTTTTGATTTTTTTTATGGAAAACGAATTTGGAAACTTCACAGCCCATTTTCTCGATGCCTATTTTTTACAGATGGGACTGACTTGCGATTCACGGCAGGATAGGTGTACCAGTCATGGACATAATGGTTCCCTATTTCGCCATACATGATAATTTTATTATTTTCAAATTTATAATCATTTTGTGTGTTTTAGTAGTTTGACACCAAACGTATATTGATGTTAAAACATTTAAAAGTAGTCAAAATGTGAAAGTTTTCGAAAATTCACATATGGCCAAATAGGGAACTACTAAAGCCATAACTGGTACACTTTCCCTGTATGTATGTTTAATGTAATAAGCAAAAAATGCATAAGTCACAAATAAACTCTTAAAACATGGTATGGATATTGAGAGGTCCCTGTCTAAGTTATACTCACATGAGAATGATCAAAAAATATTTGGTGTCCGAAATGCTAAGAATCGTTATTTAAGAAGCTAATTCTACACTTTATAAGCGGGTTACCCCCGAAAATAAGCTTAAATCCTTTACAACCTTCTTGAATTATGTTCATCCTGGAAATAACTAGTGTTTTTGACATTCTGGGCTCAATTGAACGCGATTAACTTGTATGAGAATTGAAACAGTAACAGAGTAAATTTTCATTATACAGTGAACGGTTCGATTTTAACACGGTTTGATTTTGGCAACACGGAAATGCATATATAGTCGACTCTCCACATCTCGATATCGAAGGGATTATCGAGAGAGGGAGTGATAGAGACAATGAACTAATTATTAATAAACACAAGATTGAAAACCACCCCATTACTAACAAACAAACAATCGTCATTTCGAGTTTCCAAAATGATCAGAATCACCTTAATCTGGTCTAGTAAGCTTTGATAAAGTATTAGTAGATCCACTTTAAAGGTTAGTGATGAGTGAAAAAAAAAAACAAAACAAACATTAGCTTATTCTGGGTAAAGATACTATCCGATTCAATTCAGAAAGCGAGCTTCGCTCAGTTTCTTTTTCTATATTGACTTTTTAAGGCTCTGGTCCAACAACTAGCGAGGTGCTGCGATTAAGTGATATAGCTGTCAAACTATACTAGACAAACAAGCTTGTGCACAAGACGATTTAGTGATTTAATACTCGCCATAAATCTAAATGCACCTAAATCTCCTAATGCACGATCCTGTAGGCATTGCTTTCGCTGTACAATATCAAGACAATAATGTCTGCCACTATGATTAGATCATCTGGCATCAAAGCTCCGTTTAGGTTCTTCAGTCAAACATGTCTAAATATTTTTCAACAAATCAACTAAAACAAATTGTTCTCTTATAAATGCACGTTGAGAAATAAGTTGTCCGATCACCATCACAAGTGAGTTCTACAATGAAAGAAACATAATTTGCTCATGTTGTTTTTCATTTCAGTTGATTGTAACAGTAGCACGAGGCATACTGAGACCATATTTCGCTTGATAATGTGCTTACGTTGGAACATTGGACCTAGAGGGTGATAATGGGCCAAAGCGTGATCTGAAATATTTCAGCAAATATTGCGGGGAAATTTAAAAACTTGGATTGCTTCGCGGAAATAACGCACAGTGAGCAATAGAGAAAATGAACCATAGTAAACATTGCGGTTTGGAGCCAATGGTTTGAATTGTGCTCCAAACCGCAATGCTTTGCACCACATGGTATGTGAAGTGGAGAATGTCGTTAGACCAACATTTTTCAACATCATTCTCTAACAGATTCTACAAAATTAAAACTTTTGATGGATATGAATCATGTTTGAATCTTTTCGGCACATCTTCCTTAAGTGGTGCATTTTACCCCAGCTCTTCCTGCTATGGTTTGTCTTATGTTACTGATTAAATGAAATAAATAGGAATAATAATAATAAAAATGGTTCTCTAACTCGGTATCGAGATACGAAATATCATGTTAGGACATGTTAGGACGAGTTGTGACTATATTAATAGAAGCCTATCCTTTGCCAAAATCGAACGGACACTGTACTAATGATTTGACTGAACCGAGTCTGCATTATTTTCCACTTAGTTAGGGTTGAAGCACTGGTTTTGGTCATACCGCCAGTCTTTAGCATAGTGGGCTACACACCGTTTTACATAGAAACATGAAACATTTCGTGTTCAGTAGACTTTCAGGTGTATGAAAGGGACTAAAAATGTTATCTGTATCTGTTCGCTAGATACGACGGGTACATTTTTCTAGAGATCAATCCTCAAAGAGGACGGACATGGTGTAGTGGTTAGAAAACACGTCTCACACGCTGAGGATCTGGGATCGAATCTCATTCCAGAGATAGTCACTTACGACAAAAATGTTATAGTGATGACTTCCCTCGGAAGGGAAGTAAAACCGTTGGTCTCGAGATGAACTAGCCCAGAGCTAAAAATGCCGCTAATAAAGATAGAAAAAAATCCACAACAGGCTAGTGTCAGTCTCGTACATATACAGAAGGCGCGAACAGGCCTACAGAAGACATCACTCATGTGGTCTATGATGAATCCATGGAAGAAGTAGAGTTGACTTCAATGCACTATACTTCCATAGTTGACGCTTTAATGAGGTCTATGAATCTGGAAATAGCCCACCATAAAACTCAGGTTGTGGTGGTTAACAATCGCAAAGATTTCTCGGACATGGCTAACTCGATGGTCCCTTGAAACGCAGTTGCACTGCTTTTGTGTTCTGTAACTCGATACCTCCCTAACTCGATGGTCCCTTCAATATCGAGTAAGGGAGAGATGACTGTATGTCCAAGAACTTTGTCCAAGGAATTGTGGATTCTAGAAATTTTAATTCAAGGATTTTGAATTTCTCCAATAGATTTAAAACAAAATATATTTATAAAATCTACTGTGCTTTTGATCAAGAATTTCACCAAGTAATTTCTCCAAGATTTTTTTTTTTTTTTTTTTTTTTTTCTGATGGTCCCATTGGGCCGTATTTGGTCCCACCTCCACCCCATACGCTTCGTTAGTAGTTGGGAGGCTTATTGGACGAGTTATCATAGTGATATTTGGTTTTTAATTCATGTTTCTTCATTTTCTTTTTAACTTTCATTCTTGCTCCCGCGTATGTCCATCATCATGATTCATATCAATCCATCTTTGACACATCTTATACACATTCTCTTGAATGAATAAATGCTGTTTGCCTGCTTTACTTCGGTAGGTAGTCGATTGAAGAGTTGGAATCCTTTGAAAAAGAGACAGTTTTGAGTTCCAGTTTTCTTAAAGTTCGGTAGTCGTAGATCCGATGCTGCTCTTGTGTTATAATTATGTATATCCGTTCCATATTGAATATTTTCTGTCAAGTACGTTGGTAGTAATTGATTCTTAATTTTGAATACGAATTCTAATGTTCTTACAATGATCCTCTCCTCGACATTCATCCATTGGAGACACTCACGCATAGTAGCTGAAGAAGTTGTACGATGACACCCTAGTATAAGTCGCATAGACTTGTTCTGTATTTTCTGCATTCGACGTTTTTGTCTTCTGTTGGCAAGGAACAGCACAGACGGACAGTATTCAAAATGTGACGCCACGATTGCTTTATAAAGCATGATTTTTGATCCGACATCTAGAAATGAATTAATTCTGCAAATAACACCTAGCTTTTGTGCAGCTTTTCTTATTGTGTAGTCCACGTGATCATTGAATGAAAGCTTATCGTCAAGAATTACTCCTAAGTATTTTAAGTTATCCACTCTTTCTATTTCTTGTCCATCGATATGTAGCGGTTGAATATTTCCTTCCTTAATTTTGTTAGTTATGACTAAATATTTTGTTTTCTTAACGTTGAGCAAAAGCTTTTTAGATTTCAGCCAATTGCTTACTCTGAGCAGTTCTGCTTCAAGTGCATTATACGCCTCAACAAAATCATTAGCGATTATGAATATTACTGTGTCATCAGCAAACATGTTTACTTCACCGTTCGTCATAATCTCCTTAATATCATTCATATAAATAATAAATAACAAGGGTCCTAATACACTTCCTTGAGGAACTCCCAACTCCACATCAATGGCTGCTGATTCTCTTCCATCATACAAGGTTGTTTGCTGTCTGCCGGTCAAATAGCTTTCGAACCATTTCAAGACTGAACCTCTCACGCCAATCTTGAACAATACCCCTAACAATTTAGTCCTATCAATAGTTTCAAATGCTCGCTTTAAGTCTATAAACACTGCTAAGATCACTTTTTTGCTTTCAATTGCTCGTTTCCACTTCAATAATAATAAATTGAGTGCTGTTTCACACGAGTGATTTCTTCTGAAGCCAGATTGTTCATTAATCAAAATGTTTTTATTCTCTAGGAACTCGCATAGCTGTTCTTTTACGACTAACTCTAGCACTTTTTCGTATAGTGGCAACATGTTGATAGGCCTACGATCTTCTGGTCTCTTTGATTGAGCCACTTTCGGTAAAGGCACAACCAAAGATTTTTTCCAAGATGAAGGAAATTCTCCCCGCATCAACGACTTATTTATAACACATAAAAATACATTCTTTATTGTTTGAAATCCATCCCAAAAGACTTTTGTGCTTAGATTATTAACACCTCCGCAAACCTTTAACCCATTTACTACTTTTTCCAAATTGGTCATGCTTATTTCATGAAATACGTTCCACTCTACAACTCCAATTTGGGGCAACTCAACGTTTCCTTCAACTATTGGTACATCTGGAATACTGTTATGGATATCTTTGATGCTCTCAACGAAAAATTCATTCAATTTGTTTGATTTCACTGTTGCGTCGATTTCATCGCTGGCGTTTTCAAATTCTACTCCTGGATCACGATTTCTGATAGGTTTCATCATCTTTTTCAAAACTTTCCATATTTTTTTCGAGTCACCTTGACATTCCTGTAAGGATTGTGCGATATTTGCCAGAAAACCATTCGCCAGAAAACTATTCGCCAGAATGACATCTGCCAGAAAACCATTCGCCAGAATGTACCATTTACCAGAAAACCATTTGCCAGAATGTACCATTCGCCAGAAAGTACCATTCCCCAGAATTATTTTTCTTGTCGATTTTGACCATGAAATATCTCGGAATCCAAGGATTACCGTCACAATATTCGACTTGTGCCACTTTTCACATGTTCAAAAGCACTAAATTGAACAAATAGTACGGTATCTATCTCGTTCTTCTCATTTTAAAATTTCTCCATGTGCACAGAGCGAAGACAATATAATACTGTTATTCTACATCTGCGAGATTTTTTGGCTATGAGGTTTTGATACAATATTTTAAGCTGTTTTATGTAGTTTTAAGAAAATTTAATTTCCTGTCACCGCGAGCTGTTCTTTATCAGAATATTGTTTTGTACAGAATTTCTCGTACAACTACCAGATAGTTTTTGCTTTGCAATGGACAGTTTATTGGGGTTGTGCTACTTTGTCCCGATTATCAATACCCCGAATGTCGTTTCCCTGAAAACCACTTCCCTGAATACCCCGTTTTCTCAAGGAAATAGGTTCCTCGAAAATGTTTTGGCACTCATAATTATCAGAACTTATTGATTATTTCAGGCTGCTGAACGGTTCATATGAAATGCACCCTTCTCTTTTGATAAGCGGTTCTTTAAAGTTTCTCCGAACTCAGCATTTTTTCTTGTTTTCTTTAGGCTGATACAAATATTAAATTTCTTTTATGTCCGAGACCACTTGGAAGGTACGAGGGGGGGGGATAAAAATAAATAAGGAACAAAAAAATAAAAATGAAAAAAAAAGTTATTTTTTCGAATTTTTATTTTTAATGATAGTTGTTAAACTGTTTTTAATCGTCCTCTGGATCATTATTTTACTTGTTTTTTACTTTGTAAATTGAAAAAATTTAACTGATGTCAAAAAAACGATGAATCTTTTTTTTTCTCCCCTTCAAAATTTTCGAATTTTCGAAGGGGGGGGTGACATAAAAGAAAATTAATATTTGTGTCAGCCTTATCGTTCTTTCTAGTTCACCATTCTGTCTCTGAAGATTGTTTCTTATCCATTTTGAACTGCATCTATTTTGGGGCCGTCCATGAACCACGTGGTCGTTCAAGAGGGAGTAGAAGTGGGTGGTTCTATCATAATACCACGATCCATACAAATTTTGGATCATTCACGGATAAAAATCTGATCCTCAAATCATGAAATTCATAAATTGGTTAGGTCATAATATCAGGATCACAAATCATGGTTCCTGGAGTCATAATCATTATTCTTCATAAGCGTAACATCCAGGGTGAAAACTCAAACCGGTGCGCTTTGCTTCAACTCATTCGTATCGATCACCTGTAATTCACGATAACGAAGTGGTTCAGTGGTAGAGTACGTGCCTTTCAATCGAAAAGTTCGTGGCTCAAATCTCAGTGCATGCCATTTTTTTATTTTTATTTTTTTTATTTCGTCGATCATAAACAGACTCAGCATTTTTGGCATTTGAATCATGATTTCGTGCAATCGGCAACAAAAAACATAATGCGTGTGTTGCGTTACGGCAATCTGACTCATGATATCATGAGTCCAAATCATGGTGTATTTTCATAAAATGAAAACACGCTGGAATCATGATAACATGAGTCATTATCTTGTTTTTGGATTCAGATTTCTTCCCGTGTTCGGGAGAATGGATTGCAGGAAAAATTGTCATTCGGGTATCTGGCGTTCGGGAAAATGATATTCGTGGGAACAGCATTCGGGTAAAAATAGACCAAAAGGTTTTTATTAAATGGTCACCTTGATATCAGTACATGAAAAATTATTCAAAAAAGAGTATTTGCTTATTACTACTTGACATGTTTTTTGGCAAATAAGAATTCTTCATTCCCCATAAATAGGATGTTCTTCTTGATTTTACAACTGTCTTATTTGTCTAAAAGCTCCTGAAAGTTGTTATAGTAAATGTAACTTTGGTTTGTGAATGGAGGCATTCATTACTTCATCGAACGGACAGCACAAATTGTTGCAACGTATATCGAAATCTTGTAAATATCCAATAAACTAGCTCTTAAGAAGCAACAAAACGTTTAAGAACAGCTTATGATGAAAAGAAGGGAGCACCACATGTGAAATATTCCTAAACATAATTCCCTATAAAACTTAATAATCTAAAAAAAAAAACATTTAATTGAAACTGAAAAAACAGAAAGATGGAATTTAATAATTATAAAATGGCATAGGGGGAGATCCCCCAGTGCCGGACAGCACCCAATACCGGACAAAGTCGAAACATTGAGAAATCATGGTCCAATCAAGAAGGTGTATTAGTAGAAAAGAAAGCTATTATGGAGACTAATGTTTGCGTAGAATAACACATCCTTGAAATATGCATGCCTTTTTAAAAAAGTAGAAAAGTTTGAAAATCTTTAAAAAATTGACGTATCCTCTTAATTTTGAGCCTATTTAGTAATTATTTTGAATAAGAAAAAATACTTTGGATCACGCAAGCATGATCGAACATAATCCTAATTTGATAGTATGAATGTATTTTGTACCATAATCGAACTAAATATGGACAGATTACAATTTTCGTTAAGCACTTCCTGTCCCTCAGTTTCGGACAGCTTGATTTGTTTTATGATATCTTGGTAATTATTGCGTCAGCGTCTCAAAATACTTTCTTTTTTCATGGGTTCCGTCTATCATGGTATCAAGCAAGCAATGAAATTAAGAAGAATTAACATTCAGAACAACATCGTAAAATGTGCTATTTTTCATCATATATGGAATATGTTTTTGATAGGCATCTTGCAAACTAAGAAAAACTCAAATTATTCTTGTAAATGATGCAAATGCATTGAACCTTTCAAGATCGATCAATTTGGTACTAAAATACATCATCAAAATGTAATGTCAAAATTCATGTTTATATTTTCAAATTTATTTTTGTACACTATAAAAATGATAATATTTATCATAAATGGGTAACAAGAGCCCATAAAATCAATATTTTTCGAACTATGAATTTAGTGGCTTAGGTGTCCAGTACTGGGGGATCTCCCCCTAATCTCATGCTATAACATCTGTAGAATGATAATTGCAACGTATATTGAAAAGCAGCAACAAAACTTTGAAGAACAGCTTATGCTGAAAAGAAGGGCGAACCGCTTGTGAAACCTTTCAAACCATAATACCAGTTTACAGGGACAACATGTATTAAAAAAAACTTACTTTACTATCCGTCATGCTAAATATCCATTCTTTACATCAGTAAGCAGTATCTTTCATACATAGTGAAGCAGCTTTTAATAAATGCAATCGTTATTCTACTGTATATTTTTTTCTTTCTAGTTCCACGGTCCCCCAGTATTAAGTGTTGCTTTTTCAATTCATATTCATAAAACTTCAAATATTGCTGTTGATCGTTGAAAGCTCGAGAAATCGATATTAGTATTATATGTTTCTAGTCCAACAATTAGAATATGGATATTCAAAGCTGGCTCACTAAGTCAACGGTAGGTTGTGTCCAAGAGACCCTGTACTTTTTTGAGTATATTAACCAAAAAAATCTCACACATTTTTTTAATGCTCTACAATTGCAAACTTGATTCACCTGAAAAAAAAATAAATAAAAAAATTCTAGGGGATGGTCAATTCTGGGGAATGGTACATTCTGGCGAATGGTTTTCTGGCGAATGGTACTTTCTGGCAAATGGTTTTCTGGCATATGGTACTTTCTGGCGAATGTCATTCTGGCGAATAGTTTTCTGGCGAATGGTTTTCTGGCAAATATCGCACAATCCCTGTAAGTCTTTGCTTATGTATTCAGCTTTCGTTTTACGGATTTCTATAACGTACTTATTTCTCAATCTTTGATACAATCTCCAGTCTGTGGCGTCACCTGTCCTTCTAAATTTGGCATATGCCCTGTCCCTTGATTCCTTCATTCTATGTAGCTTTCCATTGTACCAATTGCAATCGTCATATATTTCAATCTCTTTATCTATTATCATTTCATTCACTGCAGACTCCAAAGAACATCCCAGAAGTGCTGCACTTTCGTCAGTTGAATCAAGCAAATTGAAATCACGCAATTTGTGTTGCAGTTTGCTACAAAATTTTTCCTTGGAATATTGTCTCCAGCTTTTAACGCTAATTTTTGTCGACTGTCTTAGCTGGTCCGTTATGTTGAATTTGAGTCCAATTGTTTCATGGTCAGATAATTTGTCATCTATCAATTCAATAGCAGTTATTCTATCATCATTCGTGAATGCCAGGTCAATCATAGTACTACTTCTAATACTTACTCTAGTGGGGAATTGTATAATTTGTCTCAATGACACAGAATCCATTACATTTTTTAGCTCACGTCTGTCACCTACCTTCATCCAGTTAATATTAAAATCTCCAATTATCAAGTTTGTTCTTTCGTCGTCAAATACGTTCGGCAGCCACGAGTCTTCAAGATGCTGTAGAAATGCGGCATCACTTGCATTCGGTGAGTGATATACTGCACCATAAATCCCAGAAAAATTTCCAGTCGATACATCAATCGCGAGAAACCAATTACCGGCAACTGACTCGTTTGAAATCACTTTTAGTTTGACTCCAGATCTCACAAACATAGTTACTCCCCCAGTGTGCCGTGATGTTGATAGACAATTTATCATAGAATATCCTTGCACTTCTAATTGATTAATATCATGATCACCTGTCAGATGCGTTTCTGTTAATATAGTCACTACGGGTCTTCGTCTTTTCAACAATAACCTTATCTCTTCAATGTGTTTGCATATCGCTACATTCGCATACAACACCTGTACCGATGATTGCTATACACTATAGTCAATCATTTGCCTTTTGCGCTCCTTCATTCTCATATACAGCGGACAACGCTCACTCCACGCACAATGATTAGAATCCGCATCTTTGTCACCATTCAATTTTGATCTCTCGCAGTTAATGCACTTCACCTCAGAAGAATTGCACTCTCTTATCAAATGTTCACCAGCACAACGTGGACAAGCTTCTTTTCTCGCCGTACATTTTACAGATTTATGATTAAATCCACAGCATTTGTAACATTGAACAACATCTAAGGCGTCTACCACTTGGCATCGCTCCCACCCACACATAATTTTCTTTTGTTTCAGGACCTTGTGAAAAGTGATCGCATCAACCTCAATAATTGCATCAAAGTTATCATTATTTTTTTTATTTTTTGCAACAATACTTTTTACCTTGAAATGCTTCACGTTTTCCATAACTTCATTATTTTCGATCAACGTTGTTTTGAGTTCGTCTTCGTTCATTTCTTCATTGATCCCCACTATCTTCAATGTTGGTTTTAAAGTATCGCTCACTTCGACTTCACAGTGATCACACAATTCTTTTTCTATCGTCTCCTTTAACTTCAACATCGCGGAGTGATCCTGTACATCTACAAGAATACTACCATCTTTCCGTGTATATATATCTTTGACCCTAAAGTTTGATGGCTTGACTTTCTTGCTAAGCAACTTTTTCGTTTCACTCGCATTTTTACCAGTTTTCGGTTTGATTACTATTCTTGAGTTTGGTTTCTTTGGTGATACAGCATGAATAGCTTTATTATTATTTTCTTCATTTTTGGAATTCAACGTCTTGGGAGTATCTTTCGATAATACCACAGGCTTACTAGTTTTCACAACGTCCGCAAAAGAATAATTAATATTGTTATTCACCACAGTACCGTTTACTGGCGGATTATTTTAAAGTGGATTCACCTATGAATTCTTCAAACTATTTCACCTACGATAATTCATTTTTTGCAAGTCTAGAGATTTATAAATTGTTCCAGCATTTTTTCATGAATTCTTCCAGCGGCCCATTAAATCGTACAGGTATTCATCCAAAAACCTGAAAACCCTTCTTGGGATATCTCCAGCAATTTCATTGTGAGTTTCTGCAGATTTCTCTCCAAATATTTATGAAAGGACCACTCAATGTACCGCTTAAGTTTCTTTAAAGATTCTATGTGGAACGAAATCCTTCATTGATCCCATCGGAATTTTTTAAAGAGAGTTTTCTATGATTCGTTTCAGTGGATTCTCCAGTGTGATTCTTGAAGTATTCGTCTAGAGATTTTTCTACGGATTTTTTTTTTATTAAAAAAATATATTCAGGGATTCGTCCAAAAACTGATCAAAATCCTCAGAAAATAGTTCTTGTTTTGATGGAGTTTTCTAATGATTTTTCATGAAATCTATTATACATTTTTAAAAGGATTCTTGTGAAATTTATTCTACAATTCTGTCATGAAATTTCAAAAGGATTGTTTAAAGTATTTTAAGTTCTTCATAATAAAAATTCTGAAGTTTCATAATTTCCTGCTAGAAATGTTCATGGACTGCGCTACAAAATCTTTTTTAAAGAATTTGGAGAGATTTCATTTTTGAATTTCATGTAGAGTTACTGATGATCAAGGATTTCTCCAAAGATTTTTCCGTAATAAATTTCTTTAAGGATTATTGCAATCGAGACGTATAAATAAAAAAAAATAAAAAGAAAAAGAAAAATACTAAATAAAACACGGAAAAATATCAAAAAAATACGAAAGAAAGACTGAAAATACCTACTAGGTAAATAATATCAATTTTAGATCATGTTGCACGAAATTTGGAATAAACAATATTTTGCTTCGATATAACGTAACCTCGATATAACGTAACGAAAATAAAAATCAAATAACGTTATATCGAGGTATTACTGTACATGCAGAACGTACATGTTCCTAGACGACATAATCTAGAAGACGTATTGAAATACCGAGTTCTGAAATGAAGTATCTACGACTGTTATTCAGATTTTGCCGGAATTGTAGCACTTATGGTGTGACGACTAAGAGCAAGAGTTAGCTCTACCGAGGCTGGTCTCTAGTAATAGTCAGGGTTGGGAAGAATCTTGAAATCCGCTCTACAGTAGCCAAGCAAAGCAAATCACAGTCAGCTAAGCCAGTGAAATTCAGGCCCATCGCTGCTGTAGGCAGAAAGCCTTGAAAATAGCAAAACACCCGTTGCTAAGGGCAACCCATCATTACTGTAGAAAAATGTTCTATTTCCCGCATTTAGAGCCTTCAACGACACTAATGATTTAGAAAATTCATGCACTCAACATGGGCTACTTGGTGAAATTCACGTTTTTCAGCTACTGTACTGGGAAGAGCACGGGATTTTCGTGAAAATCAAGCCTACTACTATTACCATTCCCAGCACTGGTAATAATGTTTAAATTAGCTAGAAAAAGCAGCTTGCCGAAGTTACTTTTGTTACCCTGAGGCAATGGCACAACAAAGGGGGGGTTTGAAGTCAAACACGACCTTCAGGGCATGTGAATTGTTTGGAGAAGCATTTTTTTTTTGTTTGCAATTAGTACGAATAAAATTCTAGAAAAGTTCAAAAGGAATGGCGGTTTCATTCCTAAAATATTCAAGAACCGTCTAGAGGCTGAGAATGTTTCAAAATATGCAATGCTGATTTTCCGTCGACCAACATAATAGGTGAAAAGTGATTAAACGCGATCACTCTAATGCATATGCGTACTAATATAAATGAAGAAACAGTTTTGGATGAGCTTTCGAACAAACCACAATGGATGAAGATATAGATTGTTATCCGAATATTTTAATTTCGTATGAACTTTTTTAACCATTCTTATTTTAAAAGTAAAATCTAAGCTAACTTTTGGAAATAATAGAGTATCATGTGGTACACAAAGCTTTTATCACTCTCCACAGGTTGGAACATACTGCTACTACCCTGAGGACATCGATGTTACTGAATCGATTTTATTTCGATATGTCGAATCGATTCACCGATTTAATCGAATCAAATGAATCGATGTTTTTGAATCAATTCGATTTTCAAGCTAATATGGAAAGGTACAAAAATAAGCTCTCAAAATAAGACGAAATTCCATCAACATAATAACGTTTAAAATTGGAAATTAGAATTTTCATCAACTCGTTAAAATTTTTAATCAATTTCGTCCTTATGAATCGTAACAAAATATCAAACGAAGAAAATCGATTCACTCGATTTTGAGTGATCTTAACATCGAATTAAAAAAATCGATTAATCAGAACGAAAAAATCGATGTCTGGAACATCGATTTTAAATCACCCATCGCTAAATGTACTGGCTTTTCTCTTCAAAACTACATGCAAAGTGGGTGTTAGTGGGTCTATGGAGATACGTCATCCCCACACTCCATCTAATTTCAGATTACCCCTATGTAAAAAAGAATGCGAGACTGAAGGAACTGCAATTTCTATCACGATTGGGATAAGTTACAGAAATATTTCAAAATATTATGATACTTTGAGAATGAAGAATTACAAAACTACTAATCCTTTGATTTTAAGCCGACTAATACTGGACAAACAGTGTGTTTGCAATTAATCCATCTGCGGTGACGTATTCCATGACATGATTCTCTCTCCATCGTTAAGAAACAAAACCGGAAAGTAAACAGATCGTGGCTATTGTAGACAAGCTACATTCTGTTATCAGCTCCTCTGAGAGTGAACTATCACCTTTCGGCGATTGATCTCTGTACATCAGAACTGCACCGTGTAATGCCTCATGGTTGAGGATCCCGAGAATGATTTCCGTTTCTCTTTCGATTTATTCATATTTAATTGCAAGGCAAATAAAAACAAGTTGAAACAAAAAGTGACGATAATGACGTTCATAAATATGAATTTATTTTAATTATGCTGATAAACAAAACACTCTTGAATTTATTAAAATTGATAATTAGAAAGCCGTAAATCAACGCAACAGCAACGAATGCAGTAGTGAAAAGCGATCTGAAAATTTGTCCGCCTTAATTGTTATTGATCTATAAAGTTTTCAGTATAAATTATACAGATCCTATAACACTTCCCCGAATACCATTACCCCGAAAACCATCACCCCGAAAGTCAATACCCCGAATGGTCAAGTACCCCGAAAACCAATACCCCGAAATCCATTACCCCGAATAGTCCGTTACCCCGAATACCATTTCCCCGAAAGGACCATAACCCCGAATTTTCTTGCCCCGAAAAATTCAAAATGAAGATTCGACAAATCAACACCATACATTTTTTATAATTAGTTGAGGTTAAGCACGTCTTCTCTTGTTCGTTGGGGGTCATTGTCTATCAAATTGTCGCTAATGTATATGACAAAAAGAATCTAAAGATTCGGAAGTAGAAAACTCCTCTATATGACGAAGTGTTCCCTACTTCAAAATATACTTTACTCAATGATATTAGATAACGGTACTAGCCTGGAAGCCGCTAATGAAATACAATTTACTACTTGATTTTTATTTGAATTCGTGTTCTTGTTATCAAAGATTTATTAATTTAATTTTGTGAGGATGGCTGTGTTCACAGATTCATTGTTACATTTTTCGAAACTGCTGATAATGCTGGTACTGAATTTGTTTCACATATTAATGTCAGAGACCTCTACCGCCCACTTTCAAAAGCGTTATATCAATTGATGATCAACTTATTCTGGAATGGCACTAGACTATTATACTGACAACAATTTATAAATGCATCGCTAAAGAACAGCCGATGATAAAAGAAGAAAAAATCATTGATGAAAACGTTAAAAATTATGATGCCGATAGTCACTATACAAGCGCAACTTTTGGAAGAATAGTCGATAATTAAAAAGAAGGACAATTCTCTTGTTGGAAGTTGTAATACGTACAAGATGTAATACTGACAAGTAATGCAGGAGCTTATTTTCAAGGTCGCCCGTCTGAAGTCACTGTCAACTTTGAATTCCGCTCAAGACAATTGTGCCAGTCGATTTTTTTGGCGGCTATCGCTCAAAATTCAACTAAAACAGTACAACTCGGCTGTTCTTTGCTCGAGCTTTCTCTGGCAATGTCAATCCACGGCTGCGAGTGAAAAGTGTAAGCAGCCGCGATTTATATCACGTTATTTCAAACGCACTTTGTAGTCTTGTCCGATTACGAATGTTCAATATGATACACTTACAGAGGCTTGCAAGTTTTTCATACGACGAAGCTTGTTTTGTTAGTGCTTGATGGAGTTTACGGCGATTACGGTACGGTACGGATTTCGGTACACCTACTGATAGTTCTATTAATTGGATCTAAAAAAAAAACATCTTCCCCTATATGCTTTCTAACTGAAAACCTTCTTAACTATCGAAAAAGGTATTCAAAATGACATATCTACAGCTTTTACATTCGAAATATTGAAAAAGAGTTCAATGAAAAGCATTCAATCTGTTTTATGGCAGTTTTTAACCAGGCTCAATTTCCCAGTAAACATACAAAATGAAGAACCTGTGTAATATTCAAGAAACCATCCCGTGGCTTCCTGATCCACGCATTGAAACCCTCTGCGTTATGTTTCATTTTTGCTCGATGCACACAGCACATTCGTTCGACAGTAATAAAAAGCTGTGCGGACGAACACTGAATGAATTATTGTTTCAATACGTGCAATAATTATTTCATTAATGAAAATCGTAATCATAAATAATGCTAATAATCAAATCGTAAAAATGACTGTTAACATGGCATTAAATATGCATAATTTATGGAATAATGTCTATTGATTCAGTATTGTTTGAATATTAATTAATACTTTGTCATATTGAGTTTGAGCGCATTATTTGACGACTGGCTGCATTGGCATTTCTATAAAAGAGTAACACATAGGCAAAGTGATTTCCGCGAACGTGCATTGTTAGTGAGCGACATGACTATTTTTTAGCAAGAAGATGGACAGCGACAGGCAGACAGTGCGTCTACAGTACAGGACAGACGCTTTCTTTCCTGTGCCAATGGCGAATTTGTTCTGATACGGACCGAGAGGAAACGGAAACCGTCTGGCTTATCAATATGCAATGTACTACTAGGGATTGATATTTCAACATGGCTGGTGTGATTCCAACAATCAGGAACAATACACCGTTAATTTAAATAGCAGTAAAATCGCACTTACCAGGATCAGGCGTGTCAAGGCCGGGAGGAGGTTGTGCTGATAGAGGTCCAGGCGTACTTCCGGAACCAGGTGACCGGACATCGTCGTTCACTGCCCCGCTATACGATATCGATGAACTTGGCGGCCGCTGAAATTGAAAGAAAAAGAAAACTTGAAGAAAATGCTCACAATCTTAAAAAGATTCACGGCTAATAAAATCTCAAACGTTTTGGTTGATATAAATTGCGCTACAAAATTCACCTTTTCCACAATCCAATAATTTGGGAACACCAAAACTTGAACTTGAGTCTGGAACGATTCTGGAAGAACTGACACTTCAATCACACTGGCGCCTCGAGTGCTTAGATTGGTGACACGAAGTCAGCGATTACTTTGTTTCGATGATGTAAAAAGTCACGTGTTGCTTATGGCATGCATTCGCAAGCACGTGACACAATTGAATAATTTTGAATAAATTTAATTCGTTTTCCCTTATCTGACTTCAGAATGGAACATATAATTGAGATTTTTGAATCAATTTGTCAGGTTTATTTTAATGCCGATTAGATCATTTAGCAGCAATTTGGTTCATAAAGCAGTTAATCTTATTGTCAAGTAATAAAATTGTTTGAAGGAAGAAAATCTTCCGTTCCAAACTTATTTATAGAGATGATCAAGTTCAAATTATATAAAACGAAAACAAAGTTTTTCTTATAAGTTTCCCCAAAACAAGAATGTTCAATCTAAAATATCAGCGATCGCAGTCTCCCCGACAGTAAGTCAAAATTCAGCGTCGTTGTTTCTTAATTGACTTTCAGTTTTCAGTAAGAAATGTGATCTAAATTTCAAAGTTTTAAAAATAATAGCAATCACATATTATTTAAAAAAATAAGAGATTTATCAACGTGCTGGGTTACAAATCACCAAATGTATTTCAAACAACATCCCACTGCAGCGAGCGTCTTTATTTCCGACGATAAAAGTAGATACGCTTCGAATCACGTAATAAAAACACTCATAAATGAGTCATATAATCGGAAATTAATTTGTCTATCAACTGTTCGAACAATCATCCCACAGACACTTTGGCGCTTCTTCGTCAGAGCCAGGTGCCAGAGGTTCCGTCGAGTGGAAACGAGTATCAAACGAGCTTAATTTCAGTTTTATTACTTTATCGTCTTGATATCTTCTGAGTGGAAAACGGAGTCGTTAGGGCCAACATGTATCGCTGCTGTCAGTTTATTTGTCCGCCTTGGAGGGTTTTCCATCACACTGAGAAAACCCGTGGCCTTGTCTATACATGTTTGATTGCACATTGACCTACACTTTCAAACACTGATCCATCCCAGTTGATCGCAGACAATGAATGGATGAGAGGTTGGAGCTCGTAAAATTTTCGCTTAAACTAATTTCAAGCAATAGCAGGAACAAACTATCAAATGCTAAATGTTGTCTGTTTCTCCGTTCAGCTAATCGCCAATAAAAATTAGACAAATGCAGGTTTGTTTTTGTTTTCCATTGTTTCTCAGCTTGAAAAAAGCAGCTGACTCTGACGCGTTTTGTTTTTATGAGTTTATAATTTTAAGTACTTAATTGAAGCTTTACAAATCGTGGACCATGAATTATAAGTGCATAGTAGAAATTATGAGCTACAAACTTTATTACTGAGGGTGTTGACTTTATGTGCCACGTTATGAAGTTATAGCATTGTTCTAATAACTGCGGTGTATGTTAACCTTTGTCGTCCCCATCATCACCAAGGGTAGGGAGCTGGTTTCTATTATTGGTACTTCAGCAGGTTCTTTTTTTTTAAACTTCTGAGCTCATTTCAAATTACAATATGTGTTACATTGCAGTGCTTCTTATATGAACTTTCAGACAATTCGATCGAGAAAATCCCCGTGCCAAAGTGAATCATGGAAGTCGCAAATATTTTTTTTACCCTATTGAGTGATCATCCATTGTGTTTTAGTCGTTGAAAAATCGTTTGCCTGCTTTGAATCAACCTTTGATACCCAACTGTCCTTTAAACCATCTTCCATGGATCTGAATGATCAGGAGAATTTTACTAATCACCAAGAAATAATCATCATCATCATCTCCATTGTGCTTTAATCTGATGTTCGAAAGCTGAAACTGTTGCATCTTATGAGCGAGTTAACCTCACATGCCAGCACAGTTTTGTTTGGCGGAAAACGCTTCAAATTATAGCTCTTGAAAATGTCAACAATTATTTGGTATTTTAACGCTTCATTATGAGCAGATGTTCAAAAGGCATCACGAAAAAAAAATGCTTTGAAAATTATCATTGACAATGCGTTCGATTTAAAGACTGATGGTGTTGAACAAACGCATACTACAACATGACCATTTGCATACAAAAAGTTTAATTTCGCCAGAAAATCGTCCCTGTAAAATTGATCACCGTCAAAATCATACTTTAGCATACTCTATCTATAACGAAAATTGTGAGTCAAAATAAAGCAACGTAAATGGGTATGCAGTCTGTTAAGAAATAGAAAACAAACAATCAATATAAATCAAAATGGAATGGGGTTTATGTGTCACGAAATGGCTCGAAAATGGGCCAACTGATTTAAAAAATTCCTTCGCATTGCGTTCTTCGAGGGTTGCGACGTGTTTGTGTGGAATAATAGTTGCAAAAAACTCTCCGAGAAAGTTGGAAATACGGGAACACAAATTTGATATTTTGTGTACCGATTTTCCATGGCCTACTCCAAAACTTACAAGAATAGAATTACAAAAGTTGATACGGTCGAAACTGGACTGGCGTACCATTGGAAGCTCGTGGATCTGAAGAACTGAAATAGACTTCTTAGTGTGATTAGCCTCTTGTTTAGTAACTCCTATCCCTGCCTCCTTGGGTTACACGCTGGCATACGACCAACCTAAGGGAAGATTGGGTGACCAACAAAGTTCCAAAAACATCAATACAGGAAGCATAAAATGTTATCACGGATTTCAGTCCGGCAAAAATCTAGTCAATGAAAACGGACTGTTATAACGGATTTCAGTCCAGCAAAAATCTAGTCGATGAAAACGGATTGGAAACGCGAAACATAGCATTGTAACTCAGTTTCCATAGAAGTATTCGCATACTTTCCCACTTATAGACGGATCACAAGTCCGACATCATGAGGGAAGGTAAGGACATTCAATAACAACAAGGAAGGATCGTTTTCGGAACACCGAGAGTTTGTTTGTGTTTTTCGTTTTACAAAAACAGCGTAACTCTTATGTAATTTAAAAAAAAAAACAACTATGTATGGTTAGGGGCCTTCCTTAGCCGAGTGGTTAGAGTCCGCCACTACAAAGCAAAGCCATGCTGAAAGTGTCTGGGTTCGATTCCCAGCCGGGTCCAGGATCTTTTCGTAATGGAAATTTCCTTGACTTCCCTGGGCATATAGTATAGGCATAGATGCCACACGATATACGAATGCGAAGAAAGCTCTCAGTTAATAACTGTGAAAGTGCTCATAAGAAAACTAAGCTGAGAAGCAGGCTCTGTCCCAGTGAGGACGTTAATGCCAAGAAAAAGAAGAAGAACTATGTATGATTCGTCACTACAAGTGTCGGCATCATTCATGTTTTATATAATTTAAAATATATACATATATTTTTTCGTCATTACTAAAACATCTTTTGAGTGGTTCGACATTATGGATGTTGACGTATTTTTAAATCTTCTACCAAAAACTGCTCTAGACAAAAAATATTTTCTTCTTATCCATGGATCGCATCACCGACCCAGATAGTTTCCTTCTTCACTAATACAAACCTTTCTCGTGGTAATTGTGGAGATGCAGAGGTATTTTCGGTCTCTAGAAGCAACAATAATTACACCCTAACATTCCTTCTCCATCCCAACTGACTGTAAGGACTTGACCGGCGCCGTTATTGATCAAACATATGAGATCTGCTAAGATTGCACTTCGAGAGTAAAGCGAAGTATGCACTTCAACAGAAAAGTAATCGCCTATCTCGATGCGTGGGAAATTTCTTGCAAGAAATGCTCAAGAAAAGCATTTTTCTTTTATCGCAGTACGCAGTTGAAAAGAAATGTCATTTCAAATGGAGCACACTGTAGGAAATTTCTTGACCATTTCTTGAGCAGAAATTTTTACTTTTCTTGAGCGGAACAGCATACCTAGCTTAAGCGGGAAGTCCCATCCCCATAGTGC
The DNA here is from genome assembly GCF_002204515.2 of Aedes aegypti. Taxonomy (NCBI): domain Eukaryota; kingdom Metazoa; phylum Arthropoda; class Insecta; order Diptera; family Culicidae; genus Aedes; species Aedes aegypti. The sequence goes on along the minus strand of NC_035107.1, from coordinate 149,695,678 downwards.
AATTCTTACTAGTTCCGATCAATCACGGAGTAGCAACCATTGACATGTACAGTCAGTCTTTGCTATGCTATGATGATGTATCAACGACTGCTAGACGACCGATAATCCTTTAGAAATGCCGTAAATACCAGTCCCTAATACATCATTAATTCATCGATTTAAATGCGGTATACGATACAATCGAACATAAAGAGCTATGGAAAATCATGGACGACACCAGCTTCTCTGGGAAGCTCACAAGATTGATACGAGCAACGAACGACGGTGTTCAGAATTGCGTGGAGATTTCAGGTGAACACTCCAGTTCGTTCGAATCTCGCCGGAGCAGAGTTGGAAAAAAATCTGAAATTCACTCTATAGTAGCCAAACAAAGCCAATCACAGTGAGCGAAGCCAGTGAAACTCACGCCCATCGCTGCTGTAGGCAAAAAGCCTTGAAAATTGCAAAACACCCATTGCTAAGGGCAACCCAAAATTACTGTAGAAAAATGTTCTATTTCCCGCTGCATTTCTCGCATTTAGAGCCTTCAATGACACTAACGATGTAGGCTGTGAACCGTTTCACCGATTCGTTTAACTTTTTGTTAAAATTTGACAGCTCGATAGTTATTTCCCCTCCGGTTAGAAATAACCCTGCTCTGGGGCATGGTTAAACTTGACAGTTCGAAAGTTATTTTCTGCTCCCGTAAATTTGAGAATAACTAATCATCTGTCATCTTTGGTCTGAAATAACTACTCGAATGTCAAAGTTGAAATGGGTCGACCGCGAAGTTCAACTTAACCATTTGAGGGGAAAATAACTATCGAAATGTCAAATTATTGGTGTAATCGTTATCAAAGCCACCATTGGTTTTAATGATGGACCATAGCAACCTGTTTATTACACCTAACATGAAAATTTGTAATCATTCCTCATCTGACTCTCCTCAAGATCACTACAATAAACGTTACCGTTCCTTAATTTCAAACCACTGCGTTTTCTATATTACAAGAGGTTATGGGCGACTCACGAAAGGAAACGGTTCACGGAATTATTCCGTTCTCCGGAACCGGGTACGAAAATTGGAAATTCCGAGTGGAGAGATTCCTGAAGTCCGTTGAGCTTTTGGATGCGGTTACCAAGGACCCACCAGCTGCTGCGGAAGGCCTGGAAAAGTTTCAGAAAATGGACAACAAGGCATCGAACGTAATTATTTCCTTCATCCATGATGACCTTCTGGATCTGATTCGCGAGAAGACTACGGCAAAGGAAATCTGGACCGCTTTGGAGAATGTATACGCGAAGAAGTCGGTATCTTCACAAACGTTTGTCCGGAAGCAGCTCGCAAGACTCAAGATGACAGAAGGAGAATCGGTGAAGGATCATTTGAAGGTGTTCGATGAATTGGTGAGACAATTGAAGTCGGCCGGCGCGAAGCTAGAAGAAGCTGATATGGTTTCCCAACTGTTTGTGACATTGCCCGAATCCTACGATCCACTCGTTACGGCGTTGGAGAACCTTGGTGCGAAAGAGCTAACCCTGGACATTGTGCGTGAGCGATTGCTGGCTGAAGAGCTGAAGAAGTCCGACAGAATGGCAGATACGGGTAAGGAGAAACCTGCGGCCTTTGCTGGATTCAAGCAGAAGCAACGTAAATTCACAGGGAAGTGCAATAGATGCCAAAGGAAGGGCCACATGGCAAAGGATTGCCGTGTCAAGTTGAAAGGTGAAGCCAACGTAGTCGCTGAAACCGAAGGTGTTGCTTTCATGGTAGGTCGCAGGAATGCTGTGGATACCAGGTGTGATAAAGTGACGTTCAAGCTGGATTCCGGGGCTAGCCACCATCTCGTTAACGATAAGAAGGTATTCAAGACACTGGAGAAGCTCGAACAACCTGTCGTAATTGGTGTGGCAAAAGATGACCAGTCCATGGTTGCGTGGCACAAAGGTACGATTTGCGGAGTCAATCGTCAAGGCGTGAGTATGACCATTTATGAGGTGCTGTTTATCCCGGACTTGCGAGCAAACTTGCTATCGGTGAAGCGTATGACCAGAACTGGAGTGACGGTAAACTTTGGACCAAAAGTTGGAGAAATCAAGCTCAATAATTCGGTGATTGCGATTTGTCCGTTGAGAGGCGATTTCTACGAGCTGGATGTGTTCTATTCCAATAGCGGTACGGCCAACTTGTGTGCTGATCAAAACGTCAATCTCTGGCATCGTCGAATGGGCCACATCGGTTTCAAAAATCTGGAAGCACTGGTCAAGTTCGATATGGCTAAAGGTATTTCAAAATTGAGTGGTAGCTTAGATTTTTGCAATGCCTGTGTTTTCGGGAAGCAGTGCCGTGAACCATTCAACGGCACCCGACCACACACCACTCGTCCGTTGGAGAGGATACACTCTGATGTTTGCGGTCCGATCACTCCTGCTGCCTGGGATGGTTCACGGTACTTCGTCTCGTTTGTAGATGATTTCACGCATTTTGCAGCAATTTACTTAATCAAGAAGAAATCTGAGGTTTTTGACAAATTTCGCTGCTATGAGGCAATGGCAACAGCATTGATGGGCCACGCTATATCCAAGCTAACAGTTGACCAAGGCCGTGAATACTGTTCAAATGAGCAAAGGCGATATTACGAAGAAAAGGGAATTCAAATAGAACCTACAACTGCCTACACTCCTCAACAGAACGGGGTGGCTGAGAGATTTAATCGTACGGTCATCGAAAAGGTTCGAACGATGCTGGTCGAGGCGAGCGCTCCGAAGTTCATGTGGGGCGAAGCGGTACTTGCTGCAGTCTATTTGGTTAATAGAAGTCCAACACGTGCCATATCTGACCGAAATACTCCTGCTGAACTGTGGATGAAGCACAAACCAGATTTGTCCAAACTTCGGGTGTTCGGATGCAAGGCTTTTGCTTGGATACCGTCGCAACAGAGAAAGAAGATAGATCCGAAGAGTAGAGCTGCAGTCATGGTTGGCTATGCACCGAACGGATACCGTCTATGGGACATGGAAGTCAGACAAATTTTCACATCTCGAGACGTTAAATTTGATGAATCGTCATTTCCGTTTGCTGAGAAAAAGCAACCGGATTCTCCGTTGATAGTTGTGCCGTATGATCTAGAAGTTGAAGTCCAAGATGAAGTCCAACACGAAACACTGAATGAACCACGATCCGAGCAAGAGGGGGATGTACGCCACGTTGTCGGATCTGGTGCAGCTATCTTGACTGATGACGAATCCGAAGATGACACTGAAGCATATTCTCCAACACCGGTGGCGCTCCCTTCGCAACAAGAACATGGTTCAAACCTTGACATGGAAACCACGAGGCATAGCGAACGGGAGCGCAGGCTCCCCGGTAAGTTTAAAGATTTTCTTACTGGAAGAATATTCTCTGCTGTCCAATTTCCGTCTACAGATGCTATCAATATTCGTGATGGTGTGACAACAATTCCTACGAGTTCCTTGGATGTTCCTGAAACATATCAAGATATATTTGGGCGCCCTGATGAAAAATTCTGGCTTCAAGCTGTGAAGGATGAATTAGATTCCCTTAAGCAAAATGAGGTTTGGCGTCTGGAAGCTTGTCCCAAGGAAATTAAACCTATCAAAACTAAATGGGTGTTTCGTATCAAGGAAGATGAAAATGGAAACCCTGTCCGCTATAAGGCTCGCCTTGTTGCCAAGGGATTTCAACAGAAGCCCGGACTGGATTATGGTGAAACTTATGCACCAGTAGCAAGAATGGCAACCATTCGGACCGTCCTGGCTGTAGCAGTTCAACAAAAGATGCACATCCAGCAACTCGACGTCAAGACAGCGTTTTTATATGGCGAACTGGAAAAAACAGTTTATCTGGCAGTACCGGATGGCGTAGAAGCAAATTCCAACCTAGCATGTAAATTACAAAAATCGTTATATGGATTGAAACAAAGTCCCCGTTGTTGGAACAACAAGCTCAATGAAACACTTCTTGAAAATGGATTCTCACGTTCGAAACATGACTATTGCCTTTATATCAAGACCAACAGACAAGGTAATGTCTATATTATTATATACGTTGACGATGTCCTTATTTTTGGAGAACAAATGAACGCAATACTGGAAGCGAAAACGATATTATCAAGAAAATTCCAAATGACGGATTGCGGAGATGTCAGCTGCTTCTTAGGTATGAAGATTCAGTACGACAGAGCTCAAGGAAGATTGTGTCTTTCACACGAAGCTGGAATCAATCGCATTTTAACCAAGTTCGGTTTGCAAGACTGCAATTACGTTAAAACACCAATGGAAAAGGGATGCCAACTACCAATCGAAGATCGAGATTCAACAAATCAGCCGTACAGAGAGCTTCTAGGCAGCATTATGTATACAATGTTATGTGTTCGTCCCGATATTAGTTACTCCGTTGGATACCTTGGAAGATATCAGCAAAATCCTGGTAACTCTCATTGGCAAGCTTTGAAGAGGACAGCTCGTTACTTGAAAGGAACAAAAGAATTTTAAACTTGAATACACCTGTAAAAGAAGTTCCCCGATTTTGGTAGGATTCGCCGATGCTGACTGGGCCTCAGATGCAGTTGACAGAAAATCAGTAAGTGGTTTCGTTTTTCAAGTTTTCGGAAATACCGTTTCATGGGCTAGTAGAAAACAGCAAAACAGTTGCTCTATCATCCAGCGAAGCAGAATATAGTGCATTAAGTTTAGCTGTTTCTGAAGGTATTTGGCTCAAAGGAATTCTTGAAGATCTGAAAGTTTTACCGCTTGATGAATCATTCACCATCTTTGAGGACAACCATGGATGTATCTCAATGGCCAAAAATGTAGAGTGTAAGAGAGCAAAACACATTGATGTTAAGCATCATTTCCTGCGAGATCACGTTATCAAAGGTACAGTAAAGATTGAACCCATCCCGTCAAACAATCAGTTAGCAGATCTATTCACAAAGGCGCTCGATACCACTCACTTTCAAGAATTCCGTAAACTCCTTGGATTGACCGATTAAGAGGGGGTATTGGTGTAATCGTTATCAAAGCCACCATTGGTTTTAATGATGGACCATAGCAACCTGTTTATTACACCTAACATGAAAATTTGTAATCATTCCTCATCTGACTCTCCTCAAGATCACTACAATAAACGTTACCGTTCCTTAATTTCAAACCACTGCGTTTTCTATATTACAAGACAAATTTTAACTAGTAGTTAAACGAATTGATGAAACGGTTCACAGCCTTAGAAAATTCATGCACCCAACATAGGCTACTCGATGAGATTCAACGTTTTTGAACTACTGTAGTCAGAGAGCCACGTGACTTTCTCGAAATTCAAGCCTACTACTATTACCATTCCCAGCACTGCGCCGGAGACTTTGACGGGTGGTGGACTTTCGTACCTGCTGTTCAACATCGCGTATATCAACTTACGATGTTCACAAGATCTAGGAAATTTGTGCTTCACGGATGATATTAAATATTATCGCAGATCACCCGCCTGAAGCGTGAAGCGACACAATATTCAGAAAGTCCAGAAAGGTTAGAGGGGTACAATGTTGTTCCGGGGTTTGTTGTAAGAATGCATGGGCAACAATCTCGTAAACAATGTGGTGGCCTCGAATCCAGCGGGTACAAAACGCAGTAGAGCACCACAAGCCAGGTGTATCGACCTAATGGAGTTTTACCTAGGAAAAGTGGAACATTCGAGAAACTGGAGACAAACTGGAACTTTGTAACGATGAGGATGGATCAGCAAAACTAAGTAAGAGCAATGCAACAGTCGCATTCGCGCTACAATTATTTTCACCCTGGACAACAAACTACGTTTCAGCGAGCACATATTGTCAGTGATAGCTAAGGCGCACGCAGTACTCGGTGTCATCATAAGGAACATTCGGAACTTTGATGATATTTCCTGTCTAGAAACAATATATATCTCGTTGGATCGTAGCCTTTTGAAATACGGCGTTGTAATCTGGAGCCCGTACGACGCTGTGCAGATCGACCGCATCGATCGTGTTCAGAAATGCTTTGTCAGATTTGCACGTCGACGGCTAATATGGCGTAATAGATTTCGACTGCCTTTTATGAAAACCGATGCGCACTCGTTAGTCTTCCGACGATGACAATTCGGAGAACACCTTTTCAGAGGCTCTTCGTATTCGATCTGCTATAGCACAACTTTGACTGTCCGGATATTTTGGAAATGCTTCGATTCATTACACTTGCTCGACGATCGGTATTTCACAACACTTGATGTTTATTGCCAAGCGTTTAATGATGTGTATCATATGTCTGAGTTCTATTTGTGTAAAACTGCGTTCAAATCTAGAATTGGTCATTGAGTTTTAGTCTGAGCGATATTAATATATCGAAGACTTGGGTTTGAGCTTGAGCTTGGTAGGCCGCTCGTGATTGCTATCCCACTATCGCCAGATCAGCTGCACTTACACAAGGAACCAAACTGCTTGGGACTAACAGACACCCTCAGTGTATAAGTGCAGGTGATCTTCTATTTTTAGGCAACAATGGCGCCTGCCACGTCAGTATGCTGCCCAATGAGGGGAAGGGGGAGGAAAAAACTAGCCCATGGTTGACCGGATATACCCCTGCATCTACGTCAGTTCATGCGGGAAGGAGTAGGGATGGTAATTTTATGGCAGAGGCTTGCTGTTTGGTTAGCAGACTGCCTATGTGTCAAGCGTAAAGAAAGGCGTGCTATAATGATGGAAGAATGGAAGCGTAAGGAAACGATTTTTTTTATCGGTCTCTGGTTCTAGCAAATGCTATGAACTGAATAGATCAGCTGTGATAGATTAAGGTGACACGGGAGACCGTGTTATTTTCCATATCTTTGTCTCACTCTAACAATTATCATCAAATCTTTGTGGAAGCAAATCTCGAATTTTAGTGAACCAATGAAGCTGAAAATGTATTGGGTTATATATAGAATTAAAGTTATACATTTTTCGTATCGATATATGGAGTGGTTCTTAGGATTTGCTTCTTCAAATGGATAGGGTGATTATGATGACGTCCCGTGCGGCCTTAAGAGTGGAAGATAGAAGCAATTGAAATATACAACTACCAAGTACTAGAAACGGGACGGGTCTGGGATTGCACCCACGACCTTCTGCTTATGAAGCAGAAGCGGTATCTATTAGAGCACTAACCCCGTCTTATTCGATGTAAATATATTGAAGTCTGTGGGGCCTTCCTTGGTCGAGTGGCTACAGTCCGTGGCAATAAAGCAAAGCCATGCTGAAGGTGTCTGAGTTGGATTCGATATAAGAATGTGAGGATGGCAACTTTGGCAAAGAAAGCTCTCGATTAATTACTGTAGAAGTGCTCATTGAACACTGAGCGAAGACTTTAGATAAAAAATTAATTAATTATTTTATAATTAACACCACACGCACGATGAACCAGACCTTCATATGTTTATAATATACTAATTTAATTAGTTAATAGTTAATCCGTAGACTCGGAAATATGTTCGGGTGGGAAGTGCGAATACAAGATACAAAATACAAAGCCAGGAGCAAAAGACCATCCGATAACTGTGGTAATGCATGTAAAAATATCAAATTTAATTGAAAAGCCTAATTTCAGTATGAACGTATAGCCATCAAAATGAAGAAGAATCGCCTCGATTAGAACATATATTTGAATGTTCGGCAAATAATGCAACTTCAATTTGTTTGGCAAGATTCATAATAACACATTGCCAACTAAACTAGCAATTTGGTTTTCGGATTGTTCCCTTAAGTTTCAATTCACACTCAACAGCACATACTGCATGGCAGTTAAGTGGTCATCATTGCTTTTCCTCCCGAGACCGTGGCACTTATCTGTATCTAAGAGTTTTCTTTTTTCCTGCGTACAGCACTGAAAATCACGAGGTGTGAGGGGCCAGAAGCGGTTGGTTGATTTTTCTATTCGACCGACCGACCGACCGACTGGTATCGGTCGTCTTATAGGCATCCCAAAGGGACACTGGTTTTATTAGATTACTAACCCTAGTGCGTCTTCGGTCGCCGCATCTTAAATCAGGTAGATGAAGTTTTGTACCCTTCCTTACAAGGGTGGCCCAAAATCAGTTTCTTTGCCGTGTATATGACCTATTAGAAATTTGAAATAATAATTTGTTAATTGGGAAGTTGGCTTTGAATCTATAATCTGAGAATGGATCACGGGTGGTTTGAACTCACTGTAATTAACAACTATCGTTGAATTATTATTACCACATACCAACTAAAAATGAACTGTATGGGAATTTCCGTGTTTTACTTAAAGTTATTAAATTAAAGAAATTGATCAGAAATCACGCACTGAACTGAAATTCGTTGAACAATTTCTTTTCATCTGCAACAATAGCTTCAGTATCTCGTTTGTTATCATCCTAAGGGTTTTTTATTTCATTTGATTTTATTTTTGGTTTTCTGTATTATTTTGTACGTATACGTCATGGTTCACCGCATCTGATTTACCAAGACATATCGAAATATTTAGGTTTAAATCGTTAAATTGAATTAAGAATACAATCACGTTTGATGATTTTTATGCAAAACATTGAAAAAAATTGTATTACGGCGTTTATAAAATTGGATTTTTTAAAATGTCACGTTGTTATCTTCTTTCTTATGATACGTCACAACTAGAACTGAATCTGCTTGTCATCTTAGTGTTTTTATTACGAGTATTGATTTTCAAGCCGACGTTAGAGTCAATACTGTGGAGGTGCTCATGAATTCGTAAATACTCTATATCATGGAAAATCAAGAAACGTTTACCTTTACTGTGATTGGGCCCCGTCGAGGGTTGCATAGAAAGAATCCAGTTCAGTTTTCAAATTGACTATTTGATGTCCTATTGCAACGCGAAAAATAATATTATTTTGCAATAGCACATTAAAAAAGCGACAACCTGATAGGTATAGATGCAGTGCGTCCCCTCAATCGGCACGTTTATTAGAAAATGTACATGTCGTCGTCTTCGTTGAAGTTTCCAAATTTATAATTCAAAACAAAACATTACTTATCATGCTGTGCAACAGTTTTAGAACGAAATTTTATAATTTATGTGACAATGGGCGCACACATCTGCACCCTTCAGCGTGTTACTTTCTCGATTTCTTTCTGTTCACAAAGAGAGAGATGAAAAATACAACATGTCGCTACAGAACGAAACTGAAAGAAATACGCGCACGCATTTCTTATGTATGAAGTATTTCGGCACAAGATCATGAGCAAACCATTTTTCGTTCGGGCAAACAGGGTAAACTAAGAATTTCATTTGTTGTGCTTGTAGCATATAAACTTTGTGGTTGTACGGGTCTGTTGACTATATCAGTTAAAAATTACATTACATGTGAAATAAAGGCGACAAATATCTTTTCTAAATCGTATGAAGTGCTTTTTACTTTCGAGAGTAAATCTACCTGATCTATTTTTTGCACCATTCTTAAATTCAAACAAGTATTGGATGCATAACTAAACATAGGGTTTGGCTTGAAATTATTATTACTTAAAACATTACTTTCCAAACACTCACTACACACTAGTAACAAATGCTACCGTTTTGCCCTATATTCTCCCAGGATGGGAACAGACAAGCAACGATTCTCTTGAAACCTTCTTTCTCGATTAGTGTCCCGTCTTAGGGGTTGACGGTTTCACACATTAAACTTAAATATTTTAAACAAAAGCTTCTGAGCAGTCGTGTCGAATGTTGTCAGAATTTGAAAGACTTTTCAAATTTAAATCGCAAGTCTTACAGAAGAAATTGAGTTTGATGCAGAAGGTATAAGTTGAACCTTAAGAATCAGAGGCAAATAACAATTTTGTATTTGTATTTGTATTTTATTAGTAAACCGCAAACCTGGTGGATTAACCTTTATACAATAATAATGATAAAACGATAATTTATTATTATAGTTTAGTTAGTCCAATGACATATAGTCAGTTTTGGATTTAAGCATACTGAAAATATACAGTTTTCAAGCTTTCCAATAGTACTTTAAGTGATTTTTCATCCAACAGGAAAAATAACACAATTCTTAGAAGATTGGCTTGTTTTCTGGCTCCCATCTTCTTCTTCTTTCTGGCGTTACGTCCCCACTGGGACAGAGCCTGCTTACTCAGCTTAGTGTTCTTATGAGCACTTCCACAGTTATTAACTGAGAGCTTTACTATGCCAATGACCATTTTTGCATGCGTATATCGTGTGGCAGGTACGAAGATACTCTATGCCCTGGGATGTCGAGAAAATTTCCAACCCGAAAAGATCCTCGACCGGTGGGATTCGAACCCACGACCCTCAGCTTGGTCTTGCTGAATAGCTGCGCGTTTACCGCTACGGCTATCTGGACCCATTATAATTTGCATAGAATGGAAAATTGTAGTGAAAACTCAAAAAATAATTTTCTCAGAACTAGGTATTTGCCACTTACACAACTTTTGCTACTAACCCTAAATTCCATTTTGATTTTCTGTCTTTCCAAAAACCAAACTTTCTAAACCCTCAATAAAATTTGCGTTCCAAATTTTCCATTTGGAGGGATAATTTCGATGGGATTAGAACAGCTGAGTGTGATCGGTAGTTAGGTAATAGTTTTTTTTTACTGGAGCTCAATAAACCATAAGTAAAAAAATCAGATAAAGTGGAATAGACACGATTTTGCCAAATTACCGAGTCTACACAGGTAATAATTTCGTCAAAACGTTATCGAACCCGAAATCGGAATCAAGTGTTCAGTTCAGTTAGGGAAGATGAAAAAAATCAAAATTAAAATACACTTCACAAAACAAAATGTACGCTCAAAATATGACTTCGATGGACATTTCATTACATATCATTAACAATTCATTTTTCTACTTCATCAAACAAGTTATCATATGTTAGTTTTGTACCTTAATGAAATACCATATAATTACACTAAACTACAGTTAGTAAAATTATATTTAAAGAAAGAAGAATTGTATGAGAATGTATTGGTTGTACAAAAAAAATGAAGAATTGTATGAGATCATATAGGTTGCCATGATTCTTTCATTAAAAATAAACATAATGTCCAACTAGCCTGGAAGTGTTCAATATGTCCTATTGAGTTTCAAGAGTGTTAATCACTAAACGACATTGTAATATGAATGGAAATGCATTTGATAAAAATTGAAAAAGAAAACCTGTAAATCGAACCAATTTAAAGGTCGAAGATATCAGTTTCATAGGGGTGGGTCTATCTGTCTAAATTGGTAAATAATTGCGTTATTTCAATAATCATCTGTGATTGCAAATCCGTTAAATCAAAAAATATCAAAATTTCAGCTTTGGTTCCACTGAGTTGCAACTGCAATATAAAAACTAAAATCTATATTGATTTTATTGATTTGACTAAAAATCTCCTCGTTATTACCATTTCATCCACTTAATATTCTTACCTGACTGAACTTTTTCAAGCATACTATTCATTTCTAATAAGATTCAACCACAGTCAAACAGACGTAACTCTCATTTTTTTTCATCGTACAGTGATTTAATTTTCAATTCTAATAGTTGGTAGTTGGCCAACGGCTCACTTATGGCGCTTGTATAGCTTTTGTTCAAGTTTGACGTTTGCACGTAACCGCCACCTAGTTATCAAATTTTAAGCATTGGACGTTAATATTCGCGGAACTATGCTTTAAATTGATAATTCTTCTAGCTGTTTGGTCTGTTTGTCTGTGATTCTACATTAATATACCATGAATATAGCTTTTACATTTTGAAGTATACTAATTGATATAGTTATTTGGAAATCTTCAAATTATGGTAAACGAGTGGGTCGCTTAGCGTGAATTAATACAAGTAATTTTCCGTTTTCCCCTTTCTCCTTCTTATCGTTGTCCGTTTAACAGTTATGCTCTAGAGATGAGAGTGGCAGCCAAGATAAAAAAAAAATGTTGATATGATAATAAATTATGACTACAAAAAGAAAAATCAGTGTATTCAATTATGAACATTTAAGTCTGAGGAAATCCCGCTTGCTGAGTTCGTTTCCACAACAATAACCACAGAAGCTGGTGAGGGTATATGGGAGACGTTGAATGCCACGGAATCGCACGATCAACTTATCATTTGCGTTAATTAGAAAAAGCGTCGTTCTCTCCGCAATTAAAACCATTTCGCGATCGTTTATTACAATAAATGAAAATAAAGCTTGCGTGTTGCTATTGTTACTGGTGGTAAACGTAGACACACTTCAATATGCAAACGCACATGCATGTGTACATAATGAACCGATTGAGGCTCCCCTGAGTTAGAAAAAATGGATATTATGGGTATCTCTTAGCTGAACGCGAACATAATTACAAAGTATAATTTTGCCAACTGCTGCGGTAAATTGAAACAGTGAACCAAAATTGAATTCTCACATCTAAATGGATGATAGTACGAAACGTGGAGTTGTAAATGTAGGTGATACATTTATATGCAAAGTAAATGAACCTTCCTTTGAATTCTAGCAATTATCCAAGTAACAATATTGAAAGGGTTTGGTTATAGGTGCTATTAATTAAAGCTTCATTATTGGAGCATTTCTTAAAAAAAAGATAAAACTAAGTAGTCATTACAATTAAACCTCTTCAAAACAAATCGTAGACGGCTAGAAGGGCTTCTGTTACAACTTATTTTCCGACCAAGTTTGTCGATAAGTCTCTTTTAAGGAGCAGCATAGTGTATATTGAAACCAGAAGTTATTTAAGCTTATAATGTATATTGTATATTGCTGATGGAACTTATGAGACTGGACTAAGGAATGTGCAGGGCCCAGATAGCCGTAGCGGTGAATGCGCAGCTATTCAGCAAGACCAAGTTGACGGGTGTGGGTTCAAATCCTACCGGTTGTCAAATTTGTAAACATTCCTATTATGGACCCCGGGAGAGTCCATAATAGGCATTCGGACAACAGTTTTTCAAATGTGTATTTCACGGGCTAAATCTAATGTTTTTGTGTGTTTTAAAAGCGCACTATGAAGTAAAGACATGGAACTTGTTGAAAGGCTGCACAAAACGTATATCCATCTAAGATATAATTGTACAAAAGCGTCGCGAATAAATCTCAGCTCAGCTAGGGTCCATTACTAGCACTGAAACTCTACGAATGCAGAAATGTTTAAATGACAACAATAGCCCTCAGTTAATAAATGCGAGAGTGCTCTCAAGAACACTAAGTTAAGGCAGGCTTTATTCTTGCCAGAAAGAAGAAGAATGAGAAGAAGGAGCATTTAGGATATCTCGAATATCAATCAATGGAGGGCAATCTGCTTGCAATTGTTCACTATCAATATTCCGTTGTGGTTAAAAAAAAATGGTCAAACAATTGGTCTCTCGTCTAAGTATCTGACTGCCGTGAGTAGTTTATTTAACTCGTATTTGCAGAAGGATCGTTTTTTGTATCTTTATTAAGGTGATTATAAAAAGAAGCCAAACTTTGAATTTTTAAGTGTACAAGACTGGAGAATCTGACAACAGTTCGCGTTGAAAATCAATCAAATTGTTTGCTTGCTGGGTGTGACCTATGGGATAAATTTTCAACGTGGAGCGCTGTTTGGTTCTCAAGTCTTGTGCTCTTGAAAATTTGAGGTGTGACTTCGTTCTATAATCACCTTAACGAGATTTTTATCCCGGAAGGGTAGTGAATCTCGGTACGGCTTTACTTCCCTTCCGAAGGAAGTCGTCATTACAATCTTCTACGTCATTCGTAGAAGACCACCTGAGGGGGTCAAAAATCATATCGGGATGCATTCATCTCTATTTTCCGATTTTTAAAATTGTTGTTTAATGTTTATTTATACAACTCAAAACAATTACGCAACTGATTTCAGTTACGTAATAACTGTTACAATGGTTTAATCAAAGACAAATTAAAGACCCTCATGTCCCTTGCAGTTGCCCAAAATTTTATGGCTCATAAGGTAATCTAGAATGCCGTTCAAAGTGTACTGCAATCTGTCAAACTTGGGTACCTTTTGCACTACCGAGGGACCAACTGCAGTACTAGAAGTGGTACCCAATCTGAGCCCGAGTTGGACGGACCTGGTTTAATACCGTATTCCAGTATGTTTTACATGATTTTCTAGTACTTGTTAGTCTTGATAAGATCCTTAAAAAAGCTCACAACAGTGTTGTGTAGTATACACCAAGGATATTGCTGTTTGCATTTGAGGTGCAAATCCAGTCTAACTGGGCTTCAAATGTGATAACACAAAGTAATCAAAGGATACTTAGCACCTGAGAGAGACTCGCGAAGAGGAAAAATATCAACGTCATATGCAGCCCAGATACCCTTCTCACGAAACGTCAAATGCAGCCCACCGTTTTTATGGCTGAAAAAGTGAAAAGTATTGTGTTCAAAGTAAACTGTTATGAAAAACCTCAGTCGGCGGAGCAGTTTTTTCCAAAGTTGCTGATAAATCTAAGCAGAAGATTAATTATTTCTAATGTCTGCTACGTTTGCTGGCATGAAATTTCACTCAAACGGCTATTTATGATTCGATGTGATGCAAACTCAATCATTTTTTGCTGAGAGGTTCATGTGAGGATTTGGACAGCATGCGCATAATTGGTATAAACACAACATGGAATAAGAAAAAAACTCAGCAATCACAGAAAAAGAAGACCGTCTTCGCGAGTCTCGTCTCAGCTTAGCACCCATGATCAATATCAACGCCAACCTAGCAAAAAAAAAATCGATCTTTGACTTCGCCTTCCTTGATAAAAATCTTACCGCGTTTGGTGTTCCCACATTTGATACAATGACCCCACAGATATGGATAAAATAGTGTGGAGTCCAACCTATAAAATTAAATAAAACGACATGGAAAACGTAAAATTGTAATTTAAAAGCACGAATTGAATCGTTTCAAATTGGAACTTCGGTTAGTAAACCGTTTTGAGTGAAATATTTACATAGGATTGCATAAAAATCAAAAATTGTATCGGTTTCTGAAAACCTTATTATGGATCAAATTGTGACATATTACGGATCAGTGCGCAAAATTAAGAGATTTTCAACTCAATGTATCTGTATTGCATGATTTGGCGAAAGTTAGCAATGTGTCACATATTACTGCAAAAAATAGCAGTGTTAGAGCTGGAAACAAGGGTAAAATGCCATTTTTTTTGTGATACTGCATTGTAGAAATTGAGACGTGTACTGTTTTCGCTCCTCACCAAGTTTTCCACCCATTTTTGTCTGCTAAAAAATGAAATTTACAAACCTTGATGTTTTATTAGTTTTATCCTTAGTGCTATTGTCTGAAATTGTCGAATCCTGTTGCGGCGTGCAACTGGGACTTTGGCTCGGGTGAGGGAACGGAAAGATCTGTTGATCTTTCGTCCACCTGTTGCCGGGAGCAACAGGGCACAGGACCGATAGCTCGACTGGAGGGGGCTCTTGCAACTCTAGCCTTCAAAAAGGCTGTTTGGCTTCCACTGGTGGAGGGAAAGGCGGTTTGGTAACTTGAACTAAACTTCTATATTGTCTTAACTTTACAAAGGTTGAATGAAAACTGAATAATCTCCTTGCGCATGCAAGCTCCCTTTATAGGTGACAGGTAGCCAAAAGCGTTGCATGCACAACGTTGTGGAGACGAGGTGGAAAATTCCACTGCCTATTATTTACTACATACTGGATGCTGCAATCGGTCTGCTAACTGGTGTCTGTTGTGGTGGTGGTAGTGGAAACTCTTTTGGGTGCTGCTTCACGCTGTACATAGCTGGATGGTTGGTCGGCTTGACTGCGTACAGGTACATGTTTGATCATGTCGCTCGAATGGATGGGGTGCAAGGCAAAACTAACGACGTGGTGTGTGTGTTATTTGGGGTGGTTGTTAGTGGTCGGGATGAGAGGCCGAAATACTCGCGGCGGCTCGAGGTTACATGGGACAGGGGTGGGAAGGACTCACAACTCAAAAACTTCGCGTTGACGCGAACATACTCCCCGGCCAAAAGAGGTAAAGGGATGGATTCAATGGAGGACTAGGTATGACGACAAAAATTCACGGTGATGGGGAACTCAGGGACTCTACTCATAAGGACTGTCAGGGTGGAAACAATAGCTTTCTACGATTTAACATATAATCTCAAAGGGATGGAAGGAACTACGGACTTACATGCGGAAGGAACTGCTTGTTTCACAGGAGATCACAAAACGGAATCATCAACTGGCGACACACTTGAGGCAGAAGAAACTATGCAGTTTATGGTAGACTGCCATACTAACTCAAATGTTGGGATTTACACGGATGTATCAATACTTGTGGACTGTATTTGGATAACTGGATACTATTAGGCATTGTGGGTACATAAGCTTCAATAAGGATTGGCGAACTATCTTGACTCGGTGAAAGGGCTAAACAAACACTGGATAAGGAATCGAGGCAAAATAAGGAGGACACAACTTTCAGATGTAAAATTCATGGTTGGATAAAAGGTTGGTTACGACGCTATCTAACTGTCACGAAATGGAACACTAGTAACTTGAGGGAATCGGCTACACTCTCTTAGTGGGCACGGTATCATACATCATACAACTTGGTAGGGAAGGATTCAACGATAAAAAACTCAATGGGAGGAAAATTCACTTGGACTCACGGATCACAATAATCATATCTTGGAATTTGGAATTAATGGGCAAACACTTCACAGGGATTCGTATGTTACTTGTTGCAATACTCGATACTCATATTAGGATAAGGAATCAACATAAGGGAAACAAACTCGGTAAGGCACAAAACTTGAAAGATCGTTTGATGGAATTATCATTTCTTGTAGGACTCGTCAAGTGTACTGTATTGTGGGTGGAAATCTCACATGGATACACATCTTACACAATGGAACAAAACTTCAAGTTGGCAATGGAAACTCAACAACACTAATGTTTCTATGGGATTCTTCAAAGGTGGACTGGGGAAACCACTTTGAGCCAGGATAGGGAATAGGCACACACCACAAATCGAAAGCTTGCTTACCACTTGATGAACATCTTTGGGTGGATGCGCTCGGGACACGCACTCCGGGATGGCTTCGCTGGCTCGACGTCGCATGGGGCTTCATCTGGTGGTTTCTCCGGCCTGGACTTGGTAAGGGGTTGCTTGGAATCACCAGCCGGGTTGACATCTTCTTGGTCAATCTCTGGTTTCGGGCTTCGCTTAATACCGGACGTTTTCCGGTGGGCATCGGGGTTGACTCCTTTACCGGATGGATTCCGGCTGTTGTTAGGAATGGCATCGCTATCGGTGGAATCGTGGTTGAACACCGCAACCACTTGGATACCTCATGGCTTCCGGTTGACACTGGACACATGTGCTTTGTTGGACATATCTCGCTCATCTTCAGGATTGGCTTGCTGATCGGAGGGATGCCGGCTGACATCCGAATCGGCTTGAATCTCGCAGGCATTTCTGTAGACGGCATGGCTAGCTTGGATACCGGAGGGAAACCGGTCACACCTGGAGGCTTGGGAACCGGAGGAGGGATACCGGTCACATCTGGAGGCTTCTCTGGTGCCGGATGGGATCCGACACTAGGCGGGAATTGTTTCAGAACCGAACGAGGTCCGGTCGCACAAGATGGCTGCTCACGAATCAGATGGATGCTGGCCAAACATTGGAACTTCTTGGCCACCAAATGGAACACGCTTGCAGCTGGAAATCTCTGGGACACCGGCTGGTATCCGATTACACTGGACGGCTGCTTCATAACCAGAGGGAATCCGGCCACATCCGGGAACACACGCTGGAAAGGCTTCACTACCGAATTGGATTCGGTCAAGTTGGAGGAATGCTTCAATGCCGGAATGGATCCGGCCACACACGGGAATCGCTGCGGCGTTGGATGGAATCCGGCCAACCGGGATGGAATCGCTGGACGGAATCTGGTTCTACATGGGAATCGCTTTGCAACCGGACACAATCCGATCACACTCGGGAACTTGATGGGAATTGTGCGGAATCCACTCACACAAGGGAACCGCTGGAGCACCGGACGGGAACTGGTTGCGCAATGGAACGATTGGGAACTTGCTACTGGATTCTTGGGCACAAATCCGGTAGCACTTTGGAACGACGTCAGCTTCGGATGGGTTCGAACCAGGTTGATTGGAACTGGAATCGGGTTCGTCGCTTGATGAACTGTCTGCTTGCACGGAGGGTTCGACTCGTCTTCGTAGGCAACGGTTGTCACCTCTTCACACGTCGTTGACATTTTTCCACGGTGGGTGGAATCTTCTTCACGATGGCACTTCTGAGCTATTGGAGCAACAGAAGGCGGGACAATCGGCATCGGTGCCGACTTGCTCTTGATGACCTCGGCGAGATCACCTTCGGAACGGACCAGGGCTGCTCCACACACAGGAATTAACTTCATGGCTGAAGTTTCAGCGCTTGGTGGCTGCAAGGAGTGGATTGGGTTGAGGGCAAACTGGCTCACCTTCAACTCGTTCGCTTGGGCTGGGAACAGCTGCTCTGGGGACAACTCTTTCGGTGGCGACGTGTTTGGCTTCTTCATCACGTCTGCAATCGGAACGGATTGTTCCGTCATTGGCTCGGTGATCGGCTTCGTATGATCGGGGTGCGCCAGCGTGGCGCAGTGGTCGCAGCGAAATAGTTGGATGATAACGCTTTACTGTGCTGGTACCTGTTACCGGTGGTCGGAAAGGATAGCAACAACGTTTCCACCAGTAAGCAGGCATCAAAATGGAGGTCCTCGAAGCGCTCATAATTCTCGTCAAGATCTGCATACCGCTCGGCTGGGAATGCAGACAGCAACTCGCCATACACTCTCTGGTATTCTTGGTACAGAAACTGGAGCTCACTTACATAAAGCTTCACTCGTGCAAAGCTTGGTCGGTTGGTACCATTCCTGTCAACCAACTGTTCCTGGAGCCGCTTCACTTTTGCCTCGACGAGGCTACGTTGGGCGAACAGCCTTTTCACTTCGGCCATTCTGGAACCACTTCACACGCGCGCGACTTACTTTCGGGGTGGAAATGATTCGGACTTCGGGACTTTTTCACTGTCTCTGTTCACTTCACTTGGGGAATTTCGTCTCCTCTCCGCCAATGGAAACCAGGAATATTCTTTTCGCTCTTGTGTCGAGCTACCGGGCAGGAACAACAGCAATCCTTTGGTAGGAAAGCTGATTGCTATCGGCGATAGCAATTGGAATGGATTTGTCTCAATCTGTTGATTGACGACTGACTCTGCTGCTGTTGCAGCCTTCAAGGAACTGGCTCCTCTATCCGGTTCGAAGAACCATATGTTGCGGCGTGCAACTGGACTTTGGCTCGGGTGAGCGGGAACGGAAAGATCTGTTGATCTTTCGTCCACCTGTTGCCGGGAGCAACAGGGCACAGGACCGATAGCTCGACTGGAGGGGGCTCTTGCAACTCTAGCCTTCAAAAAGGCTGTTTGGCTTCCACTGGTGGAGGGAAAGGCGGTTTGGTAACTTGAACTAAACTTCTATATTGTCTTAACTTTACAAAGGTTGAATGAAAACTGAATAATCTCCTTGCGCATGCAAGCTCCCTTTATAGGTGACAGGTAGCCAAAAGCGTTGCATGCACAACGTTGTGGAGACGAGGGTGGAAAATTCCACTGCCTGTTATTTACTACATACTGGATGCTGCAATCGGTCTGCTAACTGGTGTCTGTTGTGGTGGTGGTAGTGGAAACTCTTTTGGGTGCTGCTTCACGCTGTACATAGCTGGATGGTTGGTCGGCTTGACTGCGTACAGGTACATGTTTGATCATGTCGCTCGAATGGATGGGGTGCAAGGCAAAACTAACGACGTGGTGTGTGTGTTATTTGGGGTGGTTGTTAGTGGTCGGGATGAGAGGCCGAAATACTCGCGGCGGCTCGAGGTTACATGGGACAGGGGTGGGAAGGACTCACAACTCAAAAACTTCGCGTTGACGCGAACAAATCCAATGCTTAAAATGGTAGAAATCTATATTCTTTGGAAGTGATCCATAACCGTGGTAAACAATCATTTCCTGGTCCATATTATGGATCACTAGTTAGAAGTGCTAATATTCGGTATTTAGAATCAACAATCAAGGAAAATGTTTTCCAAAGATGAATTCATACTAAATCAAAGCGAACGAGCATGTGTTATGCTATAACATTTGAGTTTTACCACCTGTGAGAGCTTATGAATGCTGACGGCACTTCTTACAGAAAACGACCATATAATGATAGCTGTGTGGTACCAACTAAACATTTGTCAAAAACATCGTTATTTAGCGGTTGAATGTTGTGCTTAACATTCAAATGGTTGAAAACAAATAGTATGACTTGGCAAAAATATGTTTTACCAAACCGTTTACGTTTTGAGCGAGTTATCCGATGTTGAACGCCAAAGTGATCCGTCATTGTGGGTGATCCGTAACTGTGTGGGCATGGTACATGTTGAAACGGACACAGCAATATATTCATTTTATGCGCTGAATATTACCTAGGACAGGACGTGACAGCTCAATCAAGACTGCCCCGTTGTTTTTCAGTCGATAACCTTGACGATACAAAAGTCAGTACTGCCAGTATCCTTTTAAGCAAATCTTGTGAACCAATCACATAATTTGATTGTTTCTTGTACGCTTCATCCATTCAGTGCAATAGAGGATGCTAGCTTTTTTAAAAATCAGATGAATATCTAAAATCTGCGATATTTTTTAGAGAAAATTGACCCAATTTCCATAATATTGCTCACAATTAAGCATTTTTTATTGGTTTTAGCATTGTAGGAGCACAAGCGGTAAACTTAACATCGAATAAAAAAAGATTTAAAACAAAAAGACTTCATGAAAAATTTCCAAACTTTATGAACTAGCAACACGGCCGGGCGAGCAACAAAGTGCCCTGTTGAAATCCAACTCAACGATGTGAAAGTAGGCTTTTGCCAAAACGACCAATGAAAAGTGGTCTTTTATGACAGGCAATTGGTTTCATTTTTGTACCTTGACCTGACACGTCTTGTCTTAGAATATTACGAATATGTACGGCCAAAAACCTCTTGTAGTGTCGGGTTGCTAAGATCAACAAGTTTTAAAATGAGATTTAATGGTATGGCGATAATGATAGCTTGCAATAAATGATAAAATCAAAATTGCTGCATGGAATGTGTTGGTTGGTAGAATATGTTGGCAATAATTTTTACCAAGTAAGATTTTGACAAGAAAACCAATAAACTATAGGAAAGCGCTTTACGTAGTGTCTCGTTGAGTGACGATCATCGCATACCATTGACCCATCATCGCGTCATCATTGCCGGAACGCTTCAATTATCGACGACTAATCAAGCAAAGTGCTCGCAAAATATAACATGGTGGCAGCTGGAGTCCTCAACCAGACTCGCTCGGAAAATATTTCATGTTGCAAGTGAAAATATCAATTTTTCGCCTCCTGAACCAGCCATTGAATGAAGTAAGCAAGTGATCCCCGAATTCCCTTGTGTATGGGCCTTCCATCGCCTTCCCCTGTGCCGAAGTGCGCCTAGGAAGCTACGTATGTGCCGGTTGGTCGTCCAGCGGGCGCTCGCTCCGCAGGGAAACAATCCTCTTACTGTGCGGATGCCATGCGAAAGTTAAAGTTTTCACACAACTCATAAAAGTGGGAAAAACAAAACATTCTGCCGCACCAAGATCGCACCCCTCCATGGCTACTGTTTTGTCGTACGAAATGAACAAATTCGTCTCCCAGTGGCTGGATGTGAGGACCATTTGGCAGCCCTTGATCTCAATTATACAAATAACCGATCCATTATGAGCATCGCACCCGCGGTATACTGCAGGGAGCAAAGAATAAGGGAAACCTATAAAAAGTAGTCTACCAATTGATTTTATTATTCCGTACATGTACGGAATATTAACAACAATGCATTATTAATGAAATTTTATCCTAACTGAATTTGATCGATTAGAGGCAAAGGAACGCAATGGACGGGGTAAGAGCAACTGCACTGCTCGTGAGTCGGGGACTGCTCGGAGTAGGACGGAAAAGTGTCAACGATGCTCTTTTTCAAGGGTGTTGAAGATGAAATTACTGACAATTGTGAGTTATAAATTCTATTTCGGTAAGTGGGAAAATTAACAGTAGATTTTTCGGCCTCGTTTGCAACATAGCCCTTTGCTATGCTGTTTCGTCCATACATTGAGAGGAGTGAAACAAAGTCTGGGATAATTTGATTTCTGAATGCTTGTCAGTCAGTTTCATCTGTGATGGCCAACAAACTTCTAGAAACTGGTCGTGAAACAGTAAGACGAAGGAGAGCGAACGAACATGCTCCCAGCAGGTTCAAAACTGTCTTATCAACTAAGCCCGAAGCACTTGCATCGATGTGGCTATGCATAATTCATATGTTAATCACGAAAAGGGTAGGTATTTGATTATTAACTTATTTATACATGAATAATGTATCTTAAATGTAGATGCCTAATCGCACATGCGTTTGGCTATTCCGAAATTGAAATCGGTTAATCTTTTATGTTACATCCATAAATACATTTGTTTGATGTATTTTCAGAGCATTAGCAAATGCATTGGTATCAAATGAAATGATTGAATAGCATATATATTAACCTACATAATTTTAGTCTATTAAGGACAGTACTCTAGAAAAATGCAACACTTTCTTTTTTGTACCGTCAAACGGGGTGACTTGAAACACTTTTCAACTTCAAAGTAATATGGATGAAAAAGTTAAGGATTCATATGAACCAAACTAATACTGCGTTTTTTTAATCGCTTATTAATTTAGAGTAAAATTGTTACAATAATAAGAAATAAGATACCTACCCATTGTAAAATAATTATTATTGATTGAATTACAAGTGTTTGATATATCGATTGTATTGAGTTGCCCACACGTAAAATGCTTATATATGTGCATACCTCTTAAGCATACACTCCCGTGCATAAGTTTGGGTTCACCCCTTAAAAACATACAAAAGTATTCAGTTATCGCCGAGATAACACGTTTTAATTGAAACTCTCTAAGCCGCATTCGAAAGGCAAAGAGTTATTCTTACTTCGTATGTATTTTTCCAAAAACATTTTTTGCAATTTTATATACTAAATGTTTACTTAAATTTGTGACATTTTTCCAAAAAACACACTGAAAAAACATACCTAATTTCCTCAGCATTGGATCGACCAAAATTTTAAAACAAGGTGTCATCAAGAAATCCGTAATCTTTTATTCTCTGAAAAGCGCTCACGAAATTTTTTGTTGGAAAAATCTGAAAACTATTCAATATCAATGAAACAGTCATTCAAGTCATCGTGCAAAAGTTTGGGTTCACCCCTCAGTATGGTGTATCGTGCAAAGTTTGGGTACACTTGAACTTACTTAAAACACGAAAAATCTGTGAAATATAAAACCCAATCATGTACGCGCCATTATTTGCGTTTGAAAAAGCTATGAATTATTAAAATCGGTTGAAAAATGGCTGAGATATTTACAAAAATGGTTTGCGTGCGGTTCAGGCGAACCCAAACTTTTGCACGATTTGCATCATATTGAGGAATTAATTCAAACTTTTGCACGATGACTTGAATGACTGTTTCAAAGATTTTGAAAAGTTTTCAGATTTTTCCGCAAAAATTTCGTGAGTGCTCTTCAAAGAATATAAGATTACGATTCTAATGACACCTTGTTTTAAAATGTTGGTCGATCCAATGCTGTGGAAATTACAAATGTTTTTCAGTGTGTTTTTCGAAAATGTCGCAACTTGAAGTTATAATTAAGTACACAAAATTCAAATTTTTTTTTGGAAAAATACATACGAAGAAAGAAAACTCTTTGCCTTTCGAATGCGGCTTAGAAAGTTTCAATTAGACGCGTAATCACAGATATATGGACAGAACACTTTTGTATTTTTTTGAGGGGGTGAACCCAAACTTTTGCACGGGAGTGTATTTTATGCAGAAAGTTCTTCTTCTTCTTTCTGGCGTTACGTCCCCACTGGGATAGAGCCTGCTTCTTCAGCTTAGTGTTCTTATGAGCACTTCCACAGTTATTAACTGAGAGCTTACTGTGTCAATGACCATTTTTGCATGCGTATATCGTGTGGCAGGTACGAAGATACTTTATGCCCTGGGAAGTCGAGAAAAATTTCCAACAGGAAAAGATCCTCGACCGGTGGGATTCGAGCCCACGACCCTCAGCTTGATCTTGCTGAATAGCTGCGCGTTTACCGCTACGGCTATCTGGGCCCCTGCAGAAAGTTCTCAACGGCAGATCTAAAAGTGACCATTGATACATGTTTTTACAATTATTCACAGTATTCCCAAAGAAAAAAAAATAAAACTCCAAAAATAATGCAATTTATGTGAATTTTCTAATGTTTTATGTCAAACATTTAATTAATTGATTCAAGTACAAAAATTTATCGTAATTGTACAGATAAATGTTCAACTTTGCTTTTTCATGTGTTTTGGTGACAGGCGGCAAGACATATCGAGCAAATGAGACTAAAATTGCTATTGCAAGACAAAAGAAGTCGAAAACGTTATTGAATTTGTTTAGTGTTTAGAAGTGATATTAACAAAACTTTTATCTGGTCCATTTCTCACATAAAACATGATCTCGCTCTAAAAGCCATTGGTAACCGAGTGTATAGTTCGTTATTTTTCAGCAAATGAGTGGACCATGATAAAAACTACCATCACTGGGAGAAAGTGGTGGATCTTCTCTTCATCGTAGCATTGTTAAATAACGTGTAAATTCTTTCGTTTGCCCAATAACAACAAGCTACACACGTGGTTACCAGTGACTTTTAGGGCGAGATCAAAATTTAGCGAGATTTGTACACTTCTAAACATTGTAACTTATAGCAAATACATCGAATATCATATTTCTACCGTTTGTGTGGTACTAGGAATGATTTTCAGTCTTGCTTTTATACGATCAAACGTGTAATATGATTCTCCCCTCCTTCAAACCAACGAAAATGGAAAAAAATACTCAAATCAACGCCACAATCTTCAGTTTTATACAAGGTTAATAACCACTGCAATAAACTAAAATATCCAATGCTTCAGAAAACGACAATGGTTGCAATTTACCACGTTTGACAGTATAACTTTTTATTGCATCTTTGCGTCTAATGGGTTGAACTTTTTAAGAAGAGCTTAGACAAAAACAAAATCGTTGTGGTCGTGGAAAATCTAGGTCAGTCCCACAGTTGGATCACGAAACGGCCTGGAAACGATATTTATCGTTCAAGCAGACGACCCAGCGGAAGAAATGCGTAGGCAAGGAAGGTGACCTGGTGTAGGCGTTAGATCACATGCCTCCCACGCCGAGGACCTGGGCTAAAAATCTCGTTAATAAAAATAAAAAGAAATCTTTCGATTCGGGACCTAGCCAAGAAGGTCAATTTTCCGTTTGGTTCGACAATGAAACGGGCCGGAATTTATGTCTTCAAGGTAACGAAGACGCCAAACCGAATCGATATACAGAAAACTATCGCCAAATCCCGCGCTAGGAAGCTGTATCGCTAGTGTTTGGTGCAGTCGTAATGGACGATAAGACGTAAAGTAAAGCGGACGTCAAGCAGATCCCCGGCCTGGACTTTTTCGTCCAAGATGTTCCGGAGAAATTGTGGAAGAAGAAGATCGACAAATTTGCCAAGAAATACTTGTTGTAGCAGGAAATCCACGCATCCACATGCGGCAAACTCAGCCGTACAAAACGGCAACAACCATAAAGGACCAAATATTTAAGGAAGAATGACTCCAAAAACACTTACTGCCCTTACTTCGGTCCCACGATACTTAACTTTGGCTGGTTCTGGCATCGTGCCATTTCGTGAAACCAGTGATGGAGCAGTACGAAACCAACGATATTGTGCCGAAGGAGGCAAATCGTCTATTAGAAAAATTCTGGGCGGCTATGAAACCAAGCATTGGCAATCAGGGAAGTTTGGATAAAGAGTGGATAAAAGTGTGTAAAAAGATGGCTCAAGTGTTGCACAGAACTTGATGCGTAACGTTAAGTCCAAGGTGCGTACAATTAGTGTAGGAAAGAAGAAATTTACTTAACCGGCTGTGCAAAAACGTAGCTATCACGTTATTATTTATTCCCGAAAAGTTTCAAAAATATCCATCTAAAAATAAATGTTTGATGACCAAAATGATCCGTCCATTAATTTTTTCGAGTACAGTTTTTATTCAAATTTGAAAATGTTTTCTAAACAACTTGTTCTTTATTGTAATTCTGGATCAATTTTACCGTCGAAACATGCTTCGTTTTAGGTACTTATTTTTACTAATTCTTCTTCATCTTCTTTCACTGATTATGTTTATTTAATAATAATGATCTATTAAAAAGGTTCTGGAATATAACTCATTGGAATGCAAAATAGCTTTACTCTTTGCTGTTATGCTTTTATAAGTGTTATCCTTTATAAGCGCATGTGTTTTGGAATCGAACGTGCTCATGAGGCGTGTGATTTAATGGTATTATCCTTTCGGCTGGATGAATGTTGCGTCACCGATACGCAGGGAGCCAGAGCCTTCCTAGTGGAATGTTAATGCATTTTCCGAGCACACGCCCAGGTCACCGTTGGTGATGTAGAGCAAAGTTAAACAATCACAGTACACATTTGTACCGGTATGAATGGACGCACGTTTCCACGGGAACGCACATCTGTCCCGTGGCCCTGTCTAATTTCATAATAAACAGCAATAGTCATCGATGGCTACCGGAGCGTTTGATTTGATGTTTCACTGCAAATTTGCATAGCTCTGGGCCTTTTGACTAGTTTTCGTAGAACGGAAGAATGGGTAGAGGGTTGGTGTCTGGCCCACCTGCAATGAAATACACCCCATAGTATTATATCCCTTTAATGCTCTCTGTCATGTATATCTATACATCCACACATATACCTTTGCGCAGGTGCTGCCCAATGAGATGAAATGGTGGCTCATGGCTTTTATAAAATAAATCGACCAAAAACAGCACGTTGTTGAGGTGATTCAGGTGAAAGTGTCGACGTTGAAAGTGTCATTTTGACGCCCTCCGCGAATGGACACCAAACCATTTTGTGTGGTACAGATGCACGTTTCGTATCCCCCAGGCCCAAAAGGGAGGCCTGCAATTCCTCTACCCGTATTTGACCACACCGCTCAGGTATAGTGTTAAATATCAATAAACTAAAATAAGCAAAACTTGTGCAAATTGTTGATCATCAATCTCTTTATAGTTGAATCGAATTTAATTGAATGATATTTCATGGTTTTCCAACCATTTTAGAGGTTTGCGTTTGATCGCGTGGATGATAATTGAATAAAATGAGAACAAATCAATTTCGTTCACCACAATAAAGAATCTGAAATATTTTTGAAAACGTATACAAAAATATCAAATCTTTTCTTGGCATTTGTCACGACAGGAACGCCATCAACGCTGAGCAAAGTAAGAGACCAATATAACGTAGTTTGATGTGAATGCAAATGAAAATTTGCCCGGTAGCTATTCGGTAAGCCACTTTCGGAAAATTTCACGGTGGCCTCACCGTTCTGCACAGCGATTGCTTTTGTATCTATACAAGAAGGTAAAAGCACATCACGTTATTACCCATCCAACCAGTGGCGGTGCCCCGACCAGGACCAAAGTTGTGCTGAGTGACGTTATTCTCTCGCGGTCACACAATTCTACTTACGCGGTAGCTAAAATGCCTGTCAAGTTTCGGCTGTAAAAACGTCACTCATAATTTATGTATCTTGGGTAAGCAATCGTTGCTCATCGCGGCTGCAAACGCCCGAAGAGTTCTTATTTTGTGCATATCTTAAGCCGCTTTCCCAGATTGAATAGAGTTGGAAAAGTGCGAGATTCTCATCATCTAACAGAGCTAAACCTTGAGGAAATATATTTCATTTCGCATCCTAAAGTTCAAACTAGTAGAGTGTTTATAGGCAAACTGTGGATTTAACCAGTTTTCAACAAGCTGTTCGGGAACAATCCTACTTGGCAATAATTAAATAGGGTCCTATAACCCGCTAACGCTTGAGCTTACTTTAGATATACACGTTTATTCAAGGTTCTAATGTTTGTATTGGTTTAAGTCTAAAATCTAAATTCTTTTGTTATTTCATTTTTTACCACACCTCTAGATTTCAACTCAGATTTTGGGTTGCTTGTTTTCCGTGTACCTTCCGAAATTTCAGAGAGAAACAACCTTAATCTCAAAAAGCAAAACCCCAGTGGGTTTTGTCGACAAAATGAATATCAAAATTGGCCAAAAGTGTCAAGGTTGAAATTTCAACGCATTTTTTAAACTGAATTAGCTGCTTTTAGGACCCTATTAGGAAACGTTAGGTGAATTAATCGGAACACTGCTGAGGGAAATTTTTGCGTTCATTGGTGGATCGCGCGATTTTTCTCGCTTGTAACCAGCTTTGTTCCCGATGGTGGTCGCACAATTCATTTTTATTGGTCTTTTCCTATGGCCGGCCGGCAGGAGCAGCCAAGCAAGCGGTTTGGTGTAAACGGCCACACGATTCACGCTCTCTTCCGAGGCACTTTTATATTATGATGGGAACACCGCGAAACCTCGAACAAAAACGAGCAGCTTTTATGACGTTGTGGTAGAATGCAATAAAATTGTTCAATTACAATACATTGACGAATCAGTCAAAATGAGAAAAAATATGTTAATTTGTGTGGTCATGCATAATAAGATAAGGTGAGATGGCAAAAGTATAAATGACACTTTAAGTCCCTATAATAAATTTAATGCTGTCACTTATCGTGGCACTAAGCAGCCTTTGAGAATAACGAACAGATTCGGGTTGCCAACGCTACTATGTGTTCATCCTGTCAACAGGTAGTCAGGTATGCTCATGTCTTCTTTTTGCACCATATACTTTTCGAGTGTCTATCAGATAAAACAAATTCAATCGCCGTAACTCACTGTCCTGCATAGAAAATGTTAGGCTGTGTCAAAAATATAATTTTGATTGCGCATAGCCTTTTCCAAAAAATAAATTCATAGTTTCTTCTAAAAGTTGGGCTCATTCGAATGAATACTGAAACTAAAGAGACACTTTAGGTGTTCAATCCCGAAAAAAAACTTTTGGAAATTGTATTTTGTCAAATAAAATCATCACAGTAGTCAAAACAAGGATTCATGACCTCCAGGCAGAAACCCAAGTTAATCATTCGGAGCAGTTTCTATAGATATTTTTTGAAGGAATCACTGAGGTAAAAAATGAGGTAATCTTATAAAAAAAACAATACACCGTTTTGATTCACACTTGAGGCCTCTGTGAAGTATCATATATAACAAATCATTCTCGTCATACTTCGCGTTATCGAGCCTTCAAAACACTTAACTTTCAAATGATGGGTGAATATTTTGATTTCACAACAGGGATAATTTTAAATACACCCGATTCTGTTTTTGCACGGTTTTTTTTTTTACACGGACGTGCGTACCATACACTTTTTCCGCCAGAACCTTACCCCACATTTCGTGTGAAATGTACCCCAAACGAAACAGAGTGTCCGAAGTTTGAAGCTGTCGTTTTATGAATCCAAAAATTACCATTTTGATTGGTGTGAAGAAGAATTGGTGTGTGTTTAACAGGAATTTTTGAATGAGGCTCTAGAGCCTTGCAGTCTTGGGCCTTCCTTAGTCTAGTGGTTAGAGTCCGCGGCTACAAAGCACAAGCATGCATTTGTCAAAGGAAAGCTCTCAGTTAATAACTGTGGAAGTGCTCATAATAACACTGAGAAATTTAAGCAATATTGGTCAAAATTAATGAATCACTTTTTAGTTTTCCAATATATTATTTATTTTCATTTCTCACAAAAGCAAAATTAAAATAATATGTCAATGATTAATTTCAAACACCACCTACACCATTTCAGATACTTGAATAATAACGGGTTGAAACTCACCCTTTCTCTCTGCGAGAGCTCCTACTCACGTATGAATAATTTATTCAATTGGCAGTCTAATTGCTAATTAAAAATTGATCATAAAATTACGAAACATTCCTCAATTGTCTGGATTTAACACACCAACCAATCTTGTTCATGATACCGTCATTAAGGGTGACTCTATTATTTAGATTTACTGAGCCAAATTATCTCATGAGCCATAAGAAATCTCACTTTTTGTAGATTAATACTATTTTAAAAGCTCAAATGTTCATCATATAAATTATAATTATATATAATTATTACTAGTGGTCCCGGCAAACTTCGTCTTGCCATCAAGTAGGCTGTTGAATACGCTATAGATCGTCCCATACAAAATGACAGTTTCGTCCACTCTCGTTTTTCCGACTTTCCCGGTGAATATCCTGAAATTTTTATACACACAAACACGTCGGAACCCCTGACGAACAACACGGAGAAATAATCGTGCAAATCCGTTAACCCGTTCGTAAGGGGGGTGACCCATTTCGCATAAAGACGTTTCGCATAAGGACGATACGCATAAGGACGTTTGGCATAATGGACGTTTCGCATAAAGCAGTTTCATATAAGAACAGGTAGCATTTTAAAGAAGGCATATAATTCACTTTATGCCAAACGTCCATTATGCGAAACGTCCACCCTTAATATTATGCGAAACGTCCTTATGCGAAACGTCTTTATGCGAAACGTCCCACCCCCGTTCGTAAGCCATTTCGTGACATACAAACACCATTCCATTTTTATTTATATAGATAGATATATAAAAATTATTATTTGAACGCTGTAGATCACTTGCGTGAAAGAAGATTCTATTTATTTGAGCTTATTGCGAATCATTTTTAGTTCGTTTAATCCATTGTTCACCCCCTAGAACAATTTACATACGTTTCTTATTCATTGGACATAACTATTTCAAATATTTATTATGCATTTACAAAAGCATTACCCATGAACGTATTCTTCCATCCAGAAGAATATTTCAAGTCAAATACGAAAATTGTTAAAAAATCATTCAGGACATACGCAGCTTTGGCCTAATCTCACCCCCAACAACGGTACTAGTTGTCTCTCTCGACCAGCAATATCTATTCACGATGTTTTATCCTTCATATATCCATTATGAATGGAATGGGAAACTTCAGCATTTGAATTTGACATTTTAAATTATTACAATTTACTAATTTTGTGAGTGTTCTAAAAACAAAACATTATATTCAAAATCACGCAAATGATTTTCAGAAACATTACATAGCAATGTCCCATAAAACTATTTAAGGAAAATACTCTCAATGTGACCCTGAAGGAAAATCTATTCCAACAGTAGCAGTACTGAATACAACTGGACAGCTTTCCCTTTGTTCATGTTTCCTTATACTATAAGGGGTTGATTTCACTTTTCACGTTTTAAATTACTTTACCCGAAAAAGTCAGGATTACTTCCATCCCACCGCTGTGTCCCTGCACCGTATTACAGCATACCAGTGGCGCTGAGCCAAAACCTATATCAAATATTTAAAATGCAAATACAACATCATCACGTCAGCCTTTACCAGCTGAGAGTTGTTACACTATGGACTGTGGCTGCAGCACCCCTATCCCTGCCTTTTTGAGGCCGTACCGTATCGTAAGGATAAGGATATTCTCGGTTGGAACTGAATCGCAGCGATAGTAGCGTAATGTTGAGGTAACGGGAGAGTAGCTAGAGGGTTGGGAATCCGAGTCAAGAAGCTGAGTGACGATGTTGCGGTAAATGAGGGTGGCAAACGGCAAGTGCTATGTCTGTGTGTATATCACGATCCGTTTAGATATGTATGAGAGAGGGACGCTATTACGGTGGGTGTGTGCGGTAAAATAACCCTATACCATCAATTCTGGTTCCCATTTTTTGGTATTCCTTAATGCGACGTCTGGGACACTGGTGAAGTGAATGTATTCTAGACAGAATTCGAGGCTACAACTGATTTTCTATTTATAATATTTTTTCCGGTAAAATGTGGACCTGGGATATTTGTATGTATCTAATATCAAATCGATGATCATATGCATAATTTATTTAATAAAATGCTTCTACAGATGAGCATAGATGTTTTTTTTTCGCAGATATTGTTCAAATTCAGAAAATGTGAAAAATGATTCTAATTCCCTAGAACAAACATACGCAAAAATGGTTAATTGTCAAAAACGGCTCTCAACTGAAGAAAAGCTCATGAGAACACTGCTTTTGAAACTGACCCCGTCTCAGTTGAAATATAAAAAGAAAGGATGAAGTTTGAATGGGTTGCTTGGATTTATTCCTGTGTGATGAAAGTTCTTTTTGCTTCACAGGCAGTTTAATTCACTCATCTTTTAGTTCGTGTCACTAACTCAAATTTCATTTCTATGTGTCATTTAGCAAAAGCTTTTTAGAAGCTTACACAACTTCACCGGAAGTTTGAGACGATGAATTGCGTGGGCTATCGTTATCCAGCATGCGCCGTTGAACACATTCTTCGTATCCAGAGTGACAACTGCGCAGTAACAGTCGCTGGATTCCCAGGTAATTAAATAGCATTTTTATAGAGCAGACTTGCCCTATATTAGTAGTATAACAGCTCCATAAGCCCAAAAAGGTGAATTAGCGGGCTAGTGATTACTTGGGTTGCTACCTACACACTAAACCTATTCAGCATCAAAGTATATATTTTGCTGAGCTACATTCTACTGCAAATCGAATTACTAAAATGTCAGCATGATTTGCTGAAGTTTGGCAATACATTTTATCCTTACAGCACAAAAATATGTTACGAAAAGAGAATCAGTTTTCTGCAACAACGTAAAGAGAGCAACTTTGAAGAGAAGTCAATGAATGCAGACAAGTCCTTTTCAAAAAACAACACATAATTAAATACTGGTTTCAGAGAAAAAATATTGGTTTCAGGCTGTCTGGATGACAAACTAGATTGAATTTAGAGTAGATCAACCTTTTCCGAATTCGAACTGGGTCTTAGATAGGCCGTCCCTACGTTCCGTATACGGTACCAGCCTGCTTATGATTGAACTCTACAACAAATTGTCCATCTTATCTAGCAGGTCTTATACGCCAACGCTTTTGATAATAGCACCAATTTCCGTCACTTTCATATATTTCTGGACACATTACATGATTTATGCAGCGTTGCATCGTAAATCTGAACATGTGCGGATCCGTGATGATCAAGATACTTGATCGCACCATCCCACAAACGCGCGTTAGCAATATAGTCTAGGCTAACTTTACTTCTCTAATCTCTGCTCGACGTTTTTTCCTTTAAGCTTCAGTGAATCACCTATGCCATAGGCTGATTGCTTAAAGAATTACAATTGATATGCAGAACCGGCCTGTTCTATCAGCTCGTCGCCGAAACGCGCTGTTCTTCAATCTCGAGCTTTTCAATCTCGCGCTGCTCCACGCTACCCTCTGCCCACCTGGTGTTATACTACAACGAATCTGTTGATGGTATTACCGTCATGAACGTGTCAGTTCATGCCAGTTCAATCTTCCTTACCATCCTAACTATAAAAATAGTGTTCTGTGAAATTTTCATCTTTTTCGGAGATGCTTTCAAGGGTGACCAACAATACTATGGAGAAATTTGGAAAAATGTTCCAAACACATCAGTACTGTAATGTAAGTAAAATCTTATCATCCCATAGTATCAACTCTTTCTTCAAACCTTAATGAAGGATGTTGCTGAAGAAACAAATCCCTTTTGCGCTAATTTTGTTTGGGATTTTTGTAGATGTTCGTAGGGCTATAATCCCATACGAAGCTAAATAATGGCAAACAAACTCATGAATATCTCTTCTCCTACCCGTCGGAATGAATTGCTCTCTCCAGCAAATTTATTTATTATGGTTTGAAGAGTTTTTCTACAGAATAATAAGTATGTACTTACATTCCAGTACTAACGTGTTTGGAACATTTTTCAAAATGTCTACAAAATGTCGACTTTGGGCCACCTTCAAATCGCCACCTAGAAAGTTGAAAATTTCACTGAACACTGTTTTTATGGTAAGGATGGTAAGGAGGATATGGGACTAACTCCACTGCACATGAAACAAATTTTAGGAGACAGTTGTATACTCAGCGAACATTCCTACAAGCCTGCTTGGAGCATACTCAAGTTCATATCTATGTTTAGCATTTTAACCGGGAGCCTACATTCACTGCAGTCAATGTTTATAATTTTGTCATAGACAAACTGATGTAACACTTTGAACGACTTTCTTTGAAATCCATCACCCATTTCACAGCTTCATCACCTGGTGCCCATGTTGCACGAAATACACAAAATAAAAAGTGAATCGTTAAACACGAAGGAGAACAAAGCAGCAGCAGGAAATTTGGAATGACCTTTTGAAGCATGGTCCATGTAAATTTCGTCAGAGTTACGTCTGTTTATCTATGTTTTTTTTTGCGTAATCGTAGATTTGTTACAGCACTACTATCTCGTGAATTTAGTACAGAAATGATTAACGGATAAATAAATAAGTATTTATTAATTTAATTTAATTTTCGTACATATTAAAAACATTTTCGCCAAATACAGTTATTTTTACTGTATTGTTTGAAAAATTACATCAAAAACATTCAAACAATGAAATCACGGTTCATGAATTCATATTCATCACACTTCGTAGCCCATCCCCTTAATAAATTCATGAACCCCGTATAAAAACACAAAACGGCTAAATATTCATAATCCTTTTTCAAATATCGCCAGAAGGACAAAGCCTCCTGTGGCCTGCAGCGGAAAACTTTCTCCCACAGAGACGCAGTCGCTACCACGCTTTGGTTGGCCTACTGCTAGTGCTCTGGCAGTGGTGGCAGGACACATATGCTTCCTTTTTGATGGCAGATGATGCACAAGGCTTCAACTGTTATGGCTCACCTCTCCGCTATCCGCCAGATAAACAAAGTTTCGTGTCAAATTGAGGGATTTCTTCCATAGGAAGCGGCGGCAGGAAGAAGCAACGAGGAACAAGAACATATAATCACTGAAATTCGTCAACAATGCGGATTAATTTGTTTGTTTTCGGAAGCATATTGCAGCCACACGAGGCGAAGCACAAGTAAAAAGTAATCTGTGTATTTGGTGTGGTAGTTAAATGAGCCCCGGCAAATGGTTGGAATAAAATAATGGGGAAAGTAGAAAAGGAGACGACCGCACGATGCGATACTTGCGTCTTCAGAACTCGTTGCAAAATGAAGCATTGATAAACTTAAAGATATGCCGAAGAATCATTCTGGTTCCAAACAAGCATTATAAAAAAAGTTCCTGTTCAATGGATGTTTGTACCCAATCTTACTCAGTTTTGTTTTTCAGCTTTCTGATCTGTAATCTCAGATTTCAAAAAAAGCGGAAAACGGATTTTTTGACGAAACTCAAGATGGCGGACAAATTGAAAATAGAAGCCAACTTTTTATAGCTTCAAATAAAAGCTACATCTTTGCTCTATACGATGCCTTTAAGTTCGCTATGTGTTCCAAGTTAAATATTAGACATATCACGTGAAGAAATACCTATGATTTACCAAAAAACGTCCTTTGGGGCTGTCCATTAACCACATGGTCATTTTTATTCTTGACCCCAACACCCCACTCTCTCCCCTCGTGGTCATTTTCCTGTACAAAAAAAACAAATAAATTTTGTATGGACCGTAGTCATTGGCCAAAACAATTTTGATAATTACTCCGTGACACCTTTTTTTCTTATCAGAAATCAATCCTTCCATGTTGTGAGCAATTTAGTGCGTTGTATTCATTATCCAACTCGTGCATCAAGGGGTATACATACACCCATACGAAATAACAGCATTTCCCATACAAAGTGACAGCACTCTTCAGCGAAAGCAAATATGCAAACCTTTCAATTATGGGGATGATCCCATCTGAACGACACGTTACCTACTGCGAGACCAAAATAATCAAGAACACTTCAACAAGTCTATTGATAATTAGAATTTTCAACGCAGCGTCAATGGCCACATCCACTTTCCACTCGAGACATAAATCTTCAATTTTCCGGATTATTTACGTCATTGTTCACATTACGCTTGTTTGATTATTCAAGCCTCAGTAAATTGGGAGCATTCTGGTGTTCCGCGGTTCACCGTTGTTGAGGAGAAAGCAAACGGACCCATCATCACAGTGTGCCTAAGCACGCAAGTATTTCTTCACGCTATGTTGCATTTTATTTGCGTTCAGGAGAATGGTGGTACAGGTCGGACTCGATTTTCCGGAGTATCGATTTTTTTTTCACTCCGGATAATCGAATCCTCCGGATAATCGAATCACTAACAAATAAATTGAAATCTTCGATAAAAGAATATAAATATTATCTTTTTTCGTTGTTTTATCTATATGATACGGTGGCACAGCCAGAAATTATTTATAGGAACAGTAGGGGTCTTTACAAGAAAAAAACAAATTTTTATCAGCATTCACAAAAAACCACTTTTTCAAACCCTCCTTTTCTTAAATACGTTCAAAACTGCAAAACCCTTCATATTGTATGTTGCAATACCAAATTATCTCAGATTTTTGCATAAAAATTGAAAAACGAGATCATCAAAAAACAAATTCCGGATAATCGAGTCTAAAATTCCGGATAATCGAATCCCGGATAATCGAGTCCCCGGATAATCGAGTCTCCGGATAATCGAGTCCGACCTGTATTTCGAGCGTTATTATAGAACCCGTATTTTGCGGGTGGCTGATCAAGCTGTTGCCTGCTATCCGTCGCACAGTGGCCCAAAACTAACCAAAAGTTAAAAAAAATGTTTCTCTGATGTATTTTTTTTTTTTGTTTTATTTAATACTGAATATGAACTAATGTTTTAGACCGATTGGTGTATATTTCGGTTTTTTACATCGAGTGAACTGTAAAAATGTCAGCCAAAATTGAACTTTTAAATTTTTCAAAATTCGTGTAGGGGCTCCTGGGGTAATATGCACTGCCGGGGCAAAACGCACCTTGACTATTTCTCTGAAATAAACGAGTTTTGAGAGAAAAATACTATGCGGATTGATTAAACATTGCAAATTGTTGACACCCTGAGTAATTGATACATTTTGAAAACCTTAACAAGGAGATAGAACAATAAATTCGAAAAGCACGATTCTGATGTAACATTCCCGATCATTTCACTTGTTGTTTTAACAGCGATGAATTGTGAATTTTTACAACCTTTCACCATAAAACAGATGATTAGAGACTGGGTAAGTTGTTGATGAGATGATTTGGCGAAATAACAAAACGATTTCTATTTTCCATAACATTTTCTGTCAAGCGCCCGGTTGGGGCAACATGCACTCCATTGGTCGGGGCAGAACGATCCATTCCAAAATAAACTACAATCATAAAAGTAAGGTCATTTGAAGTCATTATTAACGTATTTATGCACAATTGTATCATCTTGTAGACGGAAATCGTCCAAAACACGTGTTTTTACGATAAATAAAATTACGTTTAAAACGCGATGATGCATCTTGCCTCAATGTTGTGGTGCATCATGCCCCTTTGTTTAGGTGCGTCTTGCCTCAATGTTGTGGTGCGTTCTGCCCCAAAAAGCGGTGCATCGTGCCCCGCATCAATCTTAATTCAGTAGTGTCTGACAAAATTTAAATTTTCCAACAATCTAATGTAATTATGATGAAAATTCGCTCAACACCATGTAAGGTGAACTCAAACCAACTAGATTCGTGTATTAAAACACTGCATACATGTTGTTTAGTGTTCATTTCGGCACATTTTCCTTAAGTGGTGCATATTACCCCAGGAACCCCTACATTGTTCCTTTGAAACCTCTGTACTAAATCTCCACAAAATGTAGTCGGTCTCATTTAAAAGAAAAAACCTTACCCTTTATTTTGAAGATGTTTAAAATGGCGTTTGATAAAAAGGTACTCCTTGAAATCTTTTGCAATTTTCCAATGCTTGTGTAAAAAATCTAGGAAAGGCTCTTATATGCGTGCCATTTTTTTAGTATTCGATGTATAATGGCTTTATTTTCGCATTTTCGATGAAATCAAGGTGATGAAAATTGTTATTTTTGTTAAACAGTAATTTAGCCCATTTTTCTTATTTTTTTTTTTGTAATTATCAGTCGCCAAATAAATTGAGAAAGGACAAAAAGTTTACCCAAGATATTCTATTTCAAATGGGATTATAAACAATTAAGTTTCAATAAATATTGAAGTTAAAACAGGTTTACTAAGTTTATTTCGAACTGATTCTACCAAATGTGTCGGATATATAGGCTTTTTGTTTCAGCTACCATTTTCAGCATTTTTCCTTCTAAAATCATGTTTCATCGATTAATTAGTACTTTTTTTAACAATATGTATGAGATGTGCACTTTTCACCAACATTTGTTTGGAGTGCGGCCACTGTGTATCGGGATAGCTTCATTGTGACGACGTATAGTTGTCTTATTCAAATTGCAGTTGATAACATCAGCTAGGTACGATTGATTGCAAGGCCGTCTGTCAACTATAATTTTGCCTATGGAATGACACAGAAAATAGCTGTTCTTGGCTTCTGTGACCTTGATTTCATGAAGTACCGTGAAACGGAGTAACTTTGATGGCTTTGTGGAAGAAAATCTGATTATTTCTGTGTTCTGTTTTAAAGACTTTTATTTTATGTTTTATATTTTTAAAACAAACACTGGTATCTTAGTTATCGATCGCAGTTGAACAGTTTTGAATGCATCTATAATTTTTCTCGATTTTTGGCTTTTAGGAAAATTTTCTTATGGGTATGTTAACACATGAAAATCCACAACCAAACTATTTTTAGACATCATCATGTTGAATTACTCGAATATTCGAATCCTCTGAGCAGAATCTCAATAGTGAAACAAAAAAGTAGATTGGAGTACCTTGTACCTTTTGATTCCGCCCTAATTGCTTATCACTAGCAGCCATCTTCAATATCACACACTATAGGTACAGTGTATACGAGTAACTGACACTGAAGACGGCTGCAAGTGGTAATCGAAATACGCGTATCTGTCAAAGATAAGCAATTTAACGGAATTAAGAGTTACAAGATATTCCAATCAACTTTTTTGTTTCTCAACTTGGATTAGAATTTATACATTAAAGTGCCGATTTTTTATCAAAAAAATTACATGCAAAAGAGTTTTTATTTCAAACACATGTAGAGGCAGTGCACTCTAATATAAATTGACGCTTATATTGAGCTGTTCGGTAATCCAATCCGCATGGTGGCTCGGTAGCTTAGTTGGCAAAGCGCTCGTCTAGCATACAAGAGTCCTGGGTTCGTATCCCAGCCGATCGTCTGGATTTTTTCCTAATATCACCTATAATTTATTCATCTTTAACACGCGTAATGAGTCAATAGGGTAACGACTGTTTATTTTGTTCTTAATCGCTAACAGTTGGCGCCAGCGACAAAAAGTACAGGCAACAACCTTTCGAACATTCAGTTTCTTTCACTGGCCGCCGAGCGACGACACTGTTGTTTGTATTCCACCCACTGATCGCGCTACGCTGGACTCTCAAATTTCTCAAGCTTTCAACACAAGCGCATAGAAGAATGGTTGTTAGAGAACTGTCAAAACGTATGGAAAATAACGAAAAACGTAAATTACTTGGAATAAGGAAACTGGATCAAAAAAGTAATGATTAGAAATCAAGTGTAAAGTGAAAACATAACTTGTTGTGTTTAGTTCATCTTGCATGGTGCTCTCTTTGCTTCAGGATTTCGTTTTTACTACCACTGAAAACGAGCCATCTATTGCCTTTTCAGTTTTGAATATCGCCCTATTAATTTAAAAACCATGCGGATTGGATTACCGACCAGCTCAATATGAGTGTCAACTCGATAATATTGGTTTTTGAACTAAAAATTTAACTAAATTTCTTGGTGTTTATTGACTAAAACTAATGTTGAATAGGTTCATCAAAAAAAAAAAGTAGTGTACATACTCAAGCATTCCTAAATTAGTGGTTTTAGGTTGGAAAATCTTTTGTTACGATACATGAGGCTTTTGGCTTGTTTGAATATATGTCCTTAATTTATGTTCTAAATATTCAAACAAATTTAAATTTTCAAGATTTTTGTGTTGATAAAAACAGAATAATTTGTTAAATAAATCGGGACGTGACAAAAACGGAGCATACCTGTACTTAACCCGTATATGCCTGAGTGAAAGCAAAAATACTAAAACCCTCACCGCTCAGCGAAGTCTAAACGGATTCAAATGATTATTTGTCGCTATACTGGCCCACATTTCTAGTTTCTAGAAGTGGCCAGAGAAACTCGGGTATACTCATGTGGCCGGAGTTATTCCGGTGGGCTACTGGGTCAAGCCGGGTAAAAAACGGATATTTTTAGGACATGCCAAGTAATCTTTATATATTTGCAATGGCATCCATTCAAATTTGCATAAATCATTATGATATGATATTCAACATTATAAATAAAGAGTTTTGGACCGTTTAGAATGTATCGGATGTGGCTACTCGGACCTAATGCCCGGAAGAACCGGCTATAGATTTGTTGGATACTAAACCGTTTCAATTCTCGAAAAGTAGAGATCAAACATAATCGTTCACTAAAACGCGTTCCTATAAGCTTGGCACAGATGTTTACATACAAATTGGCCATTTTATAGTAAATTTGAAGATTCCCGGACCCGAAAATGGACATTTTTAGAATCATTTAAATGCAGGAAACATGGTTATCCAAATCAATCGTTTCTCAAAAAGCTAGCGATTTTCTTAAAATTCCTTGATATAGTGGCCACATTATAGCCGATTCCGGAAATTATCTGTGAATTGGAATTTGCCTACCTCCAGGGGCACAAACGCACAGCACCCTTTTCACCTGACCTGACCCATTGACCCACCGGACTAACTCCGGCCACAGGAGCATTCCCGAGACCCTCTGGTCACTTTTCGTATCTAGATATGTGTACGAGTCTGTTGACAAAAAATGATTGAAATCCATTATGTATTCGCTGAGTGGTGAGAGTTTTAGTTAATTTTCTTTCACTCAAGCCTACACGGGTTAACTTACCACTCTGATACATTTGCCCCGATGTTATGCGACTAAAATAGCTAAAATCTCATCAACTTTTAAAAGTAGAATCATGCATTTTACATTTCGTATGGGGTTTTTTTCATCGTATGTTGCGGCAACTAGTTTACATATAAAGCCCCAAATTTGCTGCTCTTCAATGCAAATAGTTCTAACACGAAGAGTATTTCTTATACTCTTTACGTTTACATTTGTTTTAATTAACTGATGAACAGAAATTATATTATTTTGTTTTGTACGTCGTAAATTTCGTACTATCATAGTTACCCTCATTATGAAAGATACCCTGTTTTACGGTGGTTGGATTATTCTGCTCGATTTTCTTATATTCAATCACTTTGATAATGTTCTAAGTTATTCGATTTCACTCAATTAGGCTATTGATGGTGAAATGGAATATCTATGGGTGCCCACTAACGCATCATACAGACGACCCCTCAAGGGCGAGTAGTTTTACCAAGTGACTACTTAAGGTTCGATGATGCTGTGCTCAAGATGATGGCTCTTCACTGCATTCGTGGGGGTACTCGAAAAAAAAACATAACCGAACGGGAAAGCAGACAATTTGAATCATCGTGAATACGCTTCCGACGGATATTACTTCAGCTCGCACACGCTTACCGATGTATGATGCCTATTTTCCGTGGGCAAAATATGAAATTGGTTGAATTCTTCCTCCTATTTCTTTTATGAGAATGATTATGATGATCATGGTGATGATAATGGTGCTTCTGGTTCGGCCTGTTATCGCCTGTGTTATTATGCGAAACTGCAAGAAGCGGTAGGCGTTGCTAATTCAAACGATTCGCAACGGTAGGATTTTTATAACCCCTAATTTTATTCTTCACTTTTGCTTCTCCTCTCGAAGGTTTGAAGCTCAACCGATTGCCCATATGGAATGTCTGCATACTGCATATTGTCACATGCTTTTCAGACATATAGAAAGCCATCGGGGCCAACATGGTCGCTATGAATGGAATACATTCTCAGAATGTGATGAGCAAACATTTAAATTGAAAGATTGGTGAAAAGGGATAAAGTGGGCTCCTTAGAATTAAACCTGTAATAGCCAAATTTTGTAATGTAATTTTTGAATGTAATATAAAATTGATCTGAACCCGTTTTGGGCATTCATTTACATTTCTTTGCAAATTTATCAATTTTGACGAGTGATTTTTTTTTAATTTTTATGTTTGGACATCCCTATTTCTTCATTTTTTCATGACCAATCTGGTTACCAATTTAATACGATAATAAAAATTTAAGTTTCTACAATACTTTTAAAAATATGAAACATGACCCACGACTGTCATCATAGTCTTGCTGACAATGCTGTATTGAAATCTTCAAATGATTTGAAAATTTTAGAATTTTTACAAAACATCCGCAGAGTTCCCAAGCAACCAAAAGTTCGGATAAAAGGGCATGTTTTGGCTTAAGCAGCTTAC
Source organism: Aedes aegypti (assembly GCF_002204515.2). Taxonomy (NCBI): domain Eukaryota; kingdom Metazoa; phylum Arthropoda; class Insecta; order Diptera; family Culicidae; genus Aedes; species Aedes aegypti. The sequence goes on along the minus strand of NC_035107.1, from coordinate 149,653,187 downwards.
TTTTTAAGTAATTAATCGAACTTTAGTTCACATAAATTTCGTTTAAGTTGCTTAAGTAGAATGATGTTTACCATAAAGTAGAGAAAAAGTTCGTCTCGAACTTGTTCTGAACTTTCTAGTTGATGATAAGTACATGAGTTACTTTTTCGAGAATGAAGTTCTGTTAGCATTGGTTATGTTCTCTTATTCAGCGATGTAGTTTTATTGGAACTCAATATCTACTAGAAGTGAACTTTCGAGTTCGCTGCTTAAGTAAAATCCGAAATTTTGGTTGCTTGGGTTATGATGATTTTTCTACGCCGTTCGAAAGTTCTTTGTTGAATTTTGTTTGAGTTTATACAAACAAACTGCTCCTAAAATTGTATTCTGTACACTATCGGATTATTTCCAGCTATTAAATTGTGTTTAGAATAGATTAAGTATTGCACAGAGTTACTTTGAATAAAACGGTCTTAAATTCCGAGAAAATAGGATGAGACCAGGGATCAAGTCTACCCAGTTTCCCCTATTGAAAACGTACGGATTGATATGAAAACCGAATGAATTGCCTAAAAAGGTCTTGTAAATTCATTTACCAGAATAAAAAATATAAATGGAGAATATCTATAAAAATATCAAGAGACTGCTTAAGAATCGTGAAATTGTTTAGATAATAAATGAAGTTATCCGTCAAGACATCTCGTGAAGAATTTCTGATTTTCTTGATTTTATTTCCATCAAAAAATTTATGGAATTCAGTGATACTTCCAATAATTTCTGAAAAAAGCTAGTCAGAAACAAACAAAAATCTTGTAGATTCGGGATGTGTGTGATGCATGCAAAAAAAAAACCGAAAGACACCCATCATTCTTGATCGGCTTTGTCTGGGAATTTCATGATTGGTTCGGTAGTTCCCGGCTAACTCAAGTAGTACTCTCACATTTTCCTAGAACTCTTCCTTCAGTGATCTAAATCTTTTTTCCTCTAAGAAATTTTAAAAATCAACATTTAGGATATTTAGAAAATCAATCAATCAATTTAGGCAATTTAGAGAATTAAATTCGCAATATAACATTTTAATCAAACAACTTGTTGAAACTACGAAATCTACAATTGATTTTCTCATTTTTATTAAAAAAAAGAAGGTCAAATAATTTGTGTAATATATAAACTGCCGTGATTCGCAAGTCACTCCCATCTGTAAAAAGTAGGCATGGAGAAAATGGGCTGTGAAGTTTTCAAACTCGTTTTCCATACGAATATTCAAAAATTTCCAGAGGATAGGAACATGTTCCAATCATTATGAAACTTTAACAACTTGCTTTTCACTACGATATCTTTCCGAGAAAAATATAAATATCATCAAAACAAGCTACATTTTTGTGTTCCATGGTGCGAAAGTCTGTAATGAGACTGCTATGCGGTTACTTTTCATTATGGGACAATTTGACTTGCTGTTTTTCCTAATTTTTCTGAACAAATCATATTATTTCATTAGTGCAGCTGAAAGAGCATTGGAAGAGATGTTGAAAACTGAACTCAACTCAATTTTGACGAAAATGCAGATGGGACTGACTTGCGATTCACGGCAGTAAACATAGTGAAAATAACATTGCTTCTTTTGAGAGTTCGTCCTCAACTTTGATACGTTAGAAATAGAGATCCCATTTATGAGATGTTGTGACATTGATCTTTCCACTCAACACACCATTCAACCGGATTACACAACTTTATTGGGCATCATCTTGAAGCAGCACTTTAAAACTTGAAGCCATCCTATTTCAAGCGCAACATAAAAAAGCTACATACAAATTGATATCGGAATACCCATATTATAATAAGTATTCATAACGGAATTCCGCCATTGCTCCGTAACCCTTGAGAAGCATGCCAAATTTCCCCGTTTTCGTTCGCCAAATTCCGCACACGACATGGAACCATTGAGTCAGCATCACATCCTATCGCCGCTATCGAGCCCCCTGTGCTCGGAAAAACTTCTCCTCACTCTGCGGTGGTACCATTTTCAGCAGCGTACAACAATGTGGCGCCTCGCTTCGGCATACAAAACAGCCAGAGAAGCCAAGACATGCAAAATTTCCCATTTTCAGCTTATCTTTCGAAATATCTAAATCTTCTTATTCAATCTATGCAACGCATACATATTCGCCATTTATATTTCCCAGAGGAAAACTCCCAGTGGAGCGTCTTAGGTGGCACGGAAAGAGCATGTTGAAAATTTAAACGAGAAAATTATTTCACATAGCCCCGCTTTTTCGCTTCACTTTTGCGCAACACCCAAAGCCAACAGCTTCCTTCTTCGTTGATTTGGGTTTTCCTGTGCGTTCGATTATCCGTTTCCTACACCAGTGTTGCTAACGTTCATCTTGGCACTCCCTTATCGCGAGCACGACGTTCTGGTAATTAAATTTGTCCTTGTGATTTATTATAAAATAATACAAGGCGCGCATAGCTCCTCTCGTGAATTCATCCCTACAAGCAGTGGGAGGAGAACAGCAGGCGATGAAACATGCTGTTTCCACGGCAATGTCGGGGGACTGATTTGATTGCACGCAGGCCTATCCCCCGATTTCCCATTCTAATCCAAAATCGGTGGAGAATTGCCAACAAATGAACATTTTTCTACGCAACTATTCCGTAACGACATCTCATCTCATCAACGTACCGCTGGAAAATTCTAAAAATCAATTCAGGAGAATCCAATAAGAAACTAAAGAAGAGATTTCTATACTGAACTGTACCGAATGGGAAAGTGCTTGGAGAATTATGGAAGACGGCTCAAAGCGTAAAACTTTTCAAACTCGTGGGGAATTTAAAATGATTAAAATAGAATTTTTTTTGCTTCGGAGATAAAATAAATAATTTATATTAAATGTTAAATTAAATTCCAAAATGTTTACCACGACAAGCTTTAGCTGGAAAAGTTTCTCTGTAGCAAAAGTAAAGGGAAAAAGTCCAAATGGTAAATTCGGGAAAGATACTGACGCAGAAAATGTCGCACTTGGCGAAAAGTTCTGTCATCCTCTTCGGTCAAACTAGACTTTTCAGTTTTGTTGTAGATTGGCGGCGTCATGAGACGAGAGATGCGAGAAAACTTAGCCCTTCTGACGGTTTAAAATTTTAAAATTGAGAGTAGCTTTTTTTTGCTTTGCTGGTTGAAGAGGAAAACATGTCTAACTAAAATGTAACCTAATGTGGGATTAATGAAGGGTACAGGAGAGTCCCGGATGATCAGCAATGATTGTGATGTTTAGGGGATTTCAAAGATTGCATGTATCTTCTTCTTTGTGGCGTTTTATCCCAACTAGGACAAAGCCTACTTCTCAGCCTAGTATTCTTATGGGCACTTGCACATTTAAAAAAACTGTGAGCTTTCTTTGCCAATTGACCCATTTTGCATTCGTATATCGTGTGGCAGATATGAAGACACTCTATTCTATGGAAAGTCGCAACGGCTATCTGGGCACAATCTAAATCAGTATCTTATGCAAGCAGCAACTTTATTATTAGGTATTAGATTTTTGAACTTGTTTTCAATTGTGAACCATCCTTTTGCCCCACCACATATACATAATGTGCAAGAACTTTCTTGCTATTACAGTTAACCAAGTTTAGATCAACACTCATTTCGTTGATTCCACTTTTGATAAATTGGGACAAAATTCTTCTTACTCCAAAATTCCTTTCATGATAAAAATGGACATTTGGCTATCTGTAAAGAAGTATATCGACGATACTGTATGTTACATTGATGGTTCTATGGGTTCTATTCTTGAAAGTAGATCTGGTGCAGGTAAATATTCTTGTGAGCAAAGGCTGAATTGGTTTTACTCACATGGCAGACAATGTATCGTTTTTTATGCGGATTTTTATGCTGTTATGTGTGGAGTGCGTTTGGCACTTCTAATACGCAAAGTAAATTACTTCTATTTAGATGGTTGAAAAGCTATCGAGGCTATTGCTTCGACCAACTCGAAGTAAAGTATCGAAATTGTCGAGCTTAAATTGAAGAACTCAACTCTGTAAACCTTGTATTTCTTATACAGCTCGTAATGGTGCATTGCATAAGCCAACTTTTTCTAATTTCGAAGTGCAGTGAAGCTGCAGATTAGCTATAGTTTGGCAACTCATCACTAACAATACTGAAATAGTTTGGGGTAGAGTCTATATACACAGAGTTGCGCGAAGAGACTTCTTTGAATGCTTGTTCTTCTCCGTCTTCGAAAACAGCCCCTATCTGTTTTGCAGGGCTGCTCGATAGGTAGACGGTTTGACAGTTCGATAGGAAGATTTGGTTTCACTCTTCGAGCAACTCTTCATTCATAGACTCTGGTTTGGGGTCGTGTGGTCGAATAAAATTGTACATTACTGAACCAACCGCTCCAGGGACGGCAAATGATTTTAACTTTCTGTTCAAACAGAACCTGCCACTCTCATTGTCAGAGCGATGATGAACCACTGTCGGCTCAACTACAACAGGACAAATATTCAACCTAGAGACTCATTTGTGCATGATAGTTGAGACCCAATTACACAGCGTAACAAAAATGACATTTTTGCAAGTCTCAAGGATCAAATTATGTGTCTCTAATCGATTTGGGGTCGCTGAATCTGATACAGTTCTCAGAAATGTTCCAGCACGTCACAATTTTGAGCTACAGGTCGATAAATATACAACACTGGTTTCATTGATGTTTACAGGATATTTCATGCTTTATTTTTTGTCATTCGTCCACAAAGCATACAAAATAGAACTTATGCTTTCATTTACGATATAATTTACTTAAAACTGCACGATTAAATTTGGATTAAATCAACTTTTTCAACATGCTTGCAGTCTTAACACAAAATTCTTCTATGACAAATACAAGACTTTTCTACGGTTGTATGACATTTGCCAGAAAACTATTTGCCAGAAAGCCATTTGCCAGAAAGGACCATTTGCCAGAAAACCATTTGCCAGAATGGACCATTCCCCAGAAAGTCATTCCCCAGAAAGACCATTTCCCAGAAAAAATATTACTTCATTACTTTGCTTTACATAGTAATACTTAAGTGTGTGAAAACCTCCGAATCATTATGGTTTTCAGCAGACGATATATAATTATATGTAAAATAATTGTTTGTTAAGTTTTTTTGGCATTTTGGTTGATTTAATGTTTTTAACTGATTATGATATTATGGATATATGGAGACAGATATCTGTAGGGGTAATGGGACGTAACGCAAGATAAGAACCTTCTTCTTATAGATTTCCGAGGTTTTCATAGTTTCTGGGAAATAACTGGTTTTTAATGTTATGATGATCATCTTTCAGGCTATTTTATCAAGCTATTAGGAGTCGTCCATTCACAACGTGGTCATTTATGGAGGTGGATGGAGGGGGTCTGGCCATTGACCACGATCCATGCATTTTTTTTTTAATTTTTGTGTGGACAAAAGACTATGAGGGGGGATAACAACCCAAAAGAGATGACCACGCAACTGTATTTTCAACATTCTATTAATGCTTTTCCCTTCTTCGAACATTAAGCTGTTCTTTAATACAAGGACTTATATGCTTCATAGGAGATTTACCCTTCATTATATTATTGGCTATTCTTCATAACTGTACTGAAAAGGTAACAAGAGGCAATGGAAGAAATGTAAACAATAAACAAAAGAATTTAAAAAAAATAAAGTTTAGAAAAATCGAAGAAAGACTGGTGCAAAAAAATGTCTGAATATAGGAAATGGACAATCTATACATGTCCCCAAATAAAAAGCTACATTGAAAGTAATTCAATCATGGAATGTTAACCATGACCTTTATCTAATTTGTCATTGAAGATTACTCGAGTGATTCCAAAAACATAAATCTTCTACACCGACTTGCTTCGTATAGCAAGTGACATGAGCAATATGAGAAAAATAAGATCTGTGGGTTTTTTGGTTTTCATCATTAATCATGGCCACGTAGCAGTTCTCCAAGGAACTTTAAAATATCCCCGGTATCAGATATTTAAAGCTAACAATCAGGGTAAATACTGAAGAGTGGAGAGTTTTTCGGCAGTCTGTCGCAAATGGTGTAAAACTATTTTAAAACAATAAATAACGTGGTTCAAATTATGTTTAGGAGTAAAAAAGTTTAACATTTTTTTCAATGACTGAATAACGTATTTAAATATATGACCGGGAAAACTTTGGGCTGAGTCATAATAGTTATATTGTTAGGTTAATTATTGGCGCTAAACTGATCATATTTCAAACATAATTTTCCCTTCTTTCACTGCAAGGCTGTTCTATTTAGTTATTTTGCGATATTTTTCCGCAAAGATACACTATTCATATTACTGAATCCATTCAACTAAACTAATTCGTGCCAAATGTTTCAGCATTTTTTCTCAGATCAGCTATATAGCAAGAAAAGGTAATCTTACGTCACTTCCGTCGCACATCTTTCAACTAGTGAAAATTGCGTGAAATTGAATGCGAAGGATTTTAACAAAATAGACTGCAAAACATGGATCGGTCAGTCGCGTTGTTTTATACTTATTATAATATTACAATGATATTAATATTATTTGGCGCAACATTTACGATGCGACTGAAGTACTGTAGAAGTGACGCTAAATTTTTAATTAATTTTGCGCTGTAGCTGTGCAGTGCTAATATTCCTATCCTCTTGATCCAATAATCTTAAAGTTGGCTACATGCTATAAGTACAAATAATATGAATATATTTAAGATACCAAAATGACAAGTATCGAAAAACTCGGTAGGCTTAAATTTTCCATAAATTTGTCGATCAATTGATATCAAGGCTGAAAATTAATTACAACAAAATGATTCTGGGGAATGGTTTTCTGGCAAATGGTCCATTCTGGGGAATGGCTTTCTGGCGAATGGTACATTCTGGGGAATGGTTTTCTGGCAAAAATCATTCTGGCGAATTGATTCTGGCAAATGGTTTTCTGGCAAATGTCATACAATCCTTTTCTACACCATAAAAAAAAACTTTTGAGCATCGAAAGTATTATAAATTTTGTTGTTTAACACACGAAGTTAGAATTCTGTGGCAAATTAGACAATTAAATTACTATACAAGCTGGTAAACTTACATGTAAGTTGACTGAAATAGTTAAATTTTGTATTTTCAATAGCCAATATATCTCCTAAACTAAACGTGCTATGATATTTTTGAAAACGGTGATGAATTTATCAACCTTTAATTGAGTAAATAGCGATATTTTGGTGCTTGAGACAAAAATCTGTTCCGCAGCGTTATGGAACTTCATATCATCTGATATGCAACTGTCCAGTGCTTACGCAACTGTGATTGCAATTACCATCGTTGGGGGTGAGAATGGGTCAAAAAGGGATATGTTTGATTTATTTATTGAATAACTATCGCAATTTAACTCCAATAAACTTCAAATTTGGTGTGTATGTACTTTGATGGTACATTAACAACTGTTCAAAAAATTAAAGAAAAATATTTATTCACTTCGGCACCACAAGTGAATGAAAAATGACCCAATCTCAACCCATTGAGGGGGTGACATTGGGTCACTGTAATTGAAATAACTTGTTTTTGAGAATATGATTGCAAAACCATTCATAGCTGAAAAATATTGATGAAATACGATGCAAACAAGACGAAAAGACATCTAAGATGTTTCACAAGTATTATAAACCCACTTAAAAGAACGATTATACCAAAAAAAATGAAGATGGGAAAAAATATGTAAACCCAACTTAGAAGACTTATTCAAACAGACTCAAGTCAGAAAAGTTAACAAACTTACTTTATCAATCCTACGTGTTTCGCAGACGAAATTCTACACGTTCCGCTCTAAACCAACTCGATTTTTCACTTTTAGAACGTTTAATTTCCGGATTTACAAAACGACGAAAGTAAGATTCTCCACTTTCGTAACCTAACCGCTACTTTCGTCGCTCTGTTGTATGGGAGACAAAGTGACTTAACCACGAATCAAAACAAAACACTACTTGAGCCGATTTTACACTGGTAGAAAAACGTCGAAAGTAACTGAATGAAACGGCTTATCATTTTGTTATAATTATTTTTGTGGGAAATAATAGAAACTACCTACCCAGACAACCAGAAATCGCTTGAAAGTTCACGTTACAACTCATTTATTCATACTAATTACATCAAACCCGCAAAACACCGTGGATAAACTCGTCAGTTTGGTGAGTTTCCTCGCATAAAACACTTCTTTTCTGAGTTCATTTATACATTTTGTTTCGTCTCGTACACTCGTACAAAGTAAGTCGCATCAATCCGTAGCAGCTGTCAAATCAACATTTGTTATCATAAGTTAAGTCGCGTAAGATCATTGGTTAGTTCGGTAAAATATTTAGACACTCGCATTGTATGTTATTATTCATCACATAATATATGCACGCATATCGCCTCCACTTTTGTACGTAGAAGGCCTTTTCGCGACATCTTATATGTGAAATTTTGCACATATAAAGCCTCCAGGTGATTTCGTTATACGTACATTTTGGTTGTCTGGGTAGTTTTTGAACGCGAGCTGATTGTATGTTAAATTTAAGTGATGTACACGGCGAAAAAATGTTAAAAATGTGATTCATTTTAAAACAGTTTTAGAAGACAGGTTGTGATTCTTCTTATTTAATTTTCTCAAAACCGTATGAAAGTTACTTACGTCGATTTGAAAAAGTAATCGAGAAGTTTGCATAAATTTTCTTGTTTTTTCCCTCAAACTGGCTTCAAAGTCTCATCACCATTGCCATAAAGCCTATTCAGTTTCCCCAAAGGTGTACTGAAACAGTGATTATTTTAAACCTTTGCATATAGTTAAATTTCGGTGCGACATTCCACGATCAATACATTTCAGGCAGATGTTGATGTCATAATCCCGGTACCTATTCAGTGTTGCATTTGAACGCGTTCAGTTTGCGTTTCAGTTCAAACTTTTGAACGAGAGATCAAGTAGGCTTGAACATTAATCAGTTCAAAAATTTGAAACCAAAAGTGCTAAAAAAGGAACGCGAAAGGAAAATTATTTTCAAGGCAAATTTAAAACACATTTCAATGCAGAATAATTTACAAAAGATGTCAAGGAGCATTTAAGGTTCCAATCGTTGTGCGTGATATAAATTCAATCTAGTTTGAAGTTGTTTCTTTAAGTTTTGTGCTTCATTGTGCATTTTGAAGTGAGCAGCGTTCGAATCTTGCACGAGAGTTCAATGTTTGCTGCGTTCACGTGCAAAATTAGAACGCGTTCAGTTCACTTTTGGCTCGCGTTCAGTTTAAAATGCATCACTGTCGGTATTTCAGCGATCCAACTCATTTGTACTTCCGTGAGATGTTTCTTTAATATGAAAACACTTATGAATAATTAAATTCTAAAAAAAATCCATTTGATAAAATTTTACGATGTTGCTGCGCACGAAACACAGTTGCTGGTTTGAGAAGTTGTCGAAATGCGTTGCATTGTTATATAATGCACGGAATACTCAAGTAGACTTGTTTGATGTTTCAGAGATACTGTATTTAGAAAGAATGAACTTATCTTAATGAAAAAAAACACCCGGCACCGTAAAATGTCAAAAAAGTGGACTTGCAATTTCATTTACTATCGTTTTTGCTTGACCCAATCTCACCCCCATTTTTGATGTTTTAGACACCGTACCGAAAAAAATGAAATTTTTGTGAAAAAATCAAATGAATTCCGGAAAATACTTGTGAAGTGTAATGAAAAGACTTTCAACCTTCTACTAATATAACGATAGAGATTAAAGTACATTCGTGATAATTTGCACAGAAAAAAAATAAAGTTGCAAAATTTTATCTAGTTTCAACATACAAGTTTATTCATATAGTAAACAAAAACTACTTTTTCTAAAAATGTATATTGTGATGAATTACGTGTAATAATATGTTCCCTAACATATGAATTATTAATTTTAGTAATATCAGCGTCATTAACTGAAATATTTCATAAATCAAATTTTTACGTTTTGACCCAATCTCACCCCCTAGATCCATTGTCACCCACATCGACGGTACTTGGAAAACACTTTTTAGTGAAACTGTTTTTAGAAAGCTCTCAGTTAAAAACTGTGAAAGTGCTCATTGGTGGGCCAAATATGAGGAGGGTCTTAAAGCTCTTTGCGGCCGGCAGAAGCAATGGACCTGATCACAGAGGTCCAGTTTTTTGAATAGATGACAAAATCCAATTTCTAAACATTGTTTTATGTATATGTACAAAACGAAGTTTAAATTAACGTTACTAGGCCAAATTTTGTTTTTTTAGCAGCTCACTTCGTCTTGGGTGGTTTTCCGAATTCAATTGGGCTTTAACCTTTTACCAATACTTTTCGCTCATAAGCGTATCTTACTGTCTAATTTCGGAAGATTTGGTCGATTAAAACCCCCCATGACGAAGACAATCAATCTGCCGTTAATGCATAAGTTCCCCTTTATGTATTGAAAAAAAAAATGCGCAACAATAAAAATTAACAAATGAGGGATCGTTACACGAACAAAATAGTAGTCCCTCCTTACAGAAATGAACCACATCTATATTTTCGCTTCAAAGTTTTGTTTTGTTTAAAGTTTCAAACTACGCACTATTTTCTATCATGTTTTAAGTTCTGACATAAATCCGTAAGATTTTGTCACAGTCTCGTAGGTTCTGATCACTAGGCAGAAGTGCAGACACGTTCAAAATCATTGTTGTTGCTGTGCAGTCACGGAATCCTACTGAACGACTACGAAAACTGTTATTTTTAACGCCCAGTTTCACTGTGAGCAAGCACTTCCTAAAGCGCCAAAAAAATCACAAACAAAATGTCAACGCTGTCGGTTACAGAGTCACTCAAATTAGTAGTCTGTCAATGTTTAGTTCGAACCGAGAGTGAATTATTTGACGTCCACAGATCTATGTATGACAGCTTAGTGGCCTGGTTCAATGGCACAGATCGGCATGTACTTGAACGAATACAACTGCGCGCACCGTTCTGCGCTGCATTCGTTTGCCGTGATCGATGCAAATTGTTCTTGCCCGCTTGATCGTGCGCTTCCTCTTCGGGTGTTGATTGACAAAGGCCAATAAACAATCAAATTTGCACCACACTCGACTGGCGTGGTCGATGGCTCTCGCATGCACTCACGAATAATCGGCACCGCTGAGTAGGTCAGAGTGCCAATAGTATTCGACAAGTCTTCTCCCTGTGGCGCTATCATTGCATACCAATCTAAAAATATTTGCGCAACCAGCAAGATGCACTCTCTTTGCTCTACGTTTTCCACTTCCATTCACACAAACTGAAAGTCAAAGAAAAGCAGTCAGGAAAAACAACAACAAATCGCAACAGCTCGGCATAGCAGCTGATCGTCCAATGCAGCCAATGCACATGCACGTGTGGAACTCGGCTCTTGGCTCACGATCCAACGAAAATGCATAAATGCATACATACAGCTTCTTCCTCACCTAGAGAGCGTGGCGATTCGCTAACAGGACAGTATGCGCCAAGAAGTAAAAGTGTCACAATAGAGCATTTCGGTATGTAGATAAATTATCCAACATACAAATTGAGGTTTGTACCACGTTGATTCTAATTTTAATTCACGAAAAGGCCAAGACAAAACACTTCATAGAAAATTCCTCGCAGTCAATACCATGCGGCTTGATTCTTCTCGCATCGGGTCGCCTGTTGTACCTTACTGCTCAGTGTATTCCTCATCTCGGGACACTTCGGCAGAATCAATTGGCCGTCGCAGTACACGCCGCGCCGTTGGGAACACGGTTCGACACTTTCAAATCATGTACTAGACGTTTTTAATTAATTCTGCGCTTGTAATTAGCCTACGAACAAATGGTCTCTGCATGCTTCAAATATAAAATGAAAATATGTACAGTTTCTGCTTTAAAATAGACGAAGCCGTGATCGATTCCTTTCAAAATCTAGTAGGGTAGAAGCACCGGGTTTGGCCATAGCGTTTATTGTAGCCATAATTGATTTTACACTGTTTTACAAAGCAAACCAGCGTGAATCATTTTCTGTTGAGTAAAGTAAGCATTCACATAACAGTGCTACATTCATCTATTCGTTCAGTTTTATTCAAAAACTAATAAAAACAATTCATTTTCTTCGAAATTTTTACCGCTAATTTAAGAATTTCAGAATTTTCCTCATAAGAAATCAATGCGATTGGCCAAGAAACCGAAGTTAAAGAAGTGGTTGGAACTGATTATGGTTGTCTATGATCATCGCAATATTGAATGCGTGAAAAAGTTTTCTGTGCAATTAGACATGTTTCTTACATAATAAGAATAGGAGGCTTTCATTTGACGTATTTGTGGTATATATAGAATAGACTGGCCCTTAAACAAAAAAGTTGAAAAACTCAACGGGGCACCCCTTAGATAAGTGCCTTAGGGTAAGAAAAAAGCTCTCTCAAAATTTCAACTCATTTGGTTGCTCCCCCAGCTGGCGCATTCAATTTGAAATTTGTATGGAATATTTGTTTCAAATATATTGGAAATTGACCCTATGCCACTGTTTCGTTCCGTAGACTAGTAAATCGCGTTCAATTGAGCCCAGAATGTCAAATTCACTAGTTGATACCTTAATGAACATAGTTGCAGAAGGTTGTATCTGGTTTTAAGCTCATTTTAATTAACCTTTCAGTAGTTGAAAGTTAGGCTTAAATCAGCACTGCCGTACAATCACATATATGCATGCACCTTGTACCGCAGCTCGCCCAGCGTCATAGGTGGCTATGATGCGCTTAGTGGCTACCATGCAGCTATGTTGAAGAAATACCATGCATTATTGCAAATCTACTTCAGATAGTTAAAACACCAACTTTCTCAATTTTAATCATCATACAACCTTCTACAATATTGTTTGCTATGGTATCAAGTAGTGCTTTTGACATTCTGGGTTCAATTGAACGCGATCAACAATTTCCCTGACCCAAACAGGAGATGATGTGCTGTTTCCCATATGTGTGAGCTGAAAATCCCATATTAACTTCAATTCAATTGCGCCAGTTTATGGAACGACCAAATGAGCTGAAATTTTCAGGAAGTCTTCCTCTAACCCTAAGACATAATCATAGGGGGTGCCCCGTGGAATTAAACAACTTTATTTTTCTCCTATACTGAGCTGGGCCAGTCTAATATAGAAGAGCTTCCCATATATGTTTTCTCTTAGGCTGGTCAAAACCAGTGATTCTACCCTAGTATCTTGTATCAATAACTCTGTGATAACATGCTTATGAGACAGGGTCGGGTAAGCTACAATTCATTTTAGTTTTTTAAACCGTGCAACAGTTCACTTCAAAAAGAAAGGATGCAATGAACTTATGAAGATTCCTTTATTTTTCCTCCATCCTTCGCAAATGATGGACCGCTTCATGTCAGAAGCTGGGTTCGCATTGTTACATCGACACGACTTACATATTTCCTCGCGGACATGCGAATCTCAAGAAAGCTAATTATAACACAATCTACAATCTTCTCATTTTCCATGTCTCACCCACTCTAGCCATGTTTCTTAGTCAACAACATCCAGTCAAGCCAACCGCATATACACAATCCCGTTGTCTCGTACACTCGCTCGTGCATGTTTTTGGCAGTGACGTGGCCCTAAATTGGAAACAAAAATAAATAATAAATCACTTAAATATGTTTGTTTTGTTTACCATGTTAAGATTCTATTTGCTTCGGTTCCTATTTTTGTTGGTTTTATTTTTTCCCACTTATTTTATACGTTTGGAGGAAAGGAAATATCACGAAAAAACTCTCATTTCCCCCCTTAACATTGGCTCTCCCACAGCATACAGGCCTGTTCTCTAGCCGACCAGATATACCTATATATAAACGATTGAATGCACATACGAGAAAGGGATCCACTGGAAATACGTTTTCGCAGTTCTTCGAAGTGGAAAAGTTTCCGAAATTGGTTCTTGGTATGCTGTGACGACGCCCGTGGATGCTTCAATCTTACGGGTCGAAGCTGCTACTGGAACCTCCTGGCTGCTGTCGCTGTCTAGCAGAAGAGGAAAGAAAACCTCTACTTCCGCAATTTTCTCGTATTTTCTTATGTAAGGGAAAATCTCTGCAGCTTTGATAAGTCTAAGAAGATGAAGAAATTCATTACCTGTACACCCAGGAAACTCTTGCCGCATAGTGTGAAGGGGAAGAGCCATTATTCTTATTTTTCGAATCCGAAACCGGAGCTTGGCGCTGATCCGCGGAAGACGCATAGCATATCGGAAGTGGAAAAGGGAATTAACTATTAACGAAATACAGAAAACATAGATTTGATCTAGTAAAGCTAATATTTTGCTAATGAAAGTTAATTACCTTTAGTAAGTAAACTGGCGAGCTTATTTTATATAGAGTAATAATTGCAATAGGTTAGTTTTACTCTCTAACTCCTAAATTTCATCTTTATTCATCTTCAACAAATAAACGTTGTTGTGGTGGCGATTCAATCATTGCACAGCTTTTTAAAGCAGATCGAAATACGGTGTTTTGTGGATCAGCTTAAACTATAATGAATTTCATTTCACATTAAATCTTATCATTACTACTTACAATTTACAGTGCTTCTTTCCACTCACTACGATATAAACTAAAATCTTCAAGATATTATATTTATTTCTTATTCAAATCCTATGCAACAATTCAACTGTTTGGAGATTTATTTTCCTTTGTCTTATGCATTCTCTTATGCTACACATATAGAGTTGCCATTAAACGTACATAAGTCTGTTAAAACATTGGATAGCATAAAGCATTTCTTATTTAATACATTACTACACACACAGGAGCATTGAAAATGCGGATGCATGATTTACATACAATAATATGCTAAAGGCATAAATCTTTAATGCATTATACAATTCATATGTATATTCTAATGCTGATTTGGAGCTATTTTTGTGATTGTAGCTACTACGGCATTTCAATTAAATTTGGCACCAATAATCTTAATAAGAGAATATTCTTTTTCTTGGCATTACGCAATTGCAATAAGCACTCCCACAGTTAATGTAGAGCTTAATTATTTTTCAATGTTTGCTCTTTTCGCGTTCCGATTCATACATACCGGAAATCGAACCCATACAACTTCAGCATGGCTTTATCTTATAGCCGAGGACGTTACCACTAAAGACTGATGCATGCAATCATTGAATTTTTGAAAGTATTATCTATATTGATTTTTTTACGCAATTATATATGGTGACAAAAACTTAATATAACGTAGGCATGGATCAGCCTAAAGAAAATATATATTGGAAATAAATTAAATTTAATAAATTGGAAGTATGCGTATACTGCAAATATGTCAAATGTAAGCATACAAACCTATCTATCTATATAAATAAAAATGGAATGGTGTTTGTATGTCACGAAATGGCTTACGAACGGGTCAACGGATTTGAATGATTCTTTATCAGTTTTGTTCGTCAAGGGTTCCGACGTGTTTGGGGGTATAAAAATCCCAGGATATTCTCCGGGAAAGTTTGAAAAACGAGCGTGAACGAAACTGTCATTTTATATGGGACGTTCAAAAGCGTTTTTCAACAGCCTACTTGATGGCAAGATGAAGTTTGCCGGGACCACTAGTCATAAATATTTTTACGGAAAGACAATCGCGTTGGTCAATACACCCAAGTAAGCACTAGCACGCTAATTCGTCTTTTTGGGCTTTTTTTTTTTTTTTTAAATTCGGAACATAAACCACTGTGACCAATATTTGATCTATTGTAGTATATCCCGTGTCCTTTGTGTAGTGCATGTCGTGTTACTTTGTCACTATCGAGAAGTGATAAAGTATTCGTTTTTTTTACAGTTATCATTCCTAACTTGATCACAGGAAAGGATTCTAATTGAAAGGTTCCGCTTTTTAAACCCTTGAAGGGTGTGGTGGGTACACTCTCCGCAGGCGCGCCCTTTTATCAGTCAAAATCGGATCCCTTGATAAAGTCGGGAAGTGACACCGATATTGTCCATGCATCAGAATCCTAGTCCTTACTTCTTCAAACTAGAGAACAATAAATAAAAGATTAGAAAACAACTTGTTGATTTCGACTCATTTTTATCCTTGTCTCAAGGTCATTCTCAGCTACTGGAAAACCGAGACTTGTCACTTTTAACAAGGGTTAAAATGTAACAAGGACTAATAGTGTTCCTTTGATTACTATAGCATCCTGTTCTCTTCGTTTGAAGCAGTCAGGACTAGGGTTCATTGGTAGATCTTTACCCCATAACGCACCACGAAAAGGTGATCTACCCGCGTTATGGGTGGCTTTTTGGGCTTATAGGGCTATTCTACGGCTAATATGATATCAGCTGCATAATAGCACTATATAACTAGGCAGGGCGAATTAAAATGCTATTTGGTTATTTGGCTAGGCCACCAGAACCAGCTTAAGTTACATTTTTAGCTTCGATTCCTTAATTGACCAATCACATTAAATTCGAATTGTAAGGGAAATGAATTATTTCGGACTTGTAAAATAATGCAGTTTTACCATGAAAATTTGTTCTACTAATCTCGCAATGATGCTCTCTTATTTTCTTTGTAAAACTATAATTAGCGCTATAGCCAGAACCAGTGCATCTACCCTATAAGACTATTTAAATGACTAACCAAATTCTTAGAATGTTACTACTTTTTGTCTGTGCGCTATTTTTACTGCATATAGACAATACAGTCGAATAGAAACCAATTTTCTGGAATCTGTTAAACTGCTGGAATATAAATTCTAATTCACCAAACGATACCAAAGCCCTTCCTATTAGCAAAAGAAGTACAGCATCGTGATCAAAATTCGTGTTCTCCCCAAGCTTGTTGTCCATTGCTTTTGAGGAGACCCTCAACGATGAAACCGTACATCATCCGAAAGCATAAAGAACAATTAGTTTTAATTTCTTCATGGAACGTTTAAATTAAACACACCTGTTTTTATCTCACGTCGCTGCCACACTTTGGAGCTATGAAGAACGAAAGGAGCATATAGCTCTCGTCGAGAGTGAGTAATGAAAATTGAGGAAATGAGGAACCTATAAAGCCGAAGAATGTCGCCTCAAATAACGTCTCGAGGAAAAAATGAAAAACCCATGGTGAAAGATGCTGTGTGATGATAGTTGATGCTCTTCTCTGCGAACTTAAAGTATGGCCATCTGAAACCTACACAGCCGTCACTATTTTTTAGTTGAAATTAGTGTAAATTTTACGACCTCTTTATGGTAACACCATTTGCACAAAATACCATCACCGAAGTGTGTTTCTAACCACTTGAGCCACGTTCCGGTGCGTCGTGAGACATATATGTCTGAGATTCAGATAAAAATAGACAATGAAAAAATACGATAAAAATATCATAAAATTTCACGTTACTCCACTTTGGGCATGCAACGAACATTTAACTTACATAGGGTATATGCTCCTGTCATTCCTAAGAATTGTCTATGCATTACAATACAAAATATGTAGCTTTCGATGCAACAAATTCTGATCAGTTATTTTCAAGTTCGAAGCAAACTGATTTTGACCCAGGTAAATGGACTAAATTCAACCAGTTACCCCATATTTATTTTGCTTACTATCCGGTTTTCGTGCTTAATTTCGTTAAAGTCCAAAATCTCACCTGGGTGCACCAAAACTCGATGGGAAACTTCACTCGGTTCCAGTATCGTCTGATTTGAATCCTGTGGCATTACCGATAGATTCAAATCAAACGGTGAAAATAAAACCCTACAAAGAAAGCATCACTTTACTCTGCAGGAGATCCGAATGTTTAAAATAAAGCAACGACTGACCGACCCTGCGAGTCGAATCGAGATGGGTCTCCTCAGAAACACAGCATGATATCAAATTTGTCACTTTCCTTGACTCGCATCACATACAAACTGTGTGTAGGCTTACCGGAGTGGAGACTGGTAGGGTAATTGTACCAGTATTCACCACCCTAAGGAAAACCATGTTTTGTAAATGAATCGAAATACTTTTGAATACTGTCAATATGTAAAACGAAAGCTTAAATTCGTGTTCAACAAGAAAAATATTAAAACTGGTCAGAAAACTAAGACTGGGATGGCGAATATTGGCTCATGTTCACCAGTACTCGAATGTTTTAAATTCCTGTTTCTGAATTTAGGAACATCACGGCGTAATCAGCTGCAAGGGAGCTGAAATTTCAAGGAAAATTATGTTTTCATGTATTTTTTTTTTCAACAAATATTGAGGATTCGAAAATTGTTGCCACATTATGTTAATGCGTTTTAATGAACATTATTTTCATCGTAAAACAGTAAATAATCTGTGGTGACTTATATCGATTCAACGTTGAATGCCAGCGCATATACCCTACGAATATGTTCTTTTTCCGGAACGTTTGATCTTTGTGTTCTCTTTTTCGTGTCCATTTTACTGACCTTCGAATTTGACTGGAGATTACGAACAGACGACAGAGCAGAACCAATTCGTTACGGATTTTTCGGTTGTCCAAGTGGGTCGTAGAAAAAGTTCATATCCATTCGCTAGTGGGATAATCGAACGCGCCAGCATCACCACATGGGAAGAAAAAATAAAGGCCAAGAGTTTTGTGCACAGAAACTGTGTAGGAACACCCACGATCAGACCTATTTGAAAATGAATAACATTTTGTATGTGGCCTCTGAGCCGAAAAGCAACTCTTTAATTATAAAATTTGCGACGTAAATATTATGATACTGTAAACTGTCATCGGAGTGGATCATGACGATCGTATTTTCCTTCATATCATTGACTTTTTTAAAAGCAAGATACTATGAAAAATTTTAGCTTAATATATCTTGCTTAATTATTGGAAAAGTTCAAGTGTCGTAGATAATCAATACTTTTACAATATACTATCATATATATGTCATAAAGCACACACTCAATAGGAAGCGAATAATTTTTTCTTGGTTTGATAAAAATCTAATGTTTTATTAATCACTTAAGTCTTAAGCCATGCTCATGTCACCGCAAATGAATCCTTCAAGAACAAGTTTGCCATGGACCGATGCACGAGTTCACTAATTTGACGTTTCAGCGGAGCCAAATTTATTAGTTACCATGGCCAAATAAATAACACGGCACCGTTCAAACGTCAAATAGTGAACGTGTGCATTGATCCATAATCAAAAGATGATCGCAAGGTTTTGTTTGCCTTATTTTTGAAAAAGCACAGATCGTGTCATCCATAATGAATGACCATCAGTATGAGCATGAACATGAGCTTTGATGACTATACATTTCGTATCTAATTGTCAATAGTGATTGAGCAGAATAATAGAAATTGTACAAGGAACCAACAAATGGAGCTTAGGAGTAGCTTACCATCTTCAGTGTTTTATTCCAAGAATTCTAAATATAATATAGTAAATAACAGCGCCAGCCACGTGTTTACAGTCATCGAGGATAGAAAGGATTGTTAGTATGACATCCATTGTTACTAAAGACCAAGATGCAGGTATCTTCATGGTTGTCACGGGAAGGAGTTTTTGTTAGTGGAAAGGAATAATAAGCTACACAATCTAGATTCACTTTGGTAAGTGATGCGATTCTGGTAAACTCAATTTAAAATATATCCATTTACATAGCCTTTCCTATTCTATTCTTCTGTACAAAAATACTTTCAGTGACGAGCCATTCAAAGAGTTTGTTGCGTGTAGTAAGAGATTCGATTTATGAAAAACTATTTGACCCGGCAAACTTTGTCTTGCCATCTAGTAGGCTGTTGAAATACACTTCCATACAAAGTGACAGATAAGTTTTCTGCCGGTTTTTCAACATTCCGGAGAATAAATCTTAATTTTTTCCTCAAATAAACACGACAAATTCAACAGTAAAAGAATCAGGTGAATCCGTTGACACGTTGCCAAGCCATTTCGTGACATACAAATACTATTCTATTTTTATTTATATAGATAGATGAACCGAAATAATCTTCTATCAGTCTATGGAAAAAAAAACGTTGACACTTCTCGACACTCGAACTATGCCAAGATTTTTTTTGTAATTACAAACAGAAGTAAAGGTATGTGACTTTCAATATGTATTAGGTAAAATATAAATTATAGTACGCCGACACATGGAGTGTCAATCCAATCATTGTTTTGTAAACATTCATCGTGAACATTGTGAAATGCAACATTCATACAGTTATCACGATAAAGATGTGAAATGGAAGCATGAAACGGGATCACCAATTGATGATCCATCGTTGACTTCAAATCACTTCAATTTCGTCACCAGCATGCCTAAAGCATACGGACTAAATGGATAACGACTAAGATTGCTTGAATTTTACCATTTTCACTGCCCAGCAAGACGCACAAAACGGAAAAAAAACTTTAACTTCTACGCAAAAACGAACCATCCTGCGTGGGCTTCACGAAGCACTGCCCAGCAAGAATTGCAAAAAAAAAAAATCGACAACGCACAGTGGCGGGCATTCATACAAAGGTCGGACAAAACCTCAAATACGTCTCTAATCACTTGATAATGATAATCTATTAACTATCTTGGACACCTGATATCAACTCGTCAACTGTCAAATTGAAAATTTGATTTTCTAGTGAAATTTGTTTAAATAATGTTTGGTTTGGATGAAACCAATCGAATGAAAGCCTATTATTACAAAAAAAAATGTTGTAATGCAGAAATTTGTATATAAACCTGAACTAGAGATACAAATTTAAGTTTCTTGTAGTAAAGTTTTAAACGATTTATGACACATTATACAGATTTGAATGATGAAATTTATCTATTTACAATGAAAAATGAAAATGGAATTTTCAGAAGGTATGGATGATTTACTGCTTCATAGTGAGGGACTCATTTTCTCGAAACACTTCACATAAATCAGTCGATGTTTTGGAAATTTATAAAAAATTTGGAAAAAGATTCCAAAAAAACTTTTTTTGCTACAAATTATGTGTTAAAAATTATGTTATTATAGCCAAATCAGCGGCTTAAGACTACGGTTTCAAATGAAATCTATTGAGCTTAAATCGGTTATGATTTCGTTGAGATACAGCTGTTTGAAGTTTGCTGAGTGAACCATAGTTGACGAAATTTAAACAGTCAAATTTTGTTGACATTCCCCCACTTATGATGCTGCCAAAAATAGAAAACTAAACAGATTTATTATAATTTTGTCCGGCCATGCGCGAATGTGCGACGCAAAAATAAACCGTCTTGCTTAGGCTCCACGAAGCACTTCACACATCGTGTCGATTGTACCCCATTTGACATAAAGGCGTTTGGCATAAGTCCGTTTGGCATACGGCCAATAGGCATAAAGTCGTTTGGCATAATGGTTGTTTGGTATAATGACCGTTTGACGTAATGATTGATTCAAAATGAATATCGGCATTTTTTAAGCTTTTATCGAGACCAACACTAACGAGCCCAAATTTCCCAAGTCGCCAAGCTTCTTCTTCTTCTTGGCATTTACGTCCTCTGTGGGACAGAGCCTGCTTCTCAGCTTAGTGTTCTTATGAGCACTTCCACAGTTATTAATTGCGAGCTTTCTTTGCCAAAGTTGCCATTTTCGCATTCGTATATCGTGTGGCAGGTACGATTATTATACTCTATTCCCAGGGAAGTCAAGAAAATTTCCTTTATGAAAAGATCCTGGACCGATCGGGATTCGAACCCCGATGTCAAAAATTGTAGTAAAATTAGAGAGCATAACTAAATAAAATTCGTAACGGTTCTGGTGGAAGATCTTTTCGGAATAATAATTTTCTCTACATCCCAGAACATATAGTATCTTTGAACTTGTTGTGATAAAATAGTGTTGAAAATAGTAAATTAACAAAGGAAGTTCGTAGTTAATAATAAAAAATATGCTCATAGAACATTTCGCTGCGGATCAAGCTCTGGCTCAGTTGGGACGTAACACTTGATAAAAAAATTACTTGGTTGAAGAAGGGAAAAATTATTTGCAAAATATTGAAAGCTCTAGTTCAAAGAGCTTTTACTGCAGCATAATGCAAAAACAGCCAAAAATTGCAAAAATTTGTATCAATTGACTCCAAAACATACCTGATGTCGTTAGAGGGATTTAATAGAAACGTAAAAACGAATGTCATCCTTAGAAATGCTTGGTTTGAGACTCATTATGCCGAACGACTATTATGCCAAACAACCATTACACCAAATGACCATTATGCCAAATGACTTTATGCCAAACGGGATTATGCAAAACGACTTTATGCCCAATGACCTATCAATCGTGTCATCCGTAATATTTATAAAGCTGGAAATTCTACTCGGGTCTTGAAAACTTACGCTGCGAAAAATTATCAGCTTATACTTGCAAATGATTAGTGTTCAAAAAAGGCGATCGAAATGATCGATATTGAAAACGCTCACAGTACTTCTAAAACATTGAATCAAATTCATTTTTTTTTACAAATTTTTTAATTCAAAATTTTATTATTTTGTTGAAGCTTACCTAAAACAATAATTTATCTGATAGAAAACATTTTTCATAATTGAAGTTACAAAAGTCGAAAAGTATGAACAAACTAAAGATTTATAGTTTAGGGACTGTGCATTTTATAAAATTGATCCATTTCCAACCTTGTTTATGCTATATCTTTTTTTATTTATCAATGAAATTGTAATCGGTTTTCTGTACATCGTTCTACTACTATTCTACGATGTTATGGAAACATAAGATATAACAAAATGCTTTTGGTTGAAGAATTAAACAGTTTTTTTTTTCAAAAACTCATATGAATGGCTGTTTTTTAGTGTTTAACATTATTTTTCGCTTAAAATTAACCCTCTGTTTTATTGACAATTTGTAGAGCTAGGGTTGTTGATAGAGCTTAAAAACAACCAACAATATTCCACCAATCTCTGACACTACCCGACCCGAACTACATAACAAGATCATAACAAATTCCTATCAACAGCAGTTAAAAATAACAGAACTTGATAAAATTTTGCTATCAAGAAGGCTTTGTTTTCAACTTGTTATATTTTAAGTAACACATTTATTGCTGTGTGCGTTTGAAATGCAAATATCAAATGCGGGAACACCAAATGCGGTAAGATTTTTCACAAGTAATGCGATGTCAATGATGGAATTTTCTTGCTAGGGCGGCGGTGATTTATGTAATCGTTGCTAGGTGTCCTTTGATTGTTTTGTGTTACCGCATTTGGAGGACGTTTAGACAAGATTTGCATCTCAAATGCAAACAGCAATATAACAACATTTGTTATATTTTTGACATCGCATTTATAAGTTTGTTGCAAATAACATCCGATATCATAAACAGTAACATAGTTTGTAATAATTTTGTTATTTTGTAACATCCTTGTAACACATTCTGTAATAATTTTGATATAATTGTAACAGGGTTTGTTATATTTTAGTTTAATTTGGTGCAAATTTTGTTAGAATTTTTGTTATTTTAACTACAAAGGACTGTTCATTAAAGAAATTGGACACCTGATTGTTAACATTCTGGTGTGAAAATTCCAAGGAAAAAAAGCAAATTTTTGTTTCAGTGTGTACTCAAGTGTTTATTTTGACAGCAGAAGAAAGTTGACATCAAACAGTTGTAAATTCCAAGCGATAGGTCGGTTTAACATGGCGACACGCAGATTTATTCTGCACAAATGGTGTTCAAAAAAGCTGTCGTTCCGAGATTTGGCTTAAATCGCGAAGTGTCCAAATTCCAATTTTTCAACACTTTATCAAAAACAGATGCTTATGACGACGTGCAATACATCCGAACAGAAAAATTTGGGAAAAAAGTTTTTTTATGGCAAGCAATTTGCTCCTGCGGTATGAAAAGTACTACATTTTTCACAACGGGTTCAATCAACGGCGAAAATTTCAGAACTGAATGCATTTAAAAACGTCTTCTGCCCATCTACCGAAAGTATAACAAGCCTTCATTGTTTTGGCCAGGCCTGGCATCGACTCACTATGCTTCAGCTACTTTGGAGATGATCAAGAAGGAAAAAGTCGAATTTGTTGAAACATGGCAGATTCTACCGAATTGCCCATAACTACGCCCCATTTGGAAATATTGGGCAATAATCAAACAACATCTTAAGAAGGGTGGAAGATAAGCAAGTTCAGGGCTGTAACAAAAATCTTAAAATCGTATCCGCGAAAATCGCGACTGGAGAAATTTGATCCGCGCCTAGAAACACCAATCCGCGCCGAAAAAAAATCTGTTTCATTGGCATCTTTACTATTCATTATAAAAAAAATGCGTAAACGTGCATGATCAAAAACTAGTTTTTAATGGTACTTCAAGTGAATATTTTCACCTTATCTTAAAGTATCTACCATTGAGCAAAACAAGTTGTAGAAAAATCGAATAATTCGAAAAAAATCGTATTCAACAATATCACTCGAAATGTATTTGTCAACAACATTTCAATATGTTTTTTTTTGGAAAATCGTGCAATTCAATAAATGGTAGTGTCACTACAAGCAGAGAGGAGGCCTAGTTTGCAACTATACTTAACACAATTCGATATGATCTTTGCATACAATAGGAGATGCAAAATGAAGTTATTAATGATAACTTAAAAAGAAAAACGTACACATTAATTTTACATTGTCAATTAGAAGCATTGAAAACCTTAAATTGCTATTTAAATTTCGAAATTTTCTCTCATCTAAGTTCGCACTATATTTTAAGTGGTGATGTTATCGAGAGCGAAAAGATTGCCATTAATTAAATTAGATTGTCAATACTGTAATGTTTTCATGCAATACATGGATAGGTAAACACCATCATATTGTTTTAGAAAATAATGTTGCAAAAATATTGTTTTATTTATGAGATGTGGACAGCAAAACAATAAGTTTGAAATGCATACCATTCATTGTATGAAAACTGTTTTTATTTTTATAAAACTTCAAGTCTTAATATTCAATCAATTTGAGGTAAAAATACTTAAGATTGTTGTGATAATTTAATATTTTTAACAAATTTGTTTTTATGAAAATTGTTACATTTTTTTCAGTAATATTCATTAATCGTTGACAGTACATTGGACTATACATTTGAAACTCTATCGAAGTTTTACACAAAATGTTCAACTCTACAGGTCCAGATCTGAGCGAATTATAAATTAATTTTGATGAAAGCGGAGCTTACTTTTTTACACAAAAGTATTGAAAATGTAATGTACATGCCAGTGATGCATTTTAAACTGAACGCATTCTAATTTTGCACGTGAACGCAGTTAACATTGAACTCTCGTGCAAAATTCTGACGCTGCTCACGGACGGCGTGCCCGTTCACTTTAAAATGCACTTTGAAGCACAAAACCAAAAAACACTTCTTTAAACTATGTTGAGTCCATATCACGCACAATGTATGGAACCTTAAATGTCCCTCACAGCTTCAGAAAATCTTTCTGCTTTTAAATTTGTTCTTAATCCGCCATGAAACAATTTTCCTTTCGCGTTTACTTTTCAGCTCTTCTGAGTTCACATTTTTGAACTGATTAATGTTCAAGCCTACTTGATCTCTCGTTAAAAAAAATTAACTGGAACGCAAACTGAACGCGTTCAAATGCAACACTGGTACATACAGTTGTGTTCAGAATAATAGTGATGAAAGCCGATTTTCATATAAAATGTTCAACTTTAACATGCTAAAACTTCTCCTATGAGCAAAACGCATGAAATTTTGACAGAGAGCTCTAAATATTATCACAAAATTTGTCATAGTACTGCACACTAAGAAGAAACTAATATTACGTACGTAACGTAAGATTGGTGGCATTAGAAATTAAAAATACGTCATTCTTGTAATATTACATCCAACGTGACTAAAAAATTGTTGTGATTCGAATAATTTTCAGTCCATTGTGACGGAAAGCTACGTCATTTGTGACTTAAGTTTACCTAATTTTACTTGCTTCAATATGTCGGGCACATATGACATAAATTTCAATGATTTTTTCTAAGTGTGTTTAAATTTTTGCAAATTTATAAATTTGGTGATTCCACCAGATGCTAACTTTTTAACCGGTGTGTTGTGGTGGTGATTCAATCGTTGCACTGTTTTTCAAAGCAGGTTGTAAAAAGGTTTTATGGTAATCAGCTTAAACTGCAAAAGGTTTCATTTAGTTATATTTACATCCAATATTGCTTTAATTATACATACAACTTTCAGTGCTGCTTTCTATAACCTTCAAGTAATTTTTATCTTTTAGATTTACAATGCTTTTCACTGACACAAACTCCTAATTTGACTGCGGAGCTATATAATGTTTTAAAATTTTCTATTGATACTAAGATTTCATAGGGTAACCAACTATGACTGCAGCGCCAAAACTCAGCAAGAGAGTCTGCATATTATCCGCCAAATTCCTACATGGTTTAATGTCTTGAAATATTATATTCATTCATGATCAGCAAATTTGACACATTTCTGATTTCAAATATTTGAAAAACCAAGCCAAATGAGCGTCATTTTCTAAGATTTTAAACGAGAAAGAAATGCCCTTCAAACTCACAGGATTTGACCGATATAATTTTCTATTTCCAGTTTAACCTATTCAACCAAAAACCTACCGATCGCCGTAAACATCAATAAAAAAAATTAGATTTGTGACATTGAGAATTTAGGGAAGAACTATCTCTTGATTGACTAGCGACCCTCGAGAAAAATGACTTCAAATAAAATGAAAATGGTTTACAAATAAAATGTTACTGCTTTTTTTTATTTCCCTGAACAATATTTTCCATATCAGTGACTATACTAACTGAACTTTACTGCTCTCTAGGAGAAGACATGGATTTTCTGTTTTAAATAGAAAATTTCTAATTATGAAATCACGACTGTATGTATATAACTGCAATTTTTGTTGCATAATTTGGAAAATCCGCGATTTTCGCGCTTGGCTGGAAAATCCGCTACAAATCCGCGAAAATCGCGAAATCCGCGAGAATCGCGAAATTCGCGCCTGTTGTAACAGCCCTGCAAGTTCCATGGATTTTCTCAAGAAAATGTGGTAAGAACACAAAGAAAAGTTACGAAGAAAGTTGTGCAGAATCCGATGGGAGGCATCAAGAGAGGAATGCTCAATAAATGTTCAAAATTATGTGAATTTGGTCGATATTACTTTGATTTTCATGTATTTCAAGAGAACTCATGAATTTGTTCGAAAATAAACACTGTTTATATTAAACAGTTTGCTTTAAAAAATACGTGTCCACTTTCTTTAATGAACAGTCCTTAACGGTACATGATTTGTAAGAACTGGTGATATAAAAAAAATCATATCAGGGGATCACATTCTGTTATAATCTTGTTTCTTCCGTCTGGTCGGGTAGTGATCCATTTACGGCCAAATTTGCTGAAATACCATCCTTTCACTCCCAACAAAAAAGTAAAGTAAAGAGCTTGTGCAAAATTTGTTTATATTGGTTGGTAACTATATTTTTGCAATTTCTCATCGTAATACAGTTTTGTTTAAAATTCCAAACAGACTCATATTCCGAACACACGGTTTTTGTATGGCGATTTGGTTGAAATGTTTAGCTAAAATATGTTACCAAATAACAAGGAAATGGTTGCAGTTCAATTTTAACGTCTCCAATATATTTTATACCGTGGGAGTAGTGATGATTCTGTAGTTTGAGACCAGTAGAACAAGCTCATATAAATTTATTTCGCAAATTTTCATTTGAATACGATTTATTCGTGCTATTCTGAATTTGAAAATTTGAATCAAGGTGTTTGGAATATGAGACAGAATAAACACAGTGTTCGGCATTTTAATCAAAATGTTGTTCCGTACTTTTGCGTACAAACAATACTAAAACTAATTAAATTAACATTATTATTGGTAGACCCAATAGCTAACAGTTAGACTTTACGAAGAAATAAAAATTTACACAAATATCAGCCAATTTAGGCCAATCAAAACCAAAAATCATTTGAAGTCACTGTTGGCCTTAAGTGTTCGGAATAGGAGTCAAAACGGTAGGCTGTTTTTCATCACGCCAATCTGTCATCAGTATAGCAAAATTATTTCATAGGTTGGTATAATAACAGGACATGACATAATTGTATTTTATTGTATGAAGAACATAAAAGATGAGTAAAATTTTACAGTTTCTACCAAAGCGGATTTGTAGCAAAATATGTTACAATTTTGATATGCAAAATTTTAGTTATTTCAACAACATTCTGTATCTAATTTATAATAATCGATGTTACAAAAATGATCATAACTAAATCATACATCAAGTTATAATTTTGATAGTCTCAGCTAGTCGGAAAGATAAATTGTGAGTTTAAACCACACTCAATGGTATAAATTTGACTCTTTATGGTCGTTTTATTGAAAAAATCATACTTTTAAAAACATGTACGCATATTTACCGATCTGTTTCGTGTTTCTCCAAATATTTCGATCGGTAATCTTAGAATAACACATTATGAAAATAATACAGGGAAAATAAATTCTATTTCATAACAGTCTTGCTAATTTTGAAGATTTACTTTGTGATTTGAGCGATCTTACTAAATTTTATTATTTACTTCGTGCCTTGAGAGTTCTTCTGAGAATAACGCATTTATTCTCTGTTATACTTTCAGTATGACGTGGGACTATTTTAGTACCGTAATCCGGGGGCAAATTGATCATTGGGGCGAATTTGATCAGTTCGGTATTGAAAAATATTTCCTCTCAAGGATGCTGAAGGTTTCGTTAGCACCACACACATTCCATGTTTTCTAGTTTATAGATGTATAATGATGATTTTGAACTATTTCATTTTTATAAGGATCAGTTTTGCATAGAATTATTCACACTTTTTGAAGGTGTAAGCAATACTGTTGGAAATGTCGGTGCTACACATTTCCCTCTAAAATTGTTTTATGATATCTAGTTGTTGCTCCGAAAATAACTTGTAAAAAAATATATTATTGATTATGCTTTTGAACAACAAGCCCTATTTATTAATAAAAAATAGATTATCGAATTTTTCAGTTAATTTCTAATAAAGATTGGGTTTGATAACCTTCACAAATTGACCGTTCCTAAGGTTGTTCCTTATTCAATTTGGTGGATTTTATATTATCATAATATCGTACAGAAAACCGATTGCGAATTCATTAATGTATTTAGAAGATATAGCATGCACAATGTGTCCACTTTAAAAAATGAGCAGTCCTTAGGGTTAGAACTATATTGTTTGTGTCATATTGATGACACTTAGGCATCGTCCACAAATT
Source organism: Aedes aegypti (assembly GCF_002204515.2). Taxonomy (NCBI): domain Eukaryota; kingdom Metazoa; phylum Arthropoda; class Insecta; order Diptera; family Culicidae; genus Aedes; species Aedes aegypti. The sequence goes on along the minus strand of NC_035107.1, from coordinate 149,623,923 downwards.
ACTAAGGGGAGGGAGGCAGATTCTAGCTTTACGACTACATGCGTCTACCAAAAACCTACACAGCACTGAACATTAATACAAAACTGCAATAAAATGTTATTATTATATTTCTATGAGTGACAATAAGATGAAACATCATAAATCCTTCATAAAAGTAACTGGTATATGATCTCAGATTCTATGTCTCCAATATCGTAAATTTACGAAATTTTTGTATACAATATGGTGACGGCTTATTATATGCACTGTTTGACCTTAAAGCGTCCGAGAGCAACCCTTCAAATTATACGACTGGCGGCGCAATGCATTGCCAATAGTAAAATTTTCAATTTATTTTGTGGCAAGATTGCAATGCTACTTACATACCTTTATGTATTAGCTATACTGCTCGTGAATAGCCCACACCGGTGCCGTTATTATTATCTTGGATTTATTCGTATACTATTACAATTTCGAAGAATTCCAACTGAGCACAGAAGGAATGTGGTGTTCTAATGGAAAGCCCCTCTCCACCGAAATCGGTATGGCAGGCAAACCCTTAGCATGGGTCGCTTCCTTCCCTTTATGGAAAAGCGGTCCACAAATAAGTAGGAAAATCTGCCGCAACACTTGGAAGCGCAGTCAACAGAAGGGGAAGAAGACCGTAGCAGAAAAGTACACGAAAATTCCTTCCCCCTAGAGAGCGAGGCTTAGAGAGGGTGGCTGACTGGTAATTGGCGTCAATTTACTCTTCGCACCGTATTCCACCAAACAAAAATAAAAATAATAATAAAGATAGCAGGCAGCAGCCGGGCGCAAGACGCCAGCCGAGGCTCGGGATCAGCGGGCCTGGATTGTCGTCATCGGAAAGCGGGAAAACAAGAAAAAATAATAACAGCATCTAGGGAATTTTCCCTCCTAGGAGCGCGTCATATCCATCCAACCATTCATCCTTACAACAGCAATCCATCCGGTACAAGGTCTGACATCGAAAAATGCTTAGTATGAGGGATGACGATGACGACGATAATGGGAATTTTCTCCTGGTTTTTCCTCCTCGTCGCGTGAAACACCCTTCTGGTGCGCTAGGGTAGAAGACCAGGGTCGGCTCTTGTCTATATTACCCAATATTATTTCAAAAAACTAATACATAATAATAGTTACTGTTAAATCTTTTAAATATATTTTGTATAGAAAAGAAGCTGCTTATCTTTTATAGTTATAAAACATGGCAGTCTATGTTGGGCTGATCACGGCGCACGGATGCTAGAAAAGCAACAATAGAGTGGAGCATCATTGTATGACTAGAGCCAAACTGTGGGCTTCGAGGTCCGGGGTAACATTGATCAGTTTTTGAGATATTTCTTAAATTTTTCATTTGAAAATCAAAATGTTGGAAGTTTTGTATTTTTAAAACAAGTACTGGTACCCAGTGCTCGTGTCTATCTATATAAATAAAAATGGAATGGTGTTTGTATGTCACGAAATGGCTTACGAACGGGTACGCGGATTTGGATGATTCTTTCTCCATTTTGTTCATCAAGGGTTCCGACGTGTTTGTGTGTATAAAAGTTCCAGGAAACTCACCGGGAAAGCCGGAAAAACGAGAGTGAACGGAACTGTCATTTTGAATGGGACGATTCGTAGCGGTTTTCATCAGCCTACTTGATGGCAAGACGAAGTTTGCCGGGACCACAAGTATACTATATTTTTGTTTCCAAAAGATTTAAGTATGTTTAAATAAATATTTTTTGATTTTTTGATTTAGCTGATATGGGGTAACATTGATCATCAATGTAAACAACATTCGATTATATTGAAAATGTCGTTACTTACTTAAATCATGGCCCCTACAGCCGAATATGAAAACCAAAATCTTACAAGTCATTTACTTTTTTAGTTATTTCAAAAATAAAATACCTCGAACAGCGGAATACGCCTAAAGGTAGGCAATTTCCTAAGGAAATTCTACATTCTTAACAGTAATTCGTTAATGTTGCCTAACTGAACATTCTTATGAATGTTTTGACAACGGAATCGTTTTTGGCGATGCCATTTTTAGTAATAATCACATTTTCCTTGCTCAACATTCCAATCTTAACTCATGGCTTTGGGCATTTGTATTGGAGCTCCTGTGAACATTCGAACGAAATCGATAAAATATTGTTGAAAAAATAGCTACATTTAAGGTTTTTTTCATACAAACAACAGAGCATAGAGAATCTTTGTACCTGCCACACGATAACATGCAAAAATGGTCAATCAGCTAAGTAAGCAGTAAATAACTGTAGAAGTTCTCATCAACAACACTAAGATGAGAAGCAGGCTCTATCTCGGTTAGGACGTAACGCCAAACGTCTAACGTCTATTTTGATCTGGATGAAAAATCATGACTTATGAACTGTCGCATGATAGAACTAATGTCCACATCGCATCATAGCGGAACCGGTTCCGGAACACTTTGACCAAATCCGGCAAAATCTAAAGGTTGGTCCCCTTGGTGCTGTTGTAAATTGGAATGAAAAACCATGAAATTTAAACCGTCGTTATATACATGTGTATCAACTGCTGAATATGTATACGCCAGTTCCTTTTGAAACAGGTTCCAGGTTCCCTTGTGCCCAGCATGGCCAAACTCACAAAAAAACTCAAGGTTCCATATCTTTCATATAAAATATTCGCTAAATGGATTCTTGAGAGCGTTTCAAAGTCATTGGTCATTTTTGATCCTTAATGCATAATGTGTCACTTTTTTTTGTGGCACCGCACTCAGAGAATTCTCCTTTTAGCACGAAAATGTTTGTTTTTAGACGTAAGGAAAAGTCAAAAAATTTCAGATCTCTTTTCTCTACAAAGTTACAGCTCATTTACCGGGCCGATTGGCCAAAAATGACCCCAATGGAAGGTTAGGTAAAAATTTAGAAAACAAAATTCAAAAAATGTTAATGTTAAAATTCTTACGAAGTAAGATTAGCTAACTTATTGCCTTTCAAATGCGCCATAGAGACTTTTAATTAGATGTGTAAAAACAGAGATATGGATAAAATACTTTTGTTTGTTTTTAAGAGGATAAACCCAAACATTTGCACGGGAGTGTATGTAATTAGTTAATAAATAGTCTTTACCATATAAAATGTAAATTCAGTGGCAAATTGAGCGAATTTGTGCTGACAAGCTTGCATTTTCAAGTGACAATATCTCAAAAAACTAGACGTGCAATTAAGTGAATAGCGATATTTTGATGCTCGAGACTAAGAAATGTTCCGCAGTAATATGGTAAACTTTGGATGGTTAGTTAGGTTTGTCTTTTAGACGTTCAACAGTTTATATCTTTTTGGACATAACTGTTTTCTTCATAGATTTTTCGTTTGTTGATCAATCGCTTAAGTAAAATCGTAATATTTTTTTAAATTTATATTATTATATATATTTTTTGGGTTTTGCTGAACTTTTCAGTAATGACTATATTTTAACTGAAAACAAAATTAAAATAAATGTAAACATGAAAATCTAGGATGAAATAGCGCATCCGAACGAAAAATTCCTTGAGTCATAAGAAGTCACTTTTTCTAAGTTATTTGGGGTAATGAAATTGCAATTGGGGTTTTGCAACATTACATATTTAGTTGAGCGTCTCTTGAAAAGCTGAGTAATCAAGAATATTAGAACAGAAAAAGCCAGCAAAAAATCGATACATGTTTTGCTGAAATAGTCGGTAATTTCTGCCAGTTTGAAATATTTTTCAGAACCCCAAATTTCGGTTATCCCAAAAATTACAAAAAAAAAAAACAAAATCAAGAAATTTTATATGTAATTCCGTACGACAGAAGTTGCAGCAGCCGTTTTCTAGTCGAAACTCCCAGGCCAGCCCTGATAAGAACTAAAAGCAACCGTTGCTGTTGGCGAAGCTTCTGCTTTTGCCGCTGTTCTGGGCTGCATGTGAAAGTGAGAAAAAGGAATCATATTTCATAATTTCGGGCACCGCAGAGGGACTCAACCGTCAGCAGAGTAGTAGGCGCAAAACGACCACTTTCACCATCGAAGCAATCGTGGCTTCCGTCACCACTGCCGTCCTCGTTCAATTGCTGATGCATGCAAGTAATTCCACTCCTCTTGTGTACATTAACGATCTTTCCACGAGGGTGAATGAATTTACTTAAGAGAAGAATGAGTTTTAAATAAGATTTTGAGATAATTTCACATTAAGGTAATTTAAACATACTTTCCGCGATAATTGCCATTAACTAGAATATTGCGTTTTCGTGAAACGAAATGGAACTCGTTTTGATTTATCCACCAACTTTGGTGTGGCCTTGAGGCAATGCGATTGATTTCACCGAAGAAGCCTTCTAAATGGTGACCACTCCATATCATATGCATGAGTTCATCCCAAACGATGAGATCGATGGAAAACCACAAGAAACAAAATCTAGCAAATATCAGCCGTCAAACCAGACATCGGCGGCAACCATGATTTTACATAATTAGCGTTGAGCATCTCAGCATATACAGGATTGCCCACAAACGCCCGCGTTTTATGTGACGCACTGCAACAATCAACTCCAATGTCAAGCACAATCGACTTTATCCAGATTAACAATCAAAATGCAGGCGCAAAGTCCGGCAAGAGGAGGAACGCACCTATACATGACCCGGGCATACAACGACGCATAAAGCCCCAGGGGCCACGCCACGCACTGACTGTTTTTGTCACTTCAGTTTACTGTCTCATATTTCACATAATGCATTTTACTGTTTAATCTCCCTCATTACCAGCTAGTGTCATATTAGGGTTCTTGTTCATGCACTCGTGCGTTTGTGCAAACTTTGTCTCCTGGCTTTGCAAACCTTGGTGGTGGAATAAGGCGGATTCGTCGTTAGATTCGGTCACGTGTCTGGGAAGTGATCTCAACTGAAAGCTCATGCGTTCACATCAACCAATGTTGATCCATGCTGAACGCCGTCGTGTGTCTCCAGAAAACTAAGGAATCCATGCTTGCAAAGTGGACCATGCGTTGTTCCATGGCAACATACATAGTTGCCGCCGTTGATTGCTACGTTCGCAATGACTTGTGGCACGCATTGTACGAATTTTGTAACCCGATCCTGAAAGTGAGTCCAGTTCTGCAGTTACAAAAGCAGCGCTAGAGTTCCTCGGGGAATATTGCACTTTGAGTTGAGCTGGTCCATGATTTTGGTAAAAGAAGCGGTTTTGCTTTGTATGCATGTGGCACGCGGTGCATGACATGCACTTTTGGGTAGATTCAATTTTTTGTCGTAACTTTAGAGGATGACTGAAGATATGCATACTCGTCATTTGATTACCGCATTTTGTAAATCAGATACAGGAAGTGGAAGCATATCTGTCGTGACTTTTAAACATAATACTGCTTTAGGCCTTGATTGAAAGGTTCCTATTGACTAAAAAGGTGGTGTAAAGTTTTACATTGTAAACAAAGACGTATGTGTGTAAACATTCCAACACAGTAGAAACAAGGAGTAAGATATAATTTACCCCATATAATTACAATAATGGAGCTATTATTTTCTCTTGTACTTATGGTATTTGTTACTACTCTAGTGCACGCGAAACCGAACCGAAACATCGTTGCATATCGCATTGGCCAATTGGTTGATGATTGCAGGGAAGGCAACGAGGTGCTCCACCCAATTCGCTAGCTCTAGTGTTCAATGCCTGCATCCTCGGGCGGGGCCAAAGTGTAGAAGAACGTGCAACAGCTCGAAACGAACCCTCTGTAGATAAGTACCTACACACTACACATATTGCGCCAGCCGCCTGGAGAGATACCGTATGCTGGAATGAATTTGTACCGGCGCTTGGCAAATTGATCTATATTATTACAATTTAAGAAGTTTCGTAATTTTTATTTTAGTTGATAATATACTTCCACAAGAAATCTACTAAATTCCACAACTGTCATTAAAATAATATACACAGTTATGTTGTTCTAAATTGTGCGATTTACTGACATAAATTATTTCAATTCGATTGAGTAACGTGCGCTACAAAAATCGTTTTACATTTTCTGATTGTATTGCTGTGTGTGTTTGAAATGCAAATATCAACTGCGGGAACACCAAATGCGGTAAGATTTTTCACAAGAAATGCGGTGGCAAAGATAGATTTTTCTTGCTAGGACGGCGGTGATTTTTATAATCGTTGCTTTGATTGTTTTGTGTTACCGCATTTGGAGGACGATTAGTCAAGATTTGCATCTCAAATGCAAACAGCAATACAGTTATCACAGTTATGAATCACTTACAGATATAGATCAGTGCTAGATTGAACACAATATTTTCAGATTAAATAGATTTCCAGTTACGCAAGAAACATTTAAATTGCGTGAAGTGTTAATTTCGAAAGGCGAATGCAAGCAATAGAAATATAAGTAGTAGAACGATAGTGGCGCTGTTATCACAAAACTGAATTATTTTATAAATACTTACTATTAATGTTTTTGATTGTTTGTTTAGTGCAATGTTGTAGAGATTGTTTTATTATGGTTGTAAAATTTGATTCGACACTTATAGACCCGGTACTCAGACTGTCAGAGCGTGGCAAACTAGATGTTTGTCACACGAACAGTCGCGACATTGGCCTTCTACGGCTAATGCTTCTACTATGCAAGCCGGTAAATCGCTGTTATAGTGTTCTGAACCATAATCGGTTTGATAAGACATTGTGAGATGGACAATGTTTGAAATTTCAGTAACAACTACATATATACAGTGCAAGGGAGGTAATTTTGTTTTGTATAGCATCACTATGATTTTTAACCATAGTATGTTCTAAAAATTATCCCCCATTGATCAATAACTAAGGGGTGATCGTAATAGACTGTTTCTATCATAAAACGGCCTTCGTCATTTATCGTATGGATTTCAGTCGCGTACTGACCCATTACGCAACGCCTTATCATTAGTTAGTTAGATTTTAGTTGATTGATATGTCCAACAAATGCTTTCCGTTGTCAAATATTCCAGAAAAATAGGAAGAGGCCAACATTTTACCAATTTTAAAACCGGGCGATATTCTGCCGAAGCTTTTAATTATTTTCCAATCAGCTGACTTTTTTATATCAATAAACATTTAGAAATAGACATTTTGAATAGAATGAATCATAAACGAAAATTCATTTATTTTAACAAGCAGCTCGAAATTTGTCTGCCAAATCGTACTTTTCATGTTTATTATCAGAACTCCAAGTCTGATAGACTTCCTGTATGTGCAGCATTCATATGTCAAAAAATATTGTTAGTGTACGGATCTGATGTAGTGGTTAGAACACACGCCTCTCAAGCCGAGGACCTAGGATCGAATATAATCCCCGAGATAGTCACTGACAAAAAAGTTATAGTGACGACTTCCTTCGGAAGGGAAGTAAAACCATTATTGGTCCCGAGATAAACTAGCCCAGAGCTCGTTAATAAAGATAGAAAAAAAAATTGTTTACGGATGACTCATGCCTTTTAGCCACCAGCACATGCGTGTAGAGGTTTGCAAAAAAAATGAGATATTTGTTTATTCATACTTGCAAAAATTGAAAATTTCTCCTAAGCTTCCAAAACATAATTTATAACATTCTCACACAAAACATTTTCATTTAAAACCTTCAAGTAGACATATCGTCACAATGAGAAGAGTTCCAATACACTTGACAGGTGGCGATAAGTATCCAGGACTTTTCTTAGATAAAAACTTCCAAAAATCACATTCATTCACATTCAAGCCAAATGTAATAAATGTTTAAAATGTCTGTATCCACTTTTTAACAGCAAATAGAAACTTTGTCTTAAGAACAAGTGTTCATATATTAAGGTTGAATAAGATGAACTTAATAAAATAAGCGTTTTTTCTCGTATAAGCAGGTGAATTCAATTCAAATGAAAATGAAAAGTCCTAATTTAATTTTACCTTTTACTTTTACCTAAATAGAGGGATAGTGTTGTTGACAGTTGTTGTTTTAAAATAAAAAATGATAGTAATAATTAAAATAATACTAAAAAACTTTTCTTTTGTCACGTATTCGGAACTTCAATTCGCTCTTGCATGCTATTGTTCCATAGCTACGTTTTCCAACTTAGCTAGGTCAGACAAACCCACCCAATATTACGGTACATCTGTGTCTTACTCAGTCAAGGCAAAGCTGGAAATGTTGAGTGCATCCAAGCTTGAATGCACGGGAAACGGAGCCATCACGGCACGGTTTACGACGGTGACGACGACGGCAGGCGTCCATACTAGTCGATCATTTCGTCTCAATTGTTTTTTTCCGCCATACTTTACCAGATCTTGTTTGTACCTACACTTACACTCAACTAGACGATCTTGCTCATGAGGGTTGTGTTGCTGAATTTTCGAGACGTAGAGCAATTTCCGTTAATTTTTAATTAAGTGTGTGGAAAAGGTGACTTCTTCATTATTCTGGACCGTTCTATCCTATTTTACAGTAAATTGAGTTTTATTCTTACTGATTTCGTTTTAATCCCAAGTTAAATGCATTCCGTAAAATATACCCGACCAGAATCACGTAACAAGATTATAACACATTTCAAATATCAAAGCAGTTATTATTCGAGAGGTTTCTTTGCCAATTGACCATTTTGCATTTTCCATGGAAGGCGAGAAGATTCCCATTACGAAAAGATCCTCGACCGGTAATGTAAGGGGCCCCGATAGCCATAGCGGTAAACGCGCAACTATTCTGCAAGACCATGCTGAGGGTCGTGGTTTCCAATCCCGCCGGTCGAGGATCTTCTCGTAATGGAAATTTTCTCGATTCTCAGGGCATAGAGTAGCAAAGTTACCCGCATTATCAAAAAATATCCCTTTTAACAGTACCGTAAAAAGGGGTAAGTTTGATAGTTTTTTTTGATGCAAACTTGATTATTTATGCATGCCGTTTCAAAGAATTACAATTTACATTTTTAAAACAAGTACTGGCATCCTAGCCATCGATTGCAGTTAATAGATTGCCAAAAGATTTATTTTGAATGGATATATAATTTTTCATATAATCGAAAGTCGGTTTTCCGTTTTGGGGTAACTTTGATAGTGGAGTATAAATCGAACGAAAATGAGTGAATTACATAACATTTATAGGGCATTGCATATCTCTAGGCGTTAAACGTTATATGGAAATTTCTGACTTATGCAGTCCACTCTCTTTTACTCGATATTCCGTATCTCGATATCGAATTAGAGAACCATAGTAAAAGTTGGTTTTCATGGCTAACTCGATGGTCCCTTAGATCGCAGTTGCACTGGTTTTGTGTTCTGTAACTCGATACCTCCCTAACTCGATGGTGTATTACCAAAAAGATCCCAGTTTGTAAAAATGTTTTTTGCTAAGAGATTTGAGACCATATTCAAGATCTATTATAACTAGGCTAACTAAGTTATCGTAGAGCAGATTGTTTGTAAGCGTTTGAAAAGTGTTAAATTCGTATAAATTTTAATATTCGTATATAAAGCCTCAAATGTTCTCGATTCAAATGGAAACAGCTCTTACATGAAGTGTCATACTAATATTCTTTAATTTTGCATTCGTTTTGCTTAACCGATTAACAGAAATTATGATATTTTGTTTAGTATGAGGTGAGTTACGCACTATCAAAGTTGCCCGCATTATCAAAGATACCCCGTTTTTCAGCGTACCCATATGTATAGACTGCCAAAAAGGCTATAATTCGATTTATATGATCAAAATTTCTGTGATGTCGCCTTAGTTTGCCTAAATTTGTTTTGACATTCAATATAATTATAATATCATATTTTTTAGGAAATGTTAGATGAACTGTTCAAGGATATTTCTCAAAACTATCGACTATAGCCAGGGTTTTATAAAAATACAATTCAAACTGTGCCATACAATCCAAATTGTTCTCTAGCCTAGTTTCGAATTTGTATTGAGGATAAAAATTCATTTGCAGAGAAAAATATGTTCTATGAGCCGGTTACCACTTTTACCCTGGAGTCGAAAACTTCGTTTTAATTTCTAAAAACTGTTTTTGTTGTAATGATAACATTTTGTCAAAATTCCGTTTACATTATTTGATAAACATCCAACCTGTACAGGTTTCAACAATATTTGAATCTCTTATAAGTTATCATCTTCACCCCATGTTACGGTACATGTTTTTCAACAACTGATGATATAAAAAATGTGTCAGGGAAACACATTCTGCTATAATCATATTTCTTTTGTCTGGTCGGGTAACCAACTGCAAGTTTTGGTTTTGCGATTCCTGTGTTAATTTCATGCACTTCGTCTTCCACAAACTTTTGACCTTTATGTTCAAGTTTGATCCGGCAAATTGGGTCCTAAAATGTTTAATGAAATCTTGTTTTTATTTAATGACACGAAAGAGCATGTTACTGCAACTATTTTACCATTTTTTCCCGCTCAAATAACGGCTACATCATATTTAAACTTTAATTTTAAAATTGGGTCCATAAACGAACCTTGACACTTTTGATCATGTTTGACGTTCGCTTAATCGACAAAAACACCACAGGGCTTTTAGTTTTAACACTGGGGTTGTTCCTATCTGACATTTCGGAAGGGACACGGAAAGCAAAATACACCCAAAATTTGAGTTTAAGCCAAGGATTGTGGCAAAGTCTAAAAAAAATGTTTTTTGGACACAAACCAAAGAAAAACATTTAAAAATTGAGTAAACATGTGTTTTTGGCCTAAACTTAAGCGTTTGGCATTAAAATTGGGAGAGGTCTTTAGGACCCTATTGATTCACATTGAAAATTATGCAAATTTTCAATAATTCTTCCGTTCCCTACATTCATCTGTTGTAAAAAAAAAACCTGTCACGTACTGCAACCAGTCCACAGGATAGAAAAATATCCAGCTCAGCAAACTTTTCCTGCTGCAGCCACCATTGATTCTTATGGCATCTTCATCCCACCGTGGCATCGTATCATCGTTGGGGCTGTAACGGAAGGAACAATTCCGCCACCGGAAAGACAACGTGGAGGAGTGCGCGGTGCTCGAAATTTCTCTCTCGGGGAAATCACACACCATAAAAAGCACTCTGAGCGGGCATTACATTTGAATAAAAATCACCATCAATGGAGGAATGATTTTATTCTCACGCGTAAAAGGAAATCGCCCTCCAATCTGTGGCCACTGTTTTGTGGTCTCGTTTTTCTTCGTGCGTCTCCGCTATATTTCAAGGATAGAGGGACAAATCGCCGTAGACGAATAGTAGACAAAGACTGCTCGCCCCGTACGCACTTAGCCGTGATGTGCATACAATAGCCGTAAAGCCATCACAAACACTCACATCACGCTCGTGACGGACTATTGTTGCTGTTGCTGAGTCTTGCCGTTAAGAATTTGATAGGAAAAAAATCACTCGTATCGAAGGGTGCAACACAAACGATGAATTTATAATGGAATCTGTTTGTTGATGGAACCAGAATTAAGAGCATGAGCGCAAATAACTTTCAAAATAATCACCCCGCTCGTCAAACCGCCAGAGCACACACACAGCATTTAAGGCGTTACAAGCCGTTGGTACAATGAAAATACACATTCGGCACGCGGCCTGTTTAACTATAGTGCTCCCAGATATTTCTCATCGAACATCCAGCATCAACAACGCAAATTATTCGCCCTGTCAGGAGTCTTTGGTTAATCCGAACTAACACTTTCTGTCTGGCTGGCGAATGTTTATTTATTAAAACGTTTCCTTGTAGAACTAACACCGATCGGAAACCCTTCTGAATCGAAGTAAGCTCAAAATTGAATTTAATTTAAAATGTTACATACAGTTCTGTTAAGAATAAAAGTAATGAAAGTCGATTTCCATACAAAATATTCAACTCTAGCACGCTGTAACTGTGTTTTCCATTGAGCAATTGTCATGAAATTTTGACACTAAACTAAAAAATATGCCCTGTTTTATCATCGCATTTTTTTTTTAAAGCTTCAATAAAAGGACCCATATTTGGGCGCAGAGCTATTGGCACGGTGCTCCCCTGACCGTTATTATCAGAAAAAAATCTCCATCAAATCTGTGCTCACCAGTCGATTTCTATAGCTAAGCTGCATGTCTGGGCAAAATTTTAAAAAAATCGTAGGGCCCGTTTTGAAGTTACGCCCTTTTGAATGTGTAAGTCTACTTATTCTAAGGAAATCTAATTCTAAGAAAATCTTTCAAACGAGTTTTCATTGGCCGTGATTATCAGAATAGATATAATATTAAAATTTGAATCAAAGTTGGTTTATATAGTTATTTGTAGCTTCTGGGAGGAGTTTTGAATGAGAAGATAGACGAAATTTGGAGTTATGTCCTTTTGGAAGTGTAATCATTGAAAACACAAATTTCCAAAAGATTAATTAGGCATTCTTTTAAGCAGGCATTCCGTTAAGCATTTTCAAATGTTTTCAAAGACACATTGCACTTATATATAGCCAAAGTCTTTCACAATTGATTATTTTTTTAAAGGCTCAAGCGCTGTAAGGCATTACGGAGCAATTTTCATGTCAATATTATTATTCATAAAATATGGTTCCGTGGCTACAAAGCAACGCCATACTGGAGGTGATTGGGTTCAATGCCCGGTCGGTCCAGGATATTTTCGTAATGAAAATTTCCTTGACTTCCTTGGGCATAGAGTATGATCGTACCTGCCACACGATATACGATGCAAAAATGGCAACTTTGGCAAAGAAAGCTCTCAGTTAATAATTGTGGAAGTGCTCATTGAACACTAAGGGATGGTACACAAATTATGTCACGCTAAATTTCAACTTTTTTGACCCCCTCCCCCCTCTTTGTCACGTTTTTTGTATGAGTCCTCGCAGACTGTGCTTGTGAAGTAAAGACTCTCCAGCTGCTATGACACATCACAAACGAAAAAAAATCATACTTTGGGAGCCTCACAAAGTTTTACAAATTGACAAAGACAAACATTTAAAATTAAGCTCTGTAAATGCTACAATTTTGAACTCCATTAAACAAAATAACAACGGATGTTCTAAACTTTGCAATGTTTTCTATCATTTTGTATCGCTGCTTTCCACGTTGTTAATTTTATTTTATTCCATACATTGCTATCCATAACCGAAAACTTAACTCGTAAAGTATTCCTTGACGTATACTTCGCTTCGATTGTACAACAGGTTACAATCAATTACATGTAAAATAAACTGAATCGTGAGTACATGGGTTCACTAGGCTAGCCAGAATGTTGTGCTACAAGAACTAATTTGATTGCATGATGTAATCAGCTTCGTAATGCCTTAAAACACTTGAGCCTATGGAAAATCAGTTGATTGTGAAATAATTTGGTTGCATATAAGTGCAATGTGCAATTGAAAACATTTGAATATGCTCAAAGGTATAAGAATGCCTAATTAATCTATTGGGAATAAGTGATTTTAATGGTTACGCTTCCAACAGGACGTAACTCCAAATTTCGTCTATCTTCTCATTCAAAACTCTTCCCAGAAATAACAAATAACTCATAAACCAACTTTGATTCAAACTTTCATATTATATCTATCCTGATAATCACGGCCAATGAAAACTCGTTTAAATATCTCAGATTTCCTTAGAACTAGGGCACTTACACATTACAAAGGGCGTAACTTCAAAACGGGCCCTACGATTTTTTTAAAATTTTGCCCAGACATGCAGCTTAGCTATAGAAATCGACTGGTGAGCACAGATTTGATGGAGATTTTTTTCTGATAATAACGGTCAGGGGAGCACCGTGATTGGGGCACTATGATTTACTTTGGCAGGGGGGGTTTTCTCGACCGAATTGTCTGAAGCTTTAGAATAAAGAACACTTCAATGCGACACATAATGTAACCAAATATGTGCTCTGCTGCTTTAAAAACACTGCTGAAGTGAATTAAAAGTGCTCCCGGCTCCCTATCCAAATGTGAACTTATGGGATGCTATTAAGAATTAAAAATTGTGGAATAATCATGTGTTTATGGGCTTAGATGGGTTTTTCATTACTGAGAGGAGAGACCTTGAATGTCAATTTACAAACTTCACGCAAAAATAATAATTGGCATAAAACGTTTAACTTCAATGGAGATCTACTCTACTTCTTCTTTGACGGTTTGCAAAGTGGAGTCCAAAAGGCCAAAAAACTATTTGATGTCCAAATAAACTTTCATGCTTGGCAAAAAATGGTACAAATCAATGTGCCCTGCAAGATCCGATCATTCTATTGCCATGGGGCTTTAGCTGATATAATGAGGCATCAAAGTATACTAAGTATGTCTGTCATAAAGTTCCGATTGAGGACAAAATTGCCTAGAAAAATTATATAAATTTTACTATAAATTCATTATACCTTTCGATGTGATGATTTCACAGCTTTGATATATTCGGCAAAGTTGTGTATTTGTGTAATATATGAAATGTTGTAGAACATGTTACTATCATAAACTGCACATTGAGCATAGAAATTGTAAAATACTGATATTCACGGCAAAACAGGTTAAATTAACAGGTTAAAAAAAAAAATAACCATGAAAACGAAGTCAAAAATATGTAGTATGTTCAGCAAAGTTGTTGAAAATAAAAAGATTTAACATGCAGTTTTTAATAACTGATATTTTTTATTGTAGTTGAGTGAACTTTGTTCACTAGATTTTGGGTGATGCTAAACATAAAGATGTTGCAATACTCAGTATTGCAACGATTCCATACTTTTGGTAGGTAGTGTATATGCTAAAACGCCTCTCTAAGAGGTTTTGATCGTCAATTTTCAGTTTTGTTCCACTGTGCGTTTGTGGTTAATGCATTTGCAAATGTTTAACAAATATTTCAAATTGATTCATATTTCACTGATTTATGAATGTATGAAAATTGATTCATTCTCACCGCATGGAGGGGTGACATTGAGTTAAACAAGCTGGAATTGGTCAGTGTTAGGAACAAAGCAGAAGAAACGCACTCTATTAGAGTTTACCTTAAAGATAACAATGAATAGTATGGATATTAATATGAAATTTCAAAATAGTTTAAGTCCTTCTAAAATTTAAAAGTTATTTAACACCTCAAAATAAGTAATTTCATGCTTTCTTCGATGTTATTTGAAAATTACTTATTGGTCTCAGAGATAATTTTTGTTTGTTTGTAATTTTTGACATCTTTAAAAAATATATTATTAAAGTTGTGCATTAATTTTTCAAAAATCCTTTGAGTTATTTCAAACAATGCTTCGACCCATTCTCATCCCTCTAATCCATTGCCATCTCGATCGACAGTACTCAAGTAGAAGCAGCGATAAAAGTTGTTATATTTCTATTTTCTTAGATAAATAGAGCAAGGTGAATATGAACATTCGCTTGTATGACTAACTAATAGTACTCAAGAATTGGTCACCGAAACTAAAATTTGATGATGATTTTTTCCACGAGGAAATGAGACAAAACCAATATTTTCAAAGTCACGCGATATTCATGACATTTATCAGCACTGCTTATGAACACTCGGACAGTTTGTAACTGAGCGTTGCCTGCAACTACCTTGTAACTGACAATTTATGCATTCGTATATCATATGGCAAGCACAAAGATACTCTTTGCCCTGGGAAGTCGAGATAATTTCCATTACAAACAGATCCTCGACCTGTGGGATTCGAACCCATGACCCTCAGCTTGGTCTTCCTGAATTTCTGCGCGCTTATCGCTACGACTATTTAGGCCCATTTTTCGTGACATATTCTCAAGATACTTCCCTAGAAGTTTATTCAGGTATTTGTTGGATTTCTGTCAGATTACAACTATTTTTAAATGAATTCCATCAAGTATTTCTCAGGAATGTCACGAATCTTCCAATTGGTGGGGAACGTGCATTTGGAGCCGACCTTCTAATACCTGAGCAATAATTTCCTCAGGGAATAACAGAAAAAAATCCTCCAAAAACAAGCATCCATGGATTTATACGTAAAGGTTTCCCTGAATTCCTTAAAAATTAATCCAGAAGTTTCTTGTTAATTGGCTTCTGAGATTTTTTCCTAGGATATGAAATATTGAAATATTTGTTGAAGCGGTGATTTTGAAGGTATTCATACACGGGAAAGAATTCTGAATATTGAATTTTTAGCTGACTACGCCCATTCTTAAAACTACTTTTGAAAGAAATCATTTTCATGGAACTACATGATAAAATCAAGCGCATTTCTGGTCTGCTGAAAATTGCCAGTACGAGCGCTTATGGTAACATATTAATATTGGCAGCACATTTTTTTTTTTGCTTGTAGCTGAATTTCTAATGTATCCTTGTTTGAATATTTGACGAAACTCTGAGGAAAACATTAGACTAGTTCTCAGAGATTCCAAGGAAAATCAAATGAATGATTCCGGGAGAAATCAATTTGACTTAATTTGAAAAAAAAAACTTTATTGAGATATCTCAGGAAAAAAAATATCAAGAGCGAAATAACCAGGAATACTTAGGAAAATTTGTAAAAACTCACGAAAAGATTTATTAGTGAATTCTTTGAGAAGCTCCTTGGTTGATTTATTTTAGGCTAACTAGTAAGACAAAAACATTTTAAGCTCCATGACAGATTTTCGGCAGATTTCTAGAAAGATCTGTTTTGGACTGCTCATAAAATTCGCGAATGATTTTTTGAATGATTTTCTGCTGACGCCTATTTGTTTTGTAGACTTCAAAAATTGTCTCTGAGAACTATCTTGATGCA
Organism: Aedes aegypti; assembly: GCF_002204515.2. Lineage (NCBI taxonomy): Eukaryota > Metazoa > Arthropoda > Insecta > Diptera > Culicidae > Aedes > Aedes aegypti. The sequence goes on along the minus strand of NC_035107.1, from coordinate 149,607,227 downwards.
GTTTTTATTAATATTTTATTGATCATTCAAAAACTCTATTCAAAATACATTTTTGTAGCTATTTTTTTATCCCTAGGCCATGGCCAACAATTTCAAAGACTTTTTAATGAATGTTCGAATCCTCTGAGCAGAATCTCAAATAGAGAAACTTAAAAGTAGATAGAGTACCGTGTACCGTGCGGAATTAAAAGGTACACGGTACTCCATCTACTTTTAAGTTTCTCCAATCCAACAACTCCAATTCAATTAAGTTTCTCAGAATTCAACAAAGCAATACATATCATGTTGATTGAAAAATAAACAATTTAAAGAAACTTTAAAAAAAACCCTCTGCCATGTTTGAATTATTATCAGTCCAGCAGTTTATCACGTATAATAAATTGTTTTAATTATTGTAAGAAAATTCTCAAAAGTAATAAGATAAATATCTGCTATTATTCTTCATGTAAACTTTGGTGATTTAGATTTTTCTGCCAGTTGAGTGCCCAGAGAAGCTTTTGCTTCTGAATTATCATCAATGTTGAGCGATACAAGTCCGGCTTTTATTGGTTTCCTATTTAACCATCCAGTCGTCGCGCGGTTCGCCACCGCCAAAGCCACCACGCTGCTGTTGTGAATGAAAAGCGAGGTTTCCTCAATAGTGTTAAGTGCAAAATACATCAGCGCAATGACTGAAAAGATGGAGAAGTTATATTGACACATAGCGGAAAAGAACTAGGTTTCGACCTACAAGAAATCTGTGCCAATTTTTAGATTTCTATACAAAGTAAGCCAAAATCGTATGAAAGGGTCGAAAATTAGTACTGGGTCGAAAATTGGTGCTTTTCCTCTATATTGAGCGGTTTTTAAATTATTTAACTCATTACGCGTGACAAAGAGGGATAAATTATGGGTGAAATTATGAAAAAAAAATCTACGTGCTCAGGTGAGATTTGAAACCGCGACTAGACGAATGCTTTACCAACTAAAACACAGAGCCAGTTGGCGACCCAATAACTAAGAAGGTTACAAGTTTCGAATTCAAATCCTAACAGTTCACGCAGATCCTTATCATAACCCATATCCACCCATCTCATGTATACTACAATGGAGTAGGTTTTAGTTTTATATACACTTATAATGTCTATGAGAAAGAAATAATCATATGATCTGCGATACGCTGACCCCATCCTTTGAAACGAACGAAGAATAGACTTCCCATTTTATAGACAAATCAAATTGACGGCTTATATCCCTGGGATTCCTCTGCAAGGAAGATTCGATTGATTATGATACATGAAATACAATACACATAGCGTATATTTTAACAACAAAACATTTATTTTGTTAAAAAATAATTCATATATGTTCAATATTTATATTTTACCACCTAGACCAGATTCGATAAAAATCGGTCTCAGCTATTTTTTTCTGTTTTCACATTTTTTAAATTTTGATAAGTTAGTTTTTTTCTGTTGTATACATAAAATAAAAATTATTATAATCAATAGACAATAATCCTTCAATAATAATAATAATGATAATAAAAACAGATAAGCGCTAACTAAAACCTATTTTGTTATATTTATTTTTTCGCTTTTTCCCTAATAATTTTCTGAGTGTATCGGTTACATCGCTACGAATATGTGAAATGCGACTCCTGCTGCTGGTGTATCATTTACTAAATTTGAAAAAAAAAGTCATCCACAAAATAATTCAAAGATCATTGAAAAATATTCATCAATATACATTCAGAAATGGTATAGATCTACCATTAAAATTGACATAAACATTTTACTACGTCTGGAGGTAGGATTTTAAAACCATTTCATTATCAAGATCATTAACATCTGACAATAATTATGTGGAAAGTTCAATGAAAATTCTTTTCAAACTAATCTCTTTTCATAACTAAACGACCTGGATTTGCAGAAATAATCAAAATATATCGGTAAGGTGTTAAAGGAAGGTACAAAGAAATCTTATTTTTGCACAACGGAGTTTTAAAATATAGATTGAATGTTGCATCATATTGCATTCCATTTATTTTTCACCGACGCCAACCGTAGTGTCGCATTTCACCAAATCGCGTTACTTCTTCAACTAGTGGCTCCAAGATTTACGTGGGGAATTGCTCTTCTGTTGTGCTACAATCATAAATCATAACCAATAAAGAACATATCTTGCCAAACATAATGGAAATTGTCTAAAAACATTCGCTGCTTATACGTTTCATTTGCTTTTCTCTAAGTTTTAATTATATAAATAAAAATCACAAATTTTACTTTTTGTATACTGAGTATGATTTTCTTTGTTTCGCATTTTTTTTTTTAATTATTGTGTTCAATTTGAGAAGATTGCTTCCTTCCTCAATTCTGATATTTTTGTATTATTTTAAACTAAAATGCCCATATAGCTGATCTTTTTGTTTGCTTTTTATTCTAATTCGAGAAGAATTCATTGTTCAATTTGTGTGACCGCCGCCAGAAGCGAGTTTAGCTAAGTATATCCTTTTTATTTCATTTTACTTCGTTAAGTTTACCGTCCTCCTTCGCATTCTCGATCATAGATTGAGTTAATTTAAATATATTTTTTTCTTTTATTACATACTTACAAAAAAATATTTTATAATTAAAATATTTTTGCTCCTTCCATGGTTTGTAGTTTTGTTGCTTTTTAAATATAGTTCGTATACGCATTTCATCATGTTAAATTTAAAGCTTAACTTATAATCTATCTAGGTAAATTGTGTATAGGGTTGGATGCTGGTTGTGGCTTGTTTATTAATCAATGAAGTATTTACTTTATTTGAGAGACATTGGTATTGAATTAATTTCAAATTTTAATCATTTTTACATTCGTTCACTGAACATTCATTCTTTGTTTGGCTTTAATTTTCCTTAAAACTCGACATTCTATAGAGTTGAAATGGAAGCTAGGCATTGCGAAGTGAAATGCAGCTGGAAATTTTTTCTAATGAGCAACTTAAAACCATATCCAAGCACTTTTTACATACCGAATGTTGAGAAATGCGCTTTTACCGATGAATGGTAAGATAAAATTGCGCAAAAACGCATATAGTATACAGCAACGATCACGATCGGATTTCATTTACGTAGTATACTGTGTATATTCAATTTAGTTTGTTGTTACAATAACAAAAAAAAACCGTTTTGTCATACGAGATAGTGTACTCATGAAACAGTTGCGATTTTCGCAAGAAACAATATCGAAATCCGCAACCTCTTTATGATCACTCGTACGGGATATTGAAAACGTTTAAAAAGAATTGCAATCAGTATTGCAATCATGTGATCAAAGACTTACGCGCATAATCGAGGAATTAAAATCGTATACAGTAGTTTGTTGTCGTTCACATCACTTATTCGTTTGTTTGTTTTTTTTTTTTTTCAAGTCATTAGGTTAATATGTCCAGCCGAGCAGCGTATCACTTTTACGCACTGCTAAGGCGGGATTAGTATATGAGAATAAGGAATTTCAGTCATATGTATATTACGTATATCGTTTGCTTTATCCTTGAAAGTGTGTTATTACGTTCACTCATTTTCACCGTACTCTATTTTCCCCAACACAAATTCAGGAGGAATAAACGTTAGAATGAAGAACTAAAACGTGGTAAAACAACACAAAAATAAAACATGGTTCAGGATTTACTTCATGTTTCAATTGGTTAAGCCTTAACTACTGTGTAACATATACTACTGATAATTGAAACAGAAGAAATTCTATCGAACCAGAGTCATCATCTCTCTACTAAGATGATTAGAGGTTATAAAATTTTTATTGGTATTAGTAGATTTGTTCTTTTTTGTTCTTGTAAATTGATGGAAGAGATTCTATTAGCAAAATTGCGACGAGGAAAAGTAATCACGAAAGAAAAATGTCAACAAAGCCTACTTCGGTGGCTTTGAATCCTAGTATGTGTATTCGCCCCAAAACCCTTGAGGTATCAATTAACGTGTTGCCATAGATTAAAGATTGGCTATATAATAGATACTAACGAAAATATAATACGCAAAAAATACTTTATCAAAGTAATAATACATCTATACATGCAAACACGGAACCATTTGACAACAATGTTTTTTTTACCAGCGATAAAATTGTGCGTTGTCAAAAGGAAGTAAGATTGAGCAATTTCGAATCGTCGCAACGGATGGTGTATAGATTTTCTTTACTTTCAGTGTCTTACAAACCGCGAGCTCTTGCACTGAAAAACAATGAACCATCTGTTAGATCCAGAGAATATATCCTCAGTAGGCGCTAAAACGTGCGTTCGTTGGATCTGGGACGATCATGCTGGTACGCACACGCACGTGCAAACGCGTACATTGTTGCCAAATTGTTCCGTGTATTGAAATTGGCGAGCTATATGGGCCTCTTGCAAAAACGAAGTATACTTGCTACTTTTTTCTTCTTTATCTTTTCCTGGCTTGCCTTAACAGCTTTCTGCTTGATTTTTGATCAATGAAGGTTTAAATTACTTTGATTTACTTTTGTTTTAATCCTTATACTTTAATTACGTATATAAAGTTGCTTTTACAATCTATACATCAGATTCGTACGTTTTGTCGTTTTACTTGTTTTGTTTAGTATTCGCAATTAAGATATAGCAAAACAATGCTATTCTGTTTTCCTTTACTTGCAACGCTGTTTGAAATTCCACCGCTTGCCGCACGTACAGAAACTACAATTCATTCAAATTGTCTGATTTATACATTTTGTCCCTTCTCTCTCTCTGTTCCATTTGGGTTTCTGTTATGAACAGGATTCATGGTTCAAGGCATTGTAATATGCTAGATGAAAAACGAGATTATACATACACACAAGGGAAGCATTGCACCTGAGCCGGTGGTCAGAGTGTGATTGTTTGCACTCACTGGCTTGTTTACCGCTCTTGCTTGTTCACTGTCTGTATTGTGTTCTCACCGTTTTTCTCTCTGTTGCACATGCACACTTGCCATTTGTGTCTTTCTGTTTTCATTACCACAGTTTACATTTCTGTTTTCTATCCAGACGTTTAGAAATGGCTCACACATGGATTTTTGTTTCTTAGAGCGAGGAGTAACATCCTGGACTTGTCGTTGTAGCTTCTGTACGTGCTGCAAACTTCATTAATCATCTCAATGCTACGTTGGTGGCTCATAAGATGTTAATGCAGATTTTCATTGGCGTTTACAGTGTTTTATTTGCTCTCATGGCTTCTGGCTTGTTCGTTTTTTGTTGGTTTGAATTTTTCTTCTTTTAAAGATGACAATTTTGAATCAATGCGTTTTTGGTATTTCTGTTTTCAATTTGTTGTATCTAAAGTAGTACAATTAAGCATATTCAGCGCGATCTCAAGCGAAGTTCTGGCCGTTATCCCAGGGCATTGTGAGCACCCGCTTCGTTTTTGCAAGAAGGTCATAGTCGTACTACGAACATGGGTGCACCACCGCATTGTAGCTCGCCAATATAGGACCATGTGCTCCCGCGAAGGGGGTACTCACAACGTCTGGTGTGCTAGCTCCATCTGTATGTGATGTTGAATCTGCATTACTTCTACCCTCGCCATTGGCACCGCCTAGCTCTGGTGGTTTGGTGGTGTCCCGTTCGTCAATCACTAAATCTATTGGCATTTTACCCTTTAAACATGAAATATATCGATGGCAGAAATTATCGCATAGTTCGTGCACCTGAAAGAGAAGGTAGAGATGGAAAACAGGATGTCAGTCGGGGGTCGTCAATTTTTCTTCACGGTTTTGCGTCTATGCGTCCGGTTTAACATTCCGATTGGAACTAATTGACACAAGGTCTATAAGGAGTCTGGAAACAATGATCGGTCATCAACTAAGCAGCAAACCTGATCAATAAAAATCAACTGCCGATTTACTAGTAGGTGTGCTTACTGTGTCAGCCCGTAGCTAAGGAAACATCTCACTATAGAAGCGAAGATGTTCCGACATCAACCAATACTTACATTGCGAGTACTTCTCCAAGCGAATGCAACCACAGGAAGACGACAAGCACAACTACTTTGTTTTATGCTACGAAAGCGTGCTTGTTTACAAACCGCCTCCGTCTCTCCTCACGATTCGTATCAAAACATACATAGAACATATTTATTGTGATTACTAACCGAAAATAAGGTATCTTACACATATGCTCGAGCGACCCACGCATAAATGGAGAGATGCAATTTTCGCTCCTCTTGTACACTTGATTCAATCAGTCCCATTGTATATCCAATATACAATTCGTGTACCAGTCATCTTTACATCAAGCCTGAACCTTAGTTACTATATTCTTGACATGTTGTGTGTTCTTTCCCCAATAAGATATCTCAATTGACGTAAATTATGCACCTTGTTACAAGGGCACCTATTGCTCTAACAGAGGTCAACAATAAGCTTTGCATATTTCCAATACCGATTCCTGAACGTGAACCTCATGTGAATGATTCAAGCATAATTATCCATAATGCGAACAAATTGTTCAAGCTACGAAATAGACCTTTTTGCGTCTAGCTATTTGAACTCAAGTAAATCTACAGAAAATTATCTGCCGACGGTAGTTTTTAAGTCCACTCCGTTGCTTCGACACCGGCTCACATGTGCCCGGTACTCTGCAACAACCATAACAACAGTCCAATGCACAAAATCGTGTGGAGGAATAATAACAGAAGTCACAAGTCATGCTACATTTTTAACGATTACCACGCAAAAACTACCCAAACCTCACGTTGGTTCGTTGGCTTTGGTAGAAAATCGTTCTTTCACCACAGTGTGTAGAGTTGCAACTGTCATTTGCACTTTGCTGCGCACAGTCCTCTTGGGCCCGTAATTATTTTACCGCGACCGGCATCTCCTCGACACAGTTTTTGTGCGAGTCGTGCTGCAGAGTTTGGTGCTCAGCGCGCTCAGACTGCTAATGTATCATCACACGTCATCGTGATTAAGCAAAAGAAGAATCAAAACTATTCCACACTGGCTGAATGCGACGCGACACGCTTGTTCTGAAGTTCGTCGTCGTCGTCATCGTCTGACGTTAGGTCTGACTGGACACACTCGGTTGTGTGTTTCGTTAACACCTTTAAGATGCTTTTGATTAAACGCATTCATTCGTATGAATTCCTTTTTTTTTCTAGGTACTCCCTGAACGCTCTTCAAATGTTTTTGTTTACTTTCCGAACTCTTTGGGGGCTTTTAGTGTTCGGACGATGTTCGACGTACATTCAACAGGGCTTCTAAAGAGATCAAGATTTACTGACCGCTTTTGAACTTTGGGCAAATGCTTCATCACCCTGAACAATAGCAGGCATGTAGGAACCATAAGATGCGAAATGTTGGTTTTGAAAAGTGTAATTAACAGTCAGATCAAACAATGTACAATTGCTCACAAAAACTTACTGTGAATTTTATGTATTCATAACATCTAGTATTTTGAATGTAGAAAATTATATCACAAGATTGCAATAAGTAGATTAGAATGAATTAAAGAATTCTTCTGCTTTCTAGCATTACGTTCCAACTGAGATTGAGCATGCTTATCTGCTTAGTGTTCTTATGAGCACTTCCACAGTTATTAAATAATTGCTCTCTTTGCCGATTGACCATTTTCTGCATTCGTATATTGTGTGACAGGATTCGAATCCACGACCTTCAGCTGGTCTTGCTGAATAGCTGCGCGTTTACCACTGCGGCTATTTGAACTCAAAATTAAAGAATATCATTATTCATCTCGTACAAGCCTAACACTTTCAATTGTTTATGTATTTGATTTTAAGCAATCGGGATATGTACAGAGCCTGCTCAGTTTGGTGATCACACGTGACTACCAAATGAGAGAGGGGCTTGCAAAAAAAACAGCACACTGAACTTCTTGGCGTTTGGCATCTTTCATTGAAATTTATGCATACCATCTTCATTTTCGTCTTGTATGTGTTTTTTCACCATAAATTTTAATGCTCCAGCATCGGACATGGAATTTGCATATTCACATTCTTATGGAGTAAGCTGGTCACATTTTTGTTCACATTCGTTAGTTGTAGCAGCTTTCCAGTGATACTACTTGCGCAATCGGCATTTACGGTTGCGTTCAAAATCTTTCGATTAATAGAAAATTGCGTTATTCAAAAAAGGATCAGATATCTTCTTGGTTGGATCTGCGCGGATGTTAAAAAAAACCGGTTTGAACGGTTAGTAAACTGGTCCAGTGCCGGTTGGAGAGCAGTGGCAGCGGAAAGCCGGGAATCTTCATTGGCATTTTTGTCTCCCTCGCGAGCGCGACCGCTTCTGTCATACTCTGTGAGGTAGCAGCTTGTGTCTGTCTGGGCTGTGGGAGACAACTATGAACCGTCTTACAAAGCTCAAGTGTAGTTTTTTTTCTCCACAGTTTTGGTTTCTTGTTATTTTTGGGACTCGGTTGAATGTGCTGTCGAAAGAATAAGGCAAAGATTAACCTTGCTTAGGTTTCGTTTCGCCTTATACGACGTTTTAATTTTATCTTTCACAGATTCTAACATTTTAAAAAATGAATTTCTTGTTCACCCTACTTCTTCTACCTTTGGTTGATCTTCCTGCATTCCCTTCTATGGTTTCTTGACTCCGTCACTCGTGCTGGGATATGTTAGATTTTTAAGGAGATGAGAACCGAATTTATGAAAGAGAAAATATCTTTTTTGATTTGAATTTATTCAACACTCGCAGACGACGGTGCGCGCCGTGAGAGAAGGGAATAAAATTAACAAAACTTTAATCGTATTTTTGTTTCGTTTCTTCATATTCTCAGTTCATTCGTTACAAACGATTTTGGTCTTGATCTCGCCTTGCCCAATGGCTCAGGTTTTTTTTTTTCATCAGTTTAAGAAACACAAACACCGCAGGGTGAGATGCTGCGAGAGAGACACATTCAGATATAAGATATCATTTGAATTTCCCATAAATATCAATATCCACCAGACACAAGCCCGTCATTATGCTTCTCCCATAAGAGTTTTTTTGATCTTTATAATGAAAAGTCTAGCGATGGAACGGAAAGAAGTAGAAGAAAAAGAAGAAGTAAATAGTTTCACGGCTGGATGTAGACGGAATTTACGAGTTGATCTTTCACAATTTTCAAAAAACCATCGCTCAGTTTCGCCGAGTCAAACGAGACAAAAAAGGAACACGACAAATCAGTGATCTGAGAAATCAATAGCCATCCCACTGTTTCCCAGATTTATGCATAACCAGCCAGAAAGTTTCAGTGTTCAGTGCCAGGTGATAAGGAGGCTTTGGTCAAATGAATCACCTCGGCGACTGTCTAAACGATGAAAACGAACGCAGTGGCACATACTGATCGCAGTAGGCGAATAAGAAAAATAATAAAAGCGACGGAAATTAAGCCGCGGAAATTTATGTTATAAAAAAGGCCCCGGAAAATTAAAATCTCGTAAATGTGTCCTATATCGACGGACGCAGAGCTCAGTGGAAGCAGCAAAGAAGAGCTATAACAACATAAAATGACTACTTTACGATATTTCCCACCCTTAATCCATTCTTTCGCTTTTTTTCCTTTCTCGTAGAATTATCTATCATGACAGACGACATGAAGGTGGAGGAAGACAAACGAGTATGCCACCAACGTATATTATATCATTTAATTTAAATTAATGTTGGAGTGCATAACGAAAAACTTATGAACTTCCTCAACCCCTCTATTAGGACCTAAGCTATACGATTTGAATGGGCTGATAAACATGAATGAATGCATTAGTTTTTCATCATATCAGATCAAGCTGATTTATAATCAATGTGTGATATACAACCTTGTATGATCAAATTATCCATCAAGCTTATTATTGCAAAATTGCGCCAGTAATTTGTCCAGTTTGCTAATCAAATTCAGGTCTTACTTTGATTCTCCCCATAACCCTGAATGGCATTACACCTAATACCTTTATCGCGGAGCAACGTAATTTAAAGCAATTATACGTTCGGACTAACAGCATTCGGGGTTATGGTATATTCGGGGTAATAGGTTTCGGAGTAATGTGATAGAATCCTTGCATTAAAATAACAAAGGGGTAAGCGGAACATAGTGAACATCCTGATTTATTACTGTGAGTTTTCAATTATTCTTTAAATTGTAGTTGATTCAGTTATACAAATAATTAGGGTGATTGGAGGCATAATGGACCCCTATGTGAAATGGACACCTCCTCATCCTATGAGAAAATGAACTCTTCAACCAAATTTGATAAATTTTGTGAGTTTTGTGTTTCATTATGAAATTATTGGGTTCATTTTATTTGTTTACCATTTCATCAGTAGCGGAGAAGCATTGGCATTTTAAGGCTACCGTACGACAAATAATGATATCGGGTGCCAAAGTTTTACCATTTTTCTTTAAATCAAAAAGTACAATATCTGGTAAAAATGGTTGAAAGTGTACTCTGTAACATAACATTCTCGTTGAAATTAATACTTGTTATAGGCATTGGTGTTGTCATAAATGGTCATTGGTAAATGGTTTAAATTTGAAAAAAGTTCTGAAACTTCTTTCGTAAGTTTAGGTCCCATATTACTCCATAATCCGGTTTCTATTCACCCCGTTATTTCCCATAATTTCATACTGTTTGACAAATACTTGACCCTTGGAAAACTACAAAGTATAACATCTTACGAATCATTATTTGTTCAGCATGACTTATTGTACTCGCCTTAATCTTGAGGAAATATATTGGCACGTTTCAGTAAATCTAATATTTAACGATGTCAATGTATCATTCTAAAATCGAGTTTCATACATGAACTGTACATTGAAGTAAATGAATCACATCACTTGCTTCTTTGTTATTCATCACGATGCACTATAGCAAGACAGAGTACAATTTCGAGCTGCAAAAGTGCACTCTTAATATGAAACTGATAACTCGTGAAATGTCTATGATAGAACCCAATTATAATTCGACGTGAAAATATTTACCCAATCTATACAAATCTCAAGCCATGCTTAACGTTCAAAGATCCATCATCGTAATCATCGTCACCATCGATAGCAGTTTTTTTTTGTGTTCAAAACTGAGATTTATTCGACGAAAAAGTGTTCACTGTGTTTTGGTTGGAGAAAAGAATCCATTGAACACATTATAATGTAAACTTTCATGTTTTTGAACGAAAAAACTGTTTTTGAAAATTTTCAAATTGATGACGAATATTCTTCTTCTTCTTGATATTACGTCCTCACGGAGACAGAGCCTGCTTCTCAGCTTAATGTTTAATGAGCACTTCGACAGTTACTAACTGAGAGCTTTTTTTTGTCAAAAATGCCTTTTTGCATTTGTATATCGTGTGGCAAGTACGATGATACTCTATGCCCAGGGAACCAGACACCAGGCATGGCTTTGAAATCGTGGACTCTAACCACTCGGCAAAGCAAGGGGGACGGATCCTACCCCTTAATCTTAATAAAAGAACTTTCAGGGTAATAACTGACTAGATGACCGATCACTGCCCGAGTGAGTATAACTTAAATAAAAATAAAAAAAAATCCAATACTTTCAATGCCGTTGTTGTCGAACTCAAAACGAAACTGCTGAGCATTGTTCCAGCTATTGCGGAGCTTCTATCAAAAAATGTCAAAATATGGAAAAGAGTTATTAGAGCACTTTGAAATTTGGGTTGTAGACTTAATAAAACAGTTTGAGTCTTGTTAAGATAGTCTGCTACATCAATCAGTGTCTATCACATCGCAATTGTAAGAGGTTATTTGATGAATTCCATATAAAATATGGATCATACGACAACGTTCTTAAATAATGGAAGCATATGTTAAAAGGCTCTCCGTGGGGCATTCATTAACCTAGTGGTAAAGCTTGCGGCTCCAAAGCAAAGCCATGCTTCCCGCTCAGTCCTGGATGTTTTCGTAATAAAAATTTCCTTGATTTCCTATACTCAAGATAAAGTTCCCATTTGATTCATGTGCCAACCTACATGGATTTTTGCAATGGGGGTTTGCACATGGAGAGCATATGCGAAAACAATACACTATTGCCAACCTTTGTTTGCATTGCAAGCATGATTAACTCAAATGAAATCAATAAACCTGACACATACGTTTCATGTTTTACTTTCATCTAATGCATTTATTATGTACATCACTTGAATGGGTGATCTGCTACGTGGATCAGATATATTTTCAATAAAATCACAACTAACTTCCAAACTTTTTAACAACATAAGGTTGGAGGTTGTTACTAATTCCGGTGAAATAATATATTGAGTATTGTGGTACCGTAATACAACCGATTGTTTATCTGTTTGTATCGTTTCATGCAACATTGCTGCTGACTATCCTTTCTCGTAACAAAATAGTTTCTTCGATTTTGATTCTTTAGGTTCTCTATTTTTACCTCATATACATTATATTATAGCTAAGTACAAACCAGGCAATCACAATTCCAGAGCGAAAAACACTCCTTAGCTGCCATTTTTGTTTACATCATATGCTTTGAAACGGTATAAAGCTTGCACATACAATGAATGTGACTCAAATGATATATAAGAACCATACTAAACTGAGGTATTTGCTAAGAATCTACTGCTTATATGACACAAATGAAATTTATGATGTATATGTGCAACTGCACGTGTATTCCAGGGGGCTGTTTTCTTGAGTGTAGCGCATAGAGTATCATAGTACTAGCCACACGATATACGAATTCAAATATGGCAACTATGACAGAGAAGGGTCTCAGTTAATAACAGGGAAAGTGCTCATAAGAACTCTAAGCTAAGAGGTAGGCTCCGTCCCAGTTGTGATGTGATGCCAAGAAAAAAAAAATAAAAGAATTTACCGACGAGGGTCTAAATATGCCTCATTTACCCCTAAGCGAGAAAGTTGCGTTTTATAGATATAAGAGGCGAAACTCAAGTATGAAATCAAAATGTTTTTTGAAACAAAATTTACAATGAATTTTTACCATAATGTATACATAATGAGGGATTCAAAAAATATCATGAAGCAATTTCAAATGTTTACTTCGTCTACTGATCAATCAGTCGAACACCTTGTTTAAAAACCCATTTTTCTTCCACATGCATTCCCTCTATGTTTATGCTCATCGTAGTGTGAAACAATTATCTTCAGACTATCTCTACATAGATACCGTCTGGTTTTGCTGGGTGGTGCACAGAAAACACGCAACGTTACTCTGGACGAAACACATTTGATGAAGATTCAGTGATAATTTAAATTTTATTAATACGATAAAAGGAATAACTATTTCACCAGAAATAAATTAGGTTTAAGCAATCAATGGACGAATTAGCGTTGAAGATGGACGCTGAAAGAAAAGGTGGTTTCCCCAATAAAACAGCTGGTTGGAAGTAAAGCGGTCGTCCCTCGATAATAGGCAAGACACACCTTTTTCTTTGAGTGCCTATTTCGTCTTCCTCACAAGGGAAAATATTCCGCATCTTCTACTGGGACTACATCGCACGCTAAATGTTTAGTCAATTGGTGCGCACAAGTTCTATCCCTCGTCATTTTTTGGGTAGTCGTCCATGCTAGTGAGAACCGGTCTGACAGACGAACAAAAAAATGTGAATATCAAAAAATGCTAAAAACGAAACCAACCACCGAAAACAGGTTGCGGAAATCGTGCACTCCCTCCACCAAACAATTTTTCGGGAAGGTACACCGAACCGATAAAGCATTTTACGTATCATTTCTTTAATATATTCATACATAAAAACTGCTTAGTGTTCTTTTCTCTCTTCTACGTGCCTACTTTCTTCCTTTCGGCTCTCTAGCTTATGAAAGAAGCCTTACGTCTCAGGCATGATATTCTGTACCCATTCGTATCGCTATTGGCAAAACTCATGACAAATTATGCTAATCAGCAGCGTTGATGAATTAATGTATGCAAAGGGCACATATTATTTTTACTTTTCCAGAGTAGTCTCCTCCTTCCATCTTTTTCATCTTGTTCATTTGATCCACCTTGGTATATATATTTATATATTTTGTCTCCAATCTTAGCTTTAACCAAAAGCGTGGAATGTAGAACAGACTTATAAAATCAAAACCAACATTATCGACATAACAGAAACAAAACATGTTGTTGAATCAGTAAACCATATTTTGCAAACTTTGTTTCAAAAATAGTAGGTACCATTGTACATTGTAAAAGGTCTCCCTAGTAGATGATATTAAACGAATTCTTGTAAAACAATTAAAAACAACAAATTGCTAATGTGAGAAGCTCCTAACAAAATAGTTGGCATAACACTGATTACCAAGTGAAAAAGCTCTATATTTACAACCGGAATAATCATGCTCTGAACCGATGTGGGAAGCACGACGCAACGAAGCATTCAATCTGCCCAAACAGAGGAACGAGTGATTAGCGCTGAAATTTGTAATAGTAAAATTAATTTACATTTTTATTTTTGTCCAAATCTAACCCCTAGTTCTCCTCTTCAAAGTTGATCAGTTGAGCTCAGTTGGTCTGAGCTGAGGGAGAAGTAGCTATCGCAACGCACCTGTTGTTGACCTCGAAAAGCGATAGGAACGAAGGAAAAAATGTTTTATTGATAAAGCAGATGCAGCAACGAGAGGTCCTACAGTATTGACCGGAAGACATCAATATAAACTATACAAAATTCCTGTGCCATTTCATCTTTAACAGCAGGTCGAAACAAGTGGCACAAGTTTTCATATTTAATTCAATTAGAGAAATGAATATATTTGCCTACTGCATGTTGCCCTCTTTTACGTAACGCTGTAAACAAAGGCGCAAAGGCTGGGAAGAGTTGTAAAACTTTATGATACTTAGCGATCCACGCGCTAAGGCCACCACATCGCTGCTGTTGGACAACCGAAGCGGAATCCTCCGGATCGGTATAGGACTAACGTGGTTGTCGAAGAAAAAGCAATAAAAAGTGTAATTTAAATTCTCTCTCTCTGTCAAGGGCAATTAATTCGATCAAGGGTTACACTGCTACAGTTGAGGTATTGCGTGAAGTCTGGGATCGGTCAGTGAATGTCTGGTCGCTACGATAAGTCAGTCGGGATAAGGTCGATTTGAATACTAGTGTTACTTACTTTTTCAAGTTCTAGGAGGTGAAACCGTAGCACTTGAATAGCTTGCACCATCTGAAAGAAAATGGAACAAAATGTCACGTTAACGGAAAGTTTTGAAACTACTTCATGTTTCTAGTATACAACCGTTACAATGTATAGATTTGTTCAGAATTCATTTTGGTCTAAAATTGATGTCTAGCAAACGAGCTATTTCCGAATAGAGAAATTGATTCTTTTTTTTAATACTTAAGGTGAAACATCTTGGAATCCAAATATGGCTGCTATAATAGCTGACTTGAAGAAATACTGCGTCAAAGTTTCTGCTAGTGCACAGAGCTAAAATTACAATTCAACTGTCTTTAGTCACTTGCTTCGTGAAATTTGAGTATTTGAAGTTCTGCCTCAGTATTGAAATTGAATTCCAAGCTGTTTCAGCTGAAAGTCAGACGGTTTAGGAATATACTAGAATCATACACAGTGGTTACAAAGAGATGAGTTCAATACTTACAAGTGAGTCTACTTCGGGGTCCGCCACATAGTAGGGTTTTTCTTGCCGTATCTGCAGGTGCGAAACAAAGAAAGAAAAAAAATCATTAATCAATCATAATTACGAGGTGTAATCAAATCCTCTTGCACGACGGGCGTGCAGCTTCGGGATTTTTTTTTTCTTCCGACACTAACTGCTCAGTAAAGTAGGAAAAGCTCTCCCCGCTGCGACACAATCGATGCTGGGTGAGCGAAGCCGATAGGAGAAATATCGAACCAAGGCGATGCGACGCGTCTTCGTAGTGGCCCGATTGAATAAGATGAATATGCGCATGCGTTCGTCACATCGTTTTGATTCGGTATCAAACAGCATGAAGTTAATTCCTCTCAATTTGGAGGTCCCTAGTTGTTCCTCTTTCTTTTGTTACGTTTGCATTTAGTGACTGGCTGTGAAAATTGTTTTTTAGATGAATGCAATTGGATAGGTTGCATTTGAATGGTTTTGGCTCTTCAAATTAATTACGCAAATTCAAACCCCCAATCTGTAACAAGAACATAATGCCAGAATCATTTCGAACATAGAACTCTGAAATTTTAAGAAGACAACTATAAGATGCTCCTGGGAAAATTTCAACAGTTGTTTGCAGTCACACAAGAAAACATAGCTTTGCACAATTATTTATAGACATCCAGTTTTTTTTTTTTTTTTTTGAAAAGCATTACAAACAATTTAAGTTTTAAGTTTGTACATCATAAAATGATAAAATACATATTCAATTATCGATCTGAAGCATAATAAGTAAACGTAAAAGCGATCTCCACTATTGTACAAGTCATTCCTTTTGCAAATGACTTGGTTTGAGTTCTATGAAATTCTTCCTGATATAATATGGAAATTAAACGAGTAATCAGACTTTTTGGTTTAGTTTTAGACCTAGACAACCAAAATTTTGATAAACACTGGACATTCATCCAAAAATATGGATTGATGGCTGGCTACGATAATTTCAGTTGTGGAGTTTGAGGCAATAATTTTCACCTATAAATGAAATTTTATGTTGACAATGTTCTTAAAAAAATCCATTGTTGAGGGCCCTTGCTTTCAATGCCGGAAGGGAAAGTGAAATTCTGTTGTTATAGACAACGTAACCTTGAAGTTAACGTTTCTTTGCAAACACATATTCCATTGTTGAAGCAAGGAGCATTGCAATACCAAAATGTTAAGTAAAATTTGAATACGTGATTATAGACGATGATTTTAATCTTTTGATCCGCCTTAAAAACGCGAGAAGAAGGAAATTACAACGTACTCGCGATGCTGTTATGAAAATTATACAGAATGTTTTTAAAAACTATTTTCTAGATGGAGATATAAAACTTTTGAAAGTAAAAATTTTCAATTGTTCCCTAGCTCTAGGCCTTTTTGAGTTTTTGTTTAAGCCTTAGATGTCAATCCTGGCAAATTTACTATGCAATTCGAAAGCGTGCAAAAATTTAAGTTGGGTCTCACTAGTCCAATTGAGCATCAAGTTGCACAGGATTATGAAAGCGCTCTCTCTCAATCAAGAGATCGTATTGGATAATATTCGGGGGACTGACTGAGAACTGAGAACTATCACTGGAAAATTAAAACGGATACCCCTAGCGATAACTGATTTATTTTACAATCTTATCAAAAACTTCCATAAATTATCATATTGATGTTGGTGCATTTATTAAACCAGTAGTTTCAATTAGCATATTTTGCGAAACATCTAGCTGTCTTTGTACAATATTTTAACATCTAATATACCTGAGCTACCAAGAGGATGTCAAAAACCTTTGTTTTCATTGAACACAGACCTTTCCGACAAAACTCAAAAATTAGAACTTTAAGTCGCAAGCATTTAATCTTCAAGTAAGATATCGTGTGGCAGGTACGATTATACACTATGCCCAGGGAAGTCAAGGAACTTTCTATTACGAAAAGATCCTGGACCGACCGGGAATCGAACTCAGACATCTTCAGCATGGCTGTGCTTTGTAGCCGCGGACTCTAACCACTCGGCTAAGGAAGAGTGGCTTCGATGCATCTTCGCCTTAATTACAAAGTATATACAATGATGCAACATTGGAGCAAATGTGGAATAAAACTATCAATAGTTTAAGGTAAAAATAGTTTCAATCTTCTACTGCCACGATAAATTCTTTATATATCTAGGTTAAGTTTATTAAAACCTTTCTTTTTTTCTAAGCTGGTGAGTAGAGCTCAAATGCAAAAAATCAGAATTTCTACGGAAAAATATGTTGTATATTTTTAATAAAATTACAGTAAGAGCTTAATTCAGTTTTACAAAATTTGGATGATGTTATTGAAGAACACTAGCCACCTAAATATATAAAATGAATGGAATGCTGGAAACATTAAAATCGAAATCTCACTTCTAAAACAATTTCAATACTTTTCTCCATAATAAAGAAGGTACCTAACACTTACCATTGAGCACGCTGACAAAATGTTCAGAATAATTCTTTTGAATCAGGTGATTGCATTATTGCTTAAATTATCGCCACAATCAAGTAGGCAGTCCTTACTAGGGTACACTAAGATTTTTCTTGTCTTGGACAGAAAGAGCTTATAAGTCAAATCAAAAGTTAAATAGCCCTCAATGCACTCCATGCATGCATGGGTCATAAAAATATTTTTCTAACGCTTCCCCGAATTCAAGGCAAGAGACAAATGCAAATGATGTTATTACCTTGACCTTGTTGAAGCAAAAACCAACAAAACTTTATTGCTCTACAGATTTACAACATTCAATGTTGAGTTGATTCGATTATCCCAGAAATAATAAATGGCTACCTAGATGCAGGAAAAGAGAAACAGACAAAATTGTTATTGAGCGCGTGCTTTGGGAAACACGTGACAACTGTCTAAAACAGTTTCGTCTGCAGTGAGAATCGTAAATCTTATGCAGGGGTTGACGAAGACCGGCGAAAAGCAAAAATTTTCTCCCTTTTCCGTATCATCCTGTGCAGAATAATTATACCGAAGCGCTATAACCTACCATTAAACCGTTCCAGAGGTTTATAGCCATGTTATTACCAAATCTACACAAAATAAACATATTTCCATGGCAGACGCTTCGGCCATCGCCTGCTATGCTTTTGTTTTACTCTGTCGATCATTATAAAAATATAAAATCAAGCGTTTGTGCGCGATTGGGCCGAAGGTTGTGTTGAAGTTATGATTGAATGATGATCAGTCATTATGGCCACTCACAGGGTCCTATTATAGCTTAGGAATTTCGAAGCTCAAACTAATGCGCGCACTGCCATATTATAACATTCTTCTTCCTATATCCATCCCCAACGTAGAAGGCACCCATATAAAATCTGTTTCATTTTGACGGACTGACTAACTGACTTGACTGACTGCCTTACTGGATGACGAGAGGAAGAAAGAAAGAATGCCACGCGTTGAAGGGATCACAAAAAGGCCAACGAAAACAACTCTCTTGAGATAATTTATGGCTGTTGTTGATAAATATTGTAAAATCTGCTAAAAATCGTTATAATTTATGGTTCACTTTCATTTTTTTACACCGGGAAGGGCCAACCCCAACATCGTTTGACTGACAGATGTATCTTGTTCAGCTGTGCAAAACCACACCTTTGGTGGTTTACGGTATTTTGCGGTAGATTTTTATATAAAAAAATAAGGATATAATCATGAGATAATTACAGCTTGCAGTTTCTACTATCCTAACTTGGCAAATCAAACGAATTCGAAGTGTTGCACAAATTATATCATTTCAATAACGCGCAATTTCAAAGTAATAAAACTCAGTCCTCATAATTAACATGGATTCGGAAAATGATATTTCAAAGAAAACCACATCGCTTCGATTGCTCGATTTGGAGGAATAAGCAACAAACGTCAATGAAAGCCTACTTCTTCTTAATCATAAGGTGAATCACGCGTTGAAATCGTTTAAACTTTGAATAATCAAATTTGTGACATCCCACCATGATTAACTCAAGCGTGTTTTAGAATAAGGCTAACCATGAGACAGCTGAAATCAGCTGACTATTTTGTTTACTATGATTTTTGACGTTTCACATTTGATCTGGCAGCTTAATCGCTAAGTAAAATGTAAAGCACCGATATCACTTACAAGATTTGTTTACACTTTCGTTTCAGTTGCATATATACTTTGAGCTGTCATTAGAATAAAGACGTCGTAAGAATGAAGACTTTTCCAAAACCGTAATCCGGGGTAACAATTATCTTTTTTTTTTTTTGGATATTACTCAAAAATTTCATTTGAAAATGCATATGTTGCATGTTTTATATTTAAACAAAAAATACTGACACCCATTGCTCCTGTCTATATACTGTATTTCGTTTTCTGAAGGTTTATGGCATGCTTAAAAAAATGTTTTAAGTGATTTTTTATTTAGCTGACATGAGATAACAGTGGTCACCCATGTAAACAACGTTCGGTAATATTGAAAATTTCAATACTTACCTAAATCATGGTCCTTGCAGCCAAATATGAAGGTCAAAATCCTTACAAGTCATTCACTGTTTGAGTTATTTCAATATTAAAAACCCCGGTTATATGCCTAAAGGTATGCGATTTCCTGAGAAAATTCTGCATTATTTAAAGTATTTTGAGAGTGATGCTTAACTGAATAAATTTATAAAAGTTTTAAGAACGGAATCCTTTTCGGTGATGCCATTTTTTGTAACTTTTTACGAGCAGGGTCTTCGTGATCAATGTTACCCCGTTGGAAAATGTTACCCAGTATTACGATAATAATAGCCCTTTAAGGATCAAATTTTCTCCATCCATTCTATCTTAGATTCCTAAAAGTCACAAGATGCAAGTTAGTTATCATACCAAGATGACATCGCAGCCAACGGTCTTAGGAGAGAAATTGGTAATGATTTGCATCTTTGTGAACGTCGTGGCCTTGCGGTTAGTGTATGGTTCGATTCCCGTTTCAGTCCGGAAAACTTTTAATCAGGAACGTTTTCCGACTGTGCCACTGGGTGTTGCATGCTAGTCCATTGTCTAGTGTGGTGCTTTCTTCATAGCACATTACCGTCCACTGGAAGCATTAACGTTTCAGTATTTTTAATCACTCCTCGAGTTCATAATGGGCTTGGTATCTTGGTTGGTCTTGGATCTTTTCGTAAATTAATTAGAATACCGCCGTACTTGTCACACGATATACGAATGCAAAAATAGCTACTTTGGCAAAGAAGGCTCTCATTTAATAACTGTAGAAGTGCTCATAGGAATACTGTTCTGAGTCGCAGACTTTGTCCCAGTGAAGACTTAATGACAAAAACAAGACTATGTCATCGAAATTCTACCACTTTTACCAAAAAGAACATCCATCAAAACATAAAATCAGAGAAAAAAATCCCTCTAGCTCTGGATACAGTGATAAACGGTTTTTGCAGGTTATTGCTCATTTCATAATCAAGAAACGCCTTTCGGCAAACAGATAGACTTCTTCCCCTTTGTATCGATTCAGTCCCAGTCATTCGTGCAATTCACCTTGAAGCTAAGTTGTAAAAATCCTTGAGAAAATTTAACCGAAAAGAAAAACATAATAGATAGCAGAATACCCAAGTTTCAAGATGTGTCTCAGCTTGACGGTACCAACAACACATATCTGAAACTATACCTTCACGTTACAGGGGAACTGCAATTTATATTTCAGCTATGCTTTCCGTAAATTGGATTTGTTCTCGTGTACCTTTAACACGGCTTCAAATACAGGCACTGAATGAGAAACCGTATTTCTATAGCAAAACAAAATCGTCTAGAATTTCAATGCTTGTAATTGAAAAGCTCGTTTTCTTACAATTCATCCCGGGACACCACACGGTACAAAGTTTGGGACCTACGAAATAAAACTGCGCATCCTTGCATCAATTCCCAGTATAAAATTTCCTTTCCCTTTGTGCTCTTTCCTTTTACCCATTCTACATTGTAAAACCAGGGGTCCTGATGCCTGCAAGCAGTATAAGAGCAAGACCATGTTTCGAAAAATATAATGCAGGAAAATGTCTACGAGGTAGATTCGGAGAAGTCACACCCTGCTTTATCGTTCCGATGGATTAGGTATAGGATATAGTGGATTAGCCTCAGTAAACAGATCGTTATGTTCTGCAAGGGACCAATGGAACCCATTTTGCCAGCATCTGTTCGAATGCATTTTCAACCCTATAACCCGGTTCTGCGTCAGCTGCGGAGCAACACTATTTGTAATGCCAAAATGAAACAAACGCTAGTTTTGACTATCATGTCTATTATATAGGAACTTTGCACGTTGTTAAATGCTAAACGTATGTCAGTGTCCAAAACCTAAATATGGTCATGTAAGTTGTTTGAACTATCCTTAATCTACAGTATAGTTAAGTAAGAAAGTTAATTTTTGGAATCAAACATACATTTTTTACTCAAATCGGAAGCTTTTCCTTAGCCCTATAATTGCGGTACCTATATTAAAGAATAGTAATTCAAGCAACAGGTTGCATAATGATGATTTTTACAACATGACTGGAATGACATGTATTTAACGCCGAGTTGATAATTATTTCTTGTATTGTAAACATCGTTTTTTGCAACGAGTTGCGTACAATATTTTTTTTTTTTGTTATTTCGTAAAAGGCCACTTACAGGGACTTTTTGAAAAATTAGATTCTTCTATGAAGATCATTTGGAACTGTTCTTTAAGCAAAAAAAATGGTTCAATTTTAAAAATATTTATTTGATTTAGCTTGGGAATATTGTAAACTTTGATCATCATAAATGAAATCTTCGAAAATTTCGTTTTCGATTAATTATGTGGAATTGATTCTTCTACCGCAACAATAAAGGCTACTGCAATCGATGCCCAATTTGGACACCAGAGGCCCAGACCAGATCTCATGAAGTGCCTTTTGAATGCACAAACATTTGTTTTACCCTACATCATTTCATTTTCGGGCTGTCAGATGCCAGTAAAATATTTATCACCTTGTACATAACTTATGCCTGTAGGTTAAAAATTATGCAATGGTTCAAAAGATTGCTACAGAATCGACGCAGTAATTCCTCACATAGTTCATACAACTTGAGTTAAATTAATCAATTCGTGAAGCATTTGTACACAAACTCCGTAATTTTGAATACGTATTAAGCAATGTTTACGGATTCTGATGGCAACTGCCCCCTCAAATCTGGGGCTGACCGCAATAATACGCAATTTACTCTAGAAATAATACAACGTTAATTATTCGTATATTGAACCACACATTTTTTTTCTGACGTTACAGGGTCAAAGTTGGCTCCTAAATTAAGCTTTCTATGAGTACTTCCAATGTTATTAAACGAGATCTCTCATAGCCAAAGTTTTGCACCGTCTTACGTTTCTCATTTTCCTATTCCATTCCCGCTTATCAAAACGATAGAAAAAGCTATCAAAATTATTTAGACTCGAGTGCCTCGTTTATTCCATATGTATCGTATCAAACGATATCAGAATGCGCTAAACAAGCCATCGAGTTAGGTGGCGCCTAAAAACAAATAAAATTTAAACATTATGTAGCAGTAATAGCCAATAATTTTTCCAAAACAGTAGAATGGTAAACAGAGAAGAACTCGTTCAACCGCACTCTTCCTCAAATTTCTCAGTTGGCAAATCAGCACATATCGAAGTTTTTCGAAACTGCATTTTGTAAACATATTCATCTTTCAATGTTTCACTTTTTTCGTTCCTTTCGTCAACTTCTGATCACATATTCTTAGCAATAAATAAACAAATGAAATTATATGCTTGGAATTGTCGACGAAGATATGAATCCAAAAACACCAACATATTTTAGTAAGGATAGAATAAGTAAAAAACTGAAGATAAAAACATCCACGAAGTTCAGAATATTGCTCCCGTGTGTAAGCATAACAATCTTTAAATGCTCGATTTAAAATATGGTTCCACGGATCTATGGAGCAAAAACTGCATACCAAAGCGAACAACACGTCATCAAATCATTCCTTACAAATGTTTTGATGGATTCCCCAAAAAGAGAATTAATCCAAACCTTAATTCCAAAATAACAGTAATTAGTGTCATATTTCAGCATCGAACATATAATTATTTAATTTGGTTGCGTGGAAGGATCATTTCATTCGTTCCACGTTGACCAACAAATTTGTTTCTCTGCATACGCGTGTGAGGCTGTGCCTAGTCTTAGCAGATCATGATGGTCCAAGAATCAAACGACCGGTAGTAAAAAAAATGAAGGCGTTTCGGCCTACTTTGGTCAATGGATGCCTCCGCAAAAGTAAATTCATGGTTAATTATTTCATTCCGAGACCACATTTCGTCGCACGCGAAGCTGCAGAATATTGATCACTCACTGAAGTAAGTTGTAAATCCGGTGGTTTTTAATAGCCCTTTTAAAGCAAACCCACCGAGCGCATATTGCAGCGACAATAAAAAAGTTCTCACAATAAAAGGCAAATGGAACGCGGAACGCTAATCGGCAATCAGGCGCATGCAGTTAATACAGTACGGAACTGGGTATCTACATGGGAAACACCAAATATGTGCTCCAGATATCATGCATATTGAAAAAATATCGTATATTTTATAACCATTTTCTATCGATCATAGGTTCGTAAAATGTATATAGATGTTGATGTTTTCTTTTTATTATTTTACAGCACTAATCACATATCGTACATTTAGTATCATTCTCGCATGAAAAACTCAACTGGTCGGAGTCGAGATACGCAATCATGGTGCGACATATACCTACCTCTACACGACGAACGATCGTAAATCAAGAGCTTTGAATCACTGACGAGCACGCTTTCGCCCAGCTGATAATTGTGTGCTTCGAAGCAATTGAAGGGAAAAACCGACGGGCCGGCAATATCGGATGGGAGTAGCAGGAGAAATCAATGTATCGGCATTTTATTGGTTTACAAATCATCATATTTTTATGGATGACAATAATTGTCAATATTTAACGTGCACAATGTAAGCATGCGAAAATATTTGCAGTAATCTTGCAAAAACGAAAGTGAAATCATAATACGACGTTTCTTAAATTCAATCAAATTGAAAAGAGCTCACGAAATTAAGAGTAAAAGAAATTGAGTTTACAGTGCCTTATCGATTTAAGTAGCAAGGTGTGTTTGCCAAATTAAAAAGGTTGTCAAATTCGGGTATTTTGAATAGATTATATTTATTTGCATTGTAACTGTCAGTGGCCCTTAGCAACTGTTCTAGAGTGCAAATGTGCAGCTTTAAAGCAAGGTCTTATTGAATGCAGCTGGTTTGTATTACAGACTTGGTCGCACCCGATAAGATGGATGGCAATTTTTTTGACTTTCTTGAATATTTGGCACCTAAACACTAATTTATGCAGTTAATTAATCCCATAAATCAGCATACAAGCTGACGAACTTGCACGCAAGTTAACTGAAATTGATAAATAATGCATCGTTAACAAAGAATAGGATAATTCGCCAATTATTGAACAGCCAAAATGCTCGCTAATTGTTGAACGCCCCATAAGGAATACACGGACTGTTCAACAATAGGCGAGGTTTTTAGCCGTTCAACATTAGGCGAATTGCCTTATCTCAAAAACCAGACGCGCTGCGACATTTTTGAAAACGGCAATGTGTTCAGCAACCTCAAATTGAGTAAATAGCGATAGGTTGGTGCTTGAGACAAAAAAGTGTTTTTGTTATTCACAAAAACACCGTTTTTACGGATTTAAAAAAAATGTTTGCGAATTTCCGCAGACATCAGTCGGAGATTCTGAAGGTTTTAACTGTAAATTGTATGTTGTAATCAAATTTCGATTTGAATTTCTGCTGGGTAAAGATTTTGATTTCCCAACATGAATAATTTTAATTAAATAGAAATCTGTGAACTTTTTGTAATTCTTATTCCGGACGCTTACTTATTTTTGCATCATATTTCGGAAACTTTTCCGAACGAATTCCGGACAGCTCATTAAAAGCATGTAGGGCAATTCGCCTAAAGGCTAAAAATCTCACTTAATGTTGAACAGTCTGTGTATTCCTTATGGCGTGTTCAACAATTAACGAGCATTTTAGCCGTTCAACAATTGGCGATTTACCCTATAGAAAAGTTAAATCATCAATTGAAACGACAAAGCAAAAAAGAGATGTGTAAAGCAGTTGCGCGTTATAAATTTTCATACACATCTATGAAAAATGTTTATTGAAACGAACCTCAAAAGTAAGAAATTTTTAAAGGTAAAAATTGAAACGTTTTGTTTGAAATGTTTCCCATACAAGTACAGTGTCCAAATGCGACTATCAGCCGAAATTGCCATCTAGAGTTTTTCACTTGCTCTTAAAACTCTAACTGAAATGGCTCCAGATATACGTAAAATCACTCGCCAATTATTTCAAGAAAACTTTTATAGATTAGCTCAACCCAAGTAAGCTAATCCTTATGAGAGAATTGAAACAAAAATTATACACATCAGCACGCCAAACTTCATTGATCATCCCGATTGTTATGTAATAAATCCTCAGAAGCATCGCAACAACTAAAACAGACGTGAGCAACTCAGTGAGCTAATAATCCTTACATATCACGCTCTGATTTTTCTTGATTTTAGTAAAAATCCTATTTCTCCAATTTAGAAAGTCTGTTTAGCAATAATTATTGCAGGCCATGCGTTGAGCAATAAATTTGAAAAATATAAGTTTTACCAATAATTACGATCCTCATCCCCTCTTTGCTCTTTGCAATGTTCACCACCATTTCTATTCTGATATATTTTCCCTGTGTTACCAAAATCGGGAAGACACTGTACATCTTTCTACTCAGAATTTATTTGGTTCAATTCTGGAAGCACTAAGAGCTATACGGCGAAAAATGACACGTGAAGATGAACGCTAAAATTAACATTCAGACTCGGACAAAAATAGAAGGCAAAATATGAAAACACGATAACGAGTACATGAAATGATGAACTGTTACAGACCATAAAATAAAACACCACGGATGAGTTTCCATTTCGCACAAGAGAGATTACCCATGGCAACACAATGATCCCGCTTGCACAACCGCTTGGCGCATCTCGACACACTGGGATGTGGATGGTGGCCAAAATGTAGGAGTTGTTCTTCAAACTAAGCATCCAAAAAGCAAATATATGTGTATAGAACCCAATCACAGAAGGCAGAAATGTACCATGGCACTCTGTGTGTCACGATTTCAAATTATAGTTCGTTTGGTTTAGAATTTCCAACACATACTTTACGCGCCGATCACAGTCGCCTGTCTGGTTGCGCTGGTTTGCATGCTTGGAAATGTTATTTCCACTCACTCATCGTTCGTTGTGTCTCCGAGCCGCACCAAGTCCAAGTCGTTTTGTGGTGATCTTGCCCGATGAAGATGCTGGCCTGATGATAATGAATCCCTCACTTTTGCCTTTTCTACACCGCGCGTTGATGCCTCATCTGTACATCATTTACCGTACGCGAGAAAGCGAACCCAAATATATACGCAGCCAGGCACAACATCAACACACCAGAAACGAGCAAAGCAACGAATATGATCAATCCCCCTACAGGTCAATTGGATCGGCTTTTTTTCAAAACTTCTTTCAGTAGATAGTCAGTACGAAACGATACAACTTGAAACACCTAATTCGAATTAGTTAAGTTTTGTCATAATATTCATATGATACCAATAGTGTATCTGGGAAAGAAGTATTCGAGACTGATTTAAATGGTTTTACGTTTATGATGTGCACAGCATAACTTCTACGTTGCTGACATGGAATGATCTTCACCACACGATTCTATTTTAGTGAAAATATTCGACTGCCTGCCTTTACTTAAAGAGCATGTCGCCGCTTCGAAAAAAAGGGGAAAGGCGAAAACGAGAATGCCACCACATCGAATAATATCGAATGACGTCAGCCTATTTTCGAAATGCACTGAAACTGCGACAGCAACTTTTAAGAAGGCTTCTCAAAAATCATTTTGTTAACGTATTGGTTGGTATTTGATCATGAAAAAGCAATAAATTTGATAAAAATAATAAACTCATTGAATTCATTACGGCATTTTCTGAAAATTTCAGACCTCATGAACTTATTATCAAACTGAGGTCGAAGACCATAGGACGATAAATCTTTGATGATTTAACCCAATTTCTTGCATTTTAAATATGACCTATCCCAGAAAAACAAAGACCTCATAAGGAAAGTCTTGAGTTGAGTATGAAATAAATTATACCGAAAATCATCCTCCAAAAAAAAACACCTATAATATAATTACTCAAAACACACAAGGCCAATTAAAACAGACTGAAATATATGACAGTTTTGTTCGATGGTTCATTCCCATATGCAAATATTATTGCTCTGATATAAAATGCGGTAGCGCGTCACCCTTAAGAACAAAATTATTGCCCGAGGTGTTCATGAATGGAAAAAGGATACATCAAAATTAGTTGTGTTCAACCGTCATCTTTCATCCGCAAAAGGTTATTCCTTAGTTAGGAGCCAGAATCGTCAATTCAGGTGCAGGGTTTCACAATTTCCCTTTTGTCATGCAAGACCCCAATGCCGTCATTGTACGAGGTAACAAAACATTTAATAAATGCTATGGTGTAGCGGGGCAAGTTGGGCCGAATGGAGCAAGATGAAATGCAAATTTTTGGGCGTGTTATCAATAAACAACAAGTTTTTCCTTTTTTGTTTGTTTAATAAATTTAATGAACATATTTCCGTTTAAATCTTCGAACTTAAAATAATTATTAGTAATCATAACATCAAAAACAGAAACCGAACACTTAAAAATATCTACGCTATTTAAGTATGAGACTTGCAATATAACATACTAACAATTAGTTAAATTACAGTAGACATTCAAGTGTCTTGAGTGAAAAGATTCCGTACTATGGTACTAATAATTAGATTTTACCTGATTACTTGCAGTCTCAAATTGCCCCGGTTCACCTTACAGTTTTACATCAGGCAAGGTTACGTCGTACTACATCATCCTGTGGATGTTTCACGCTAAAGAAATGTTCAAAATTCATTATACGCATCAGATATCGATCGAACATGAATTTAATTTCCCAAAATATTTTCTGATGTTAAGATGATAGAAGTTCACACACAAAACTAGGGGAAATCAGGTGAACGTTATCGACGAAACTCTTAGAAATGTTGTCGCTATCAGTAAATTTTTACACGGCTCGGCTACCATATTTTCGATAACGTTCTGACTATTCATACAAACCTCCACCGAAGAGATAGGTGCAATCAACCCAAAAATCACAATTGTTCGAACCGAGGGCTGTCAAGCCAAACAATATCTGTCCTATTGAGTTTGATTGATCGAACGTTTCGAAGCCCGTGGATTTGTTTGGGAATCAGGCAAGGCCTCACGACGAAATCCCCTGAAAGTCCAGCAGCCTGGTGAATAACACCATTTATTGATAATCGGTGGGATTTGACGTAAAGTACAAAGTCGCAGATTAATGGCAAGAGGTGCGTTTTCTCCGTCGCTTATCAGATAACACAACTATAGACCAAGCGCTACTGAAAGCCAGAATAAAATGTAACGATGTGTTGTAGATAAAAGAGCAGCTTGGTTCCCAAACACAACGCCAAAAGATAAGCATGGCAACGATATAATGCCTGCTAGTGATGCCAAAAAGGAAATCTAGTTGAGTATTTAACAAGTTGAAAAAAACAACGCTATTTTTAATGTTAACATACTTCTAAAATTGGAGCATTTGTAATTTATGACGAATACTGATATTTGTACAATAATTTATACATGTAAAAAGTTTTCAATTCATTGGTAATATAAACTGCCGTGAATAACAAATGTTCGAACACTTTTTTTCACAGACAGGTATGAGTTTTAATGTACACTAGTTATATTCTAGAACCATCTAAAGAAGTGCTGCTTCTAACGCTCATGTTGAATAAAAAATGAAAAAACTAGAAAACTCACCATTTTGAATTAAAAAATCGAATAAAAAGTGAAACAAAGGTACTTTTAGCCTATTGGCCGTAAACCACGAAACATAATTACTTGTATTAGAATATGATGCATGAGGACGCATACGATTACAGATAAAAAGTCCCCTATAAACAGTTACTGTGGACCTATCTCAAAGCAATGAGATTCATAATTCCTTATTCTTATCTTGATTGTCATGATTGGAAATGTCTCTGGTTCAAATTTAGGTAAATTTCATAAAGATTAAGAAGTGCATCAAATCAATTTTGTGTTCGGACTAATAACTTTCAAAACATAATAACATAATAAGCACAAACATAACAACAAATTTTCTTCCACCACTAACTGATTACTATGTACCCCTGTAAAAATTTTTTTGGTCACTCCCTATGGCTTATTCAAAAAACAATAAGTTAATTTAGATTCGTAAGTATTATAAAAAAATGAATATTGATTACTAAATCTTGTGACATTTTTCAAAACATACACTATGAAAACATGGATAATTTTGTTAGCATTGAATCGACTAAAATGCTTAATCAATGTTTGGCATTCTTTGACAATTTGGGACAAAAAATGACTGTCGACTTTGTCATTTTCTGCTTTTATAAACATTGGATAAATTTTCAAATCTACCCGTCCAAAACACAAGTTTGACTCTACCGAAATTTGACCCATAGGCTTCTTTAGGAAAAACAGTCAAGATATGAGGGTGTACTGAAATAATCGAGGACTTTGTTTAGTTTTGATTTAATTCATTAGAATTTACATCGATTCAGTTGGCCTAATGAGCTAGAGAACTATTCTATTCTTTAATCTTCTATCTTCTATATTCTATCTACATATCTTCTATATAAATAAAAATGGAATGGTGTTTGTATGTCACGAAATGGCTAACGAGCGAGTCAACAGAATTGAATGATTCTTTCTCCGTTTTGTTCGTCAAGGGTTCCGACGTATTTATGTGTATAAAAATACCAGGATATTCACCGGGAAAGTCGTATAAACGTGCGTAAACGAAACTGTCCTTTTTGTATGGGACCATCCAAGGCGTTTTCCAACAGCCTAATTGATGACAAGACAAAGTTTGCCGGGTTCACTAGTTTACAATAAAATTTAATGTTTTGCAAGCAATGAAATTTCTTCAGTTCACAACTGTGCTATTGCTCACGAGAATCATAGTATCAAGGAATAAATTTCCAGTACCAATAGCAACGTAGAACGACGAAAAAAGAACATGAAGCTCATATCGTATCTCGGTTTGTGAACAAACAATTGGGACGCTCTCTTATCAATCGATACACTTCGCCGTACTCCAAATCGAACCAAAATATGTAATCAAAATAAGTTGTTTGCCTTACGCAAACGTTGAACAAATGCTAGATAAGTAAACGGTTTCCAATATCCAATATGATGACTTACCTGTTTACTAAATACTGCCACATCTTCACTAAAGGAATCTGACGAACAGACATCACCACCCGCGACACCTGGTTCTCGAGGCGTACACGTTGCTAGTTCACATTTTTCGAATATTAGTGCCAATAGCGGGAATAGCGGGTGACTGTAAAAGAAAGAAAAAGAGAAAACACCGTTGAATTAATCAAATACCGATTCTTCTGTTAAATTGGGCTGCTTGCACCGATTTGTCACTGCTCTGATACTGACACCTCTTGCATCAAATGTCGAATAATGTTCACTGAATGAAGAAAGTTACGATCACAGACAATCAGATGTAGTACTGAAGATTTTTTCATCGACCACACAACTAACGATCATTTTCAAATCTCTATGTTGTAAACCTCACACACAGAGGTGCGCGCATCGTTTTTCTTTGTTTTACGTTGCACACTAGCGCCTTCGGCAGGCCTCGTCGCACAGAACACCGGTGTGAGCGATGGATGTTCAATAAAATTGTTCTAAGTGGTACTAATATGTCTGTCTGTGTTGCAATTTTGAATGCAGACGACCGAAACACAGAAAAATAGACATAACATATAAAAAAAAATGCTGTGTTATCCAGCATAATACGAATTTCTAAATCTAAAGCTATTTTGAATATATTGCGAAAATGCAATAGTTTAATAGAAGCCGTTGCAAACGAAAACTTGAAGTCACCGTGAGCGCCACGTGAAGTTCTGAATGCTTGAAAATGAATGTTACATCCATTTCCCATGACCGGAGAATGTGAACGTATAGGCAACAAAATTTGATAACGGCTAGTTAGCTCACATTTTGATGATAAGATCATTCTGTGTCGCGTAAGGTGACTGTTTGCTAGATTTTTTATGACTATGGAATGCTTACCGTGCCTGCTGCTGCGGTAGCAAGCTCATTGAATCAACAAATAAAGTTTATTGTTCAATCTCGAAACGATTGTAAAATTTTCTCCGTCATTTTTATGATATTTGTTGATAACTCCGGTGCGTTCACCAGCAGGAAAGTTTAATGACATTTTCTCAGCTGGTGTCACCAAAAGCGCCACAATTAGGTTCACAAAGAATGCACAATGTAAGCATCACACACAAATCCACATTTCGTTCATATTTTGTCGTTGTACAGTGTCTACCAACCAGTTGGTTACAACCCATAATAGCATACAGTGGATCGTTTCGCACGATTAGTTTTTGACGAAATTTGAACGTGTTGCCAAATTCGAATGGGCATTATAACTTGATAATGCTTTGGGAGCTCTCTAAAATTGTGTATGAATCGTCACTCCTAACAACATTTGAATAATTTGAGGATTAATTCATTAGTGTATATATTATTCGTTTTGTGATGAATAGATTTTCGTGGGGAAATAAATACTCACACGTCAGTTTATACGACCTTGCATTCAATGCACCATCCAACAGTGTACGATACATCTTGATTTTGTTAGCTACGACGCCATCTCATATATGGCAAGCATGGTGGGACAATATTTTGGTATGACATAATTATTTATGCGTAAGTCTATTGGAGGCCAAAATCCTCCATAATCACACGAAGCAATTAACAAACATCAATGAGCCATCAGGAAACTTAATGCTACATAATAAATAGAACAAACTGGATGGAATATTCAAATATTTTTTTAATGTTATTAAATGAGACCTTCATTCGCTGAATTTGCCTTTTTATGCATTCGTGAATCGTGTAGATACTTGTGGGCTTCGTGGCCGTGCGGTTAGTGTCATCAGGCAATGAGCGCATCGTCTCATGGGGTGTGGGTTCGATTCCCGCTGCAGCCATTGAAACTTCTTGTCAGGAATGTTTCTCGGCTGTACCATTGTTTGTCCGTTATCTAGTGCTAGTGACGGTGTCCGTGTATTTTACTCTATGCTCAAGAAATTCGAAGAATTTTTCATTACGAAAAGTTTCTAAGACAATCAAGAATTGCGCCAAAGCAACTCCAATACAATTTTGCTTCATAGACCCTGTTACCACAAGGCTAAACAAAATTATAATCTACTAGTTTAATGGAAGGAATTATTTGTTCTGAAACGACCTCTCCTAAAGTAGAGAACCTCTGTCTTTAAATGGAAATAAAAGTTTATCCCTCTGGCATAGTAAGCGTTTGTGCCTACTGAGCTACTACAAGCACGTCTAGCTCGGTTGCCATAACAACAACGCTCATCTACGTTGTGCAGGAGGCGTATGTGGCGCACATACACTATCGAGCCAGATGAAATATAAATTGAAATAAACAACCAACCGCATCGTATCGTGGTTGCGTTCACCTTTAGCGAAGATTTTCGAAGGTTTCTTTGTTGAATGAACACTCTCCAACCGGCAATATGTTGTTCTGCATGCAAGAATGCGATGCACGCCATGTGAGACACTGCCGACGACGCCGGTATACGTAAATATTTTGATAATGTCACTAAATATTATACTTTTACGAATTGTTTATGTAGTTTTCTGGATGATTTTGATGGTTGTTTAAGTAAGAGAACCTCGATGGAATAATAAGAGGAAGCAAAATTTCCTGGATGCTCTTGTTAGCACTTGCCAACACCACACCACACAAGTTATTGGAAGCTAGCGGAAGCAGCCGTAAGTAAAACGAATATTTAAATTTTCCAATGCCAGAGTGCTAGATAAACAGGGAATGACAACTGTAATTAAGATGGCAACCGGAGGTAAATGGGAGGCAAATTTTAAATCTGTCACATTAGATTTACCAACTTAGAAATAAATGAACACGAAATCAGTATTCTTAATTTCATTGATGAGTAAGGTCGGGTTTTAAAATAATGGGTCTTTAACTTAGAATATTTTCGCAAGGACTTTGAAAATACGTGAATTTAAAATATATATCTTAATTGAAGAATCTATGGCTCCAAACATAACCGTGTATATTTTTCTACTGATTGTGTAAGGA
This sequence comes from Aedes aegypti, assembly GCF_002204515.2. Lineage (NCBI taxonomy): Eukaryota > Metazoa > Arthropoda > Insecta > Diptera > Culicidae > Aedes > Aedes aegypti. Next base: position 149,573,300 of record NC_035107.1, on the reverse strand, counting down.
CTGTACTTTACAAATACCATGAAATCGTGCTGAGATTCAATCAAAACTTCATCATGAAACTTGCTGTGAATCCACTAATATCATTTTAATTTCAATGAAATTTGATTGATTGATAGAGATATCATATACGCATTTCCATGTAGGGGCTTGAATGCAAAAGGGTTTAAGTGACAAAATTCTGGTTTTTAGAGAATCAATTTTTATTTTTTTTTTTTTTTCATTTCATACAAAATATATAAAAGCCAAACAGCAATCCAATTTTCTACGAATTATGCTATTTTAACTGTTGGATGGAGAAATCACCTGAAAATTCCGTTGATAAACGAGAAAACAGTATAATTTTCTGGTATATTTTTATTCTTCCTGGTGTTACGTCTCTACTGGGACAGAGCCTGCTTCTCAGCTTAGTGTTCTTATGAGCACTTCCACAATTGTTAACTTAGAGCTTTTTTTGCCAATAATCTGGCCATCTTTTCTAGTTTATTCAACGTACAATACGTTCTTTATGATTTTAACTCCCATACACCTAATTTGGCCCAGATAGCCGTAGCGGTAAACGCGCAGCTATTCAGCAAGACCAAGCTGAGGGTCGTGGGTTCGAATCCCACCGGTCGAGGATCTTTTCGGGTTGGAAATTTTCTCGATTCCCAGGGCATAGAGTATCTTCGTACCTGCCACACGATATACACATGCAAAAATGGTCATTGGCATAGTAAGCTCTCAGTTAATAACTGTGGAAGTGCTCATAAGAACACTAAGCTGAGTAGCAGGCTCTGTCCCAGTAGGGACGTTACGCCAGAAAGAAGAAGAACACCTAATTTGGCCAGGGCACTCCTAATTTGGCCACTCTCATGAGAAATCAATGCAGTTGGTCAATTTAGGAACCGAAGTTAAATCTCTGGCCGAAACTGGTTCCGTTGGCCTATATTGAGCAACGGGATTTTCAAAGCTAAAAAATGGTTTTAATTAGTTTTGATATTTTACACACATAATATGGAATGAAAGCTTGCATTTGACTTATTTGTAGTATAAATAGGGCTTCCCATTTAATTTTTATTGACATTTTCTCTTATGCTGGCCAAAACCGGTGCTTTTACCCTATATAAAAGCCAAACAGCAATCCAATTTTCTACGAATTATGCTATTTTATCTGTTGGATGGAAAAATCACCTCAAAATTCCGTTGTAAACGAGAAAACAGTATAATTTTCTAGTATATTTTTATTCTTCCTGGTGTTACGTCTGTACTGGGACAGAGCCTGCTTCTCAGCTTATTGTTCTTATGAGCACTTCCACAATTATTAACTTAGAGCTTTTTTTTTGCCAATAATCTGGCCATCTTTTCCAGTTTATTCAACGTACAATAAACGAAAATGTCACTTATACATTTTATCGTTTGGGTTCCACATGTACAAAAATCAAGAAAAATCGATTAGTCTCTTGTACAGACTTCAGGAAATGGAAGATTTTTCATACATACTTATATGAATAAAAATATATATTTAACCATTGCCGCTTAATTACGATCAAAGATAACATTGAATACTATAAAATAGATATTGCGCAACTATTTGGTCTACATTTTTGTTGCTGTCGCCCATATGTTTATGGGGTTCGCAACAACAAACAACTCCCATAACGCGATGCTCAAGAGACCATCGGCGTATGGAATTATCGAGTTATAGACTATACCAAAACAAAATTTAATAAAATCAAATGAACATATATTTCTATTTTCAGCACTGCTGTGAGTTAACTATATTACGCAAATTATTCATAAAAATTAATAACTGTTTCAAAAATTCCTTTGCTTTTAATTGCTATTCTTAAATTAAAAATCACTGTACGTTTCTCTTTATCTCATGTTTTAGTTAAACAAATGGGAATAGCAATTATTTGAATGAAAATATGAAATAGAGTATTAGAAATTGAGGAAAGCATATTCTCGTTTGATTTGAAAATGTGAAAAAAATTTAACAGCCTCATAAGACAATTTCTGGCTGATAAAGCTGTAAAAATATATATATTTTTATAATTTTACGTGTAACAGAACTACATGTATTAGAACTATATAGAATTGGTAAAATTGTGAACTAAAGTGTTGTTTTTTAATCAATTTTCAGTCAGAAAGGGTAAAATAGGTCATAACCATAGAATACACAAACAGAATATGATCCAAGAGTATTCTAATTTTCTAAATTCAATGTTATCTTTATTCGAAATAAACCAAATTACTCTACACAACAAACATTTTGTGAAATAAGAGTTGAACAAACCATTCTCAATAATATTTCAGCTGAATAAACTGTTATTCAGCTACTAATTTTACTTGGGTATTATTACATCATCATTTGAACATAAATGAATATACATTACATTTTCAACTCGAAATGCTAAAATTTTACATGGGCTTGTAATATTGAAGTGAATTCGATTGAATATGAGAAATTGATCATTTAAATTAGCTTTTATCATCATAGTATTATCATTTTTTGAATGCAAATAAGCAGCAATAGTCAAAATTTACTTTGTATTGTCATCAAAAAACGGCAACATGGGTCAAATCTTAGTTTGAACAAGATGAAACTACCACCTTCGTTTCAGTGTATTTTTTTAAAGGAAATAGGGACATCATACCATCCTAATCCAGTGGCTTCTAAAATATGCAGTTAAAGGATCATTTTGCTTACTGTACATAATTTTAGCTCCCGTCTAATATAATGCCAGCAAAAATTTACAAAACATTTCTATAGAAAATTAGTAAGGGTTGATAGCTGATCCCTGATAAGTCAGCAAAAACTAAGCAAACTCCTCCCACTTTAATTTATTTGTTGGTATGGAACCTTCAAAAAAATTATATGGATCGCCAAGCATTATGAACCTCTTCACCTCCCCTTATAGCGTGACGTATTTCAAAAACGATCCCAAAGGCTTCGAGTGGCTTGCATCACGAATCAAGAAATCCTTCTTGAAGAAGGCCCAACGCAAAAGTCGAAACGTCGGAAGTAATTCACCGTTTTAAATTTTTGCCGACCGATCTCTACAATGCAAAGTGGAAAGACCAATCTAAAAGATTTGATTTTCTTAAATAGTTTTCATTTGAACTTGCACTCTTTGGATTTTTTTAACTTGATAATGTTTAATAATCCTTCGACTGAAGTTTACATTTGATCAAAATATTTTCTATGTTGAAAATTACTGGAAATCTTAAATCATTTATGTCTCTTCAAAAAACTTCCGGTATGCGAAATAAATATGTCAACCATTTATAACTGTTCAGTGCCATACTTGTTCTCGTTCGTTCTGGTCTGAACATTTCCAATTATCTAAGATCATCGATACATATGACCAACAACTTGGAGTAATTAATACCATAAAAATTTAAATATCATCTCATCTCATTTACTGTTGTGATTAAAACAAACCATAAAAATATACGATCGACCAGGTCCTTCTCATTCTCTGCCTTGCTTGCTGCTCATTCTTGCTTTTACGGCATTTTAACACGAGTCAGACAGTCTGCACCACCAGAAGAGTGTGTAAATTTTAGAGAGGTGAAAACATCCGCTACAAAGAGCAGCTGCAGCGGCCAAAGCAAAGTTTCAGCTTCACCAGCAGCAGTGTGGTCGCAATCCTCAAGCGAAGGGATACATTCTCATGTAACCAAAATATTCGATACAGTTCAACTCGACATTGTTCTGGCCCGGATTCTCCTCACACTACGAGGTACAACCGAATGCAGATGGGCATTGCACAAAAACGAACAACCTACCTATACGTGTGTACAGTCAATCCTCTGTAAGCCGGTTTTGAAGGTGAATCAGAAAGATCTTCAAATGCACTCATAAAAGCAATTTCAGTATGGTTTCATTGGTCATTAAACGCTTCTAGGACATCTTTTTACGAAAGCCTTACTGTATTAGGTGTCTTGTGTTCGTTTGTATGAATTAAAATAAAGAGATAGAGAAGCGAAGCAAAACACGCGTTAAAACAATGGTCATAAAAAATTTATTACTATTTTTTACTCTCAGCTCTGTGGCGAAGCTTTTTCTCTCGTCTTTTACGAGGCCTCATCTTTAGGAATCTTCATGCATAAGGAGTAACACTTTACGGATAACCACGGTTAAGCGGCGGCAAATATTGTAGATCCATCACCATTTCTTCCTCCGTGCCATGTTGGGCTAGCCAACGCCGACAAGTGACAAAAGAATGCTTGATGGAGCTAAATATGTGTAATAAAATATATATAATCATTTTGTGGTTAGTTAATTACGTCTGCCAAACAAAGAGCTGCTTTTCTGGGCTAAAGAGGTGCCATAATTGGTTGATGACCATGGAACTGTACATCACTGTTTGATATTGTACTTATCAGATCTGCTGAAACCATCGACTGTCGAATGGATCTCTGATAGCTGGTAATCATTGTGGACTTGCAATTAGGCTGCTTCTGAAAATAGTACTGAGGATAGTAAAAAGGACGAAATCCATTCAAGATTGTCTGTGGCGTATGAACGGAGAATGGCCCTTCAGAACAGATCGACTGGTTTACGATTATGATGCGGTTGAAGAGCTATAAATCTTATTCCTATATGGTGTTGTGCTCTGCAAGGAACATGGTGTAAGTATTGTACCACGGACACATGGTGTCGAGTTCCTGCGATATTGTAGGTTGGATATGGAACAAAGTTTTCAAAATAAAATTATCTCCCCAGATGGTAAAAGAAAGCATTCGATATTTACGAATACTTGACGGTTTCTTTGATCGATTATTAAGCCAACTATTTTTTCCCTTTGTCTCTTCTTCTTGACATTACGTCCAATTGGGGTTTTCAGGGGTGTCGAAATTTTCAGATTCGTGGATCAAAATTTATTCCAAAATCAATTTTGAGACGTAGAACTATTAAAAAAAGAAAGAAGAACTCGAATGTAGACGAACTGCAAACTGTTCGTTTAGATAACCTAGTGTTCATATTTGTTCATGTTCTTGTACGCTATACCGAAACCATTGGATTTGGTAAAAAGTGAGCTGTTTTTATGTTATGCGTCTTTGAACGAGATACATTTTATATTACTTTTTATGACTAATAGGTGATAAGAATCTTATGAAAATGCTTAGAAATGTTAAGCCACAATGTGGAAACAATATTAGAAACATTTAGAAAATTTTAAAAATCCAGCTAAAGAAACAGCCTGCCGTCTGGTAACACTGACACTGTTATTAAAAGAAAATAACCACAATCGTTTTACAGATTTCCCAAAACCCGTATTTTCGCTCAAAATTAATGCAATGTTCATAGTAATCTATCGCTGCGCAACACTTGCAATCTAGAATGCAGTGGTGTGTTTTCATAAAGATTGTTTTCAATTTGAACGGAAAAACTGTTTTATTTTTGATGATTGCTGATTGTTGGACACTTGAGCCTTACTGAGAGCTTTCTTCTGAACCATTTCTGCATTCACATGTGGCAGGCACAGTGATAGTTTATGCCCAGAGATACTAGAAATTTTGATTACAAAAACATCCGGCAGGGACTCAAAAGCGGACACCTTCACTGTCCATGTTTGCATAGTCGACATAAGCGCCATTGACATTTTCAGCATTCTAACCATCTTCTTGAGCGTATGTTGGCAAATACCGTGTGGGACCGAAATCCGTACACCTAAGCACTAAGCCAGATAAAAACATCTATTAAAAATATTTGGATTTGTAAAAAGCAATTATTCACTCTTTCTCTATGACTTTCACATCATTTAAGATATAATTATTCCCAAAATGAGCCTGAATTTGAGTAAAAACCTTAAACAAAACAGGAATTAAAAACACTTGTTTTGGATCGAAATCTGTACACTCTAATAAGGTTGAATCAAAATCCGTACACATGTGATTCGAAATCCGTACAGCTGCCCGAAATTCAAAAGTCAAATGGTAAAGACATCAATTTCTTATAATCTTTTTATTCTAAGTGAACATCAAAGTTAAAAACGATGCTTCCAGCAACAAAGAACCATTAGACCAGTGATTCCCAAAGTGGGCGAACTCGCCCCCTGGGGCGATTTTGAAGCTCAGGGGCGCGAAAATTTGTAAAACTGAATCTAGGGGGCGAAAAAGCCAGAAAGGAGGCGAAAGTGCTGGCATGAGATAAATTGAAAACAAGGTTATGTGTCGTTGTAGAAGACACTCAATACAGTGGACCAAAGTGTATTGATGGTCACAATTTAGTGAAAACTAATTCAGAAGGCAGTAATGAACGCAAGATTTTCAAATTTGCTTTTGTAAATTACTAACCAGGAGACCTGGTGTAGTGATTAGAACAGAAATCTTTCAACCCCGAAGAGCTGTGATCAAATCTCATCTCCGAGATCATCTCTTATAATATTATAATATTAAGGTTATAATGACGACTTCCTACAGTATCTTTCAATCCCGAAGAGCTGTGATCAAATCTCATCTCCGAGATCATCTCTTATAATATTAAGGTTATAATGACGACTTCCTACAGTAGGCAAAATCCTAAATCCTTGGGTAAGAAATTTCGTTTATCAAGATAAAAAACTAACCTGTTGATTTTAATTATTATCAATTGTCGTAAGTTAGAGAGTTTTGTTGATAATGAAAAATGAATAAAAACGATAGATTTGCTGATGACAGGAAGGTAAATATTATAGTTATTTGGACTATGCAAGTCGAGGGAGAAGTAATCTTAGTGATTTTAGGAAAACATACTCTAATCATTCATAACAACAACATACTTGAATTATTTCCTGTAGTTAAACTTGTTTGGTTGAACATCTGTATCGAAAATGAAAAATAGATAGAGTCTTTGACTTATTTTTATAAGGTCAAAATATGTCTCGTCTGTCTGAATACCGACCATGTGTGCTTTAAAATAATAATAAAAAGATTAACATGTTCATCCCATATGAAGTACTCCATCAGTAAATTTGAAAATTAAATCAATTTTTGGTACACTTTTGATAAGATCAGATACTCAGCATAGTGTTATAAAATAGCGGTTATATAGTACAAAAATATAAATTACATATCAGGGGGGCGTACCCCTAAAGGGGGCGAAAGTCAAAAAAGTTTGGGAAACACTGCTTTAGACGCACTGACCACTCTATAGTAGGTTCCAGGTGCCCTGGGCAAATTAGGAACATTGCAAGGAACATAGAGTCTATTGAATACGATCAATTAGTACACGGAACAAAACAGTGACATACGAACAATTTTCAATATATTTGAAACGATTATCCCATACCAATTTCGAATTGAATGCGCCAGCTGTTGGAGTAACCAAGCGAGTTGAAATTTTGAGAGAGCTATTTTCTTACCCGTGCTGTATTCTAGGGGATGTCCCGTTGAGATTTACATTTTTTTTTGTTTGAGGGCCGGTCTACTGAAAACGTCAGTGGCGCTTACGTCAACTAAGCAAATATGGGCAGTTCAACATGACTGCTCTTGGTTCAAAATAAGGAAAAATTCTCATTCTAGAAAATGTTTTGAAGTGTAAAGTTATGCCGTACAAATAAATAAATGTAGCATTTATGGTAGCCATGTTTAAGCCATCTTTTTTTAGATTAGATGCTGCTCTTACTGTAGAAATCTTTCATCGTTATGGATGTCATAAAACAGATCGATCTTGGCAAACATATTTATACAAAATCAGAACAAAACAAGATAGCAGATAAGTGCAGAAATTGAATTCATTGTGTATTTTTCATATGGTGTACGGATTTCTAGTTCCAAAAATTCAAACCAAGAAAACATTATGAAAATGAAAAATTTAAGAAAATATACTTCTTAAGCCAAATGTGAAATGTTATCTGTTCAGAAAACTGTATTTTAGTTAAAATTTTAATTTTCCTTAAAAAGATTTAAATGGGATGATCATTATTTAAACTATATATGATATTGTAGTCAGCAGTTTCATACGTGTAGAAAATATGATATTGAGCAAACTGTTGAAGACACTATCGGTGTAGCTCGTTATTTGAGTTTAATATATTAGGCTGCCGTGAATCGCAAGTCAGCCCCATCTGTAAAAAGTAGGCATTGAGAAAATAGGCTGTAAAGTTTCCAAACTCGTTTTCCATACGAATATTCAAAAAATTCCAGAGGCTTAAAACATTTTCAAATCTTTATGAAACTTTCACAATTTGCTTTTCACTACGATACCTCTCAGAGAAAAATATAAAGATGATCGAAAAACGGTTCATTTTTGTGTTACATGGTAATCCGTAATGGGACTGATATGCGATTACTTTTCATTATGGGACAATCTGACTTGCTGTTTTTCTCCTATTTTTCCGAACTAATCATATTATCCGATTAGTGCACCTGAAAGAGCTTTGGAAGATATGTTGAAAACGAAGACACGAAGAACGATTAAGTAGAATTATCCCCAGAAGAAGACTCGATTCTGAGTCGAAACGTCGGGAAAAATCTTAAAAACATCGTTTTGATTCCTCCCAAGACTGCAGTGCCGAATCCAGTAGCTATAAAATTCACATCAGTCGAACCTCTTTCTTCTTCCTCCAATATGTTGAAAACTGAACTCAACTCAATTTTGACGAAAATGCAGATGGGACTGACTTGCGATTCACGGCAGTAGGGGTCATGCACAAATTACGTCACGCTCCGACGGGGGGAGGGGATCAAGCCAAGTGTGACAAGCCTTACAAAAAATTCGGAGGGCTCATACAAAAAACGTGACGAAGGGGGAAGAGGGTGTCGAAAAAGTTGAAATTTAGCGTGACATAATTTGTGTACCCTAGTACTAAAAGTAAAAACTAAAATTGACCTCCAAGCATCGTTTTAATTTCTTTGTTTTCATTCTTACGAGAATAAAAGTGACAAATCAAGTAAATTTGATGAATAATGTGAAAAATGAGAAGGAAAGTGAAAGCCAAATAACTTATAAGTAGCTTTTAAAATAACAACACGTGTTCCATTAACTAATTATCTTAACTTTAAGGCGAAGTAGGCCGTCATTGAACTTTGTAAGTGTCGTTGATGATTGTTGCTAATTCATCTCATGATTTCGGATCAAAGAAAATCGATTGGTTTTGCACTAACACAGCTGAAAAATTATCAGCATACTTTAAGCATGTTAGCGCGTACAGTGATACTTTTCCAAGTCAAAATAAACTATCAAGACTGAGTTTTATCACTTTGAAATGCAAGCTGAAAAGTCATCATTGTTGCCAAAACGAATGACGGGCTACTTAGCCTTAATAAGCACAAATCGTTCATCATGGGAAATTGGTTTGAAACATTTAAAGAATGCCACAATAAAGTTGTATTTAAGCCTCAGAATTTCTGACTTTATCATTTAGCTACAAAATGTTTCGAAAATAGCTAAAGTCAATAGTATAATTTACCAAGTAACAGCTAAATGTCATTTGCGCTTATCATAGCATGCTTGTAATCGCAATTATACTTTGATAAGTTCATACAAATGCTAACATACTGTGGAATTGTTACTTAGGCATGAAAATGTTCATAAGAACATTAAGCTGAGCAGCAGGCTCTATACCAGTTTTATCTAAAAAAGAAGAAATCGGGTCAAATTAACAAAATTTAATGTGTGTGATGTGATGTTATCATGCGTGTTTCTCAATCTCAGACATCAGATTATAAAGGAAAGTAAACTCTTTTTTGTCATACAAAAACCTTTTCTGAATTTGAAATATTTGGAAATGTTCCATGCGTTTTTGTACTGGGGGAACAAAAAAGTCACCCAGCATGAAGTTTCACTTCAAATTAATAAACACCTCATTCAAAGCATTCACTATGACACTACACGTAATTAGTTATTTAGACTAAACTTGACCCAGACGTTAGCCGATTCTGTTCCATCTCAAGTGAAATGTAAACATAGGTCAACAAAGTGTCTTCATCTCACCAGACGTAGGAGACAGACAGAGAAAAAAATGGGAATAAAAAGAACGCCTTAAAGTGTAAATTTAAAATTCAAATATTTGATGACATGAATTGGTCACCTCGCTTGCGAGCATTGAGTCAAATGCAAGTCGTTAGCGCAGAAAGGAAAAAAAAAAAGTGATGCACACCAACGAGGTGCCCTTCTAGTCACTAGGAAAAAAGCATGCGTATTGAATAAATACCAAGCTCTTGAAAATTCATTAATATTTGTTTTTGCTTTGCAGCCTGCTCCTTTCAAATATGCTCCTGTTTTAGAAGGAAAAAACTGGGAGAGAAAATCATCGAACCGACAACGAGCAATAAAGGTTTGTTTGTTCTTATTAATTTCATTCCGAAAGGTGTCACACAAAGCCTTCATTCTCCCGCAACTTTTTATTTTTCACTCTGTTTCTGCCCAACCGCAGGTACGACGACGACGACGTACAAAGAAGATAAAATACGATAATAGCTCTAATGACTGCAGCTCACTCCCCAAGTAACATGTATTGAGGTAACAGTTGTAAAACTGTTGAAAAGGGAGGATGATTGTATGATATTAATGGGAAATAAAATTACGATCATCCGAACATATTGAAATGACTCCGACAGTCATGTTTCGGCATCGCGCGAAGAACACGAAAACAATATCAATATGATCCCAGGAAATTTTCTGGGATACGACAGATGTTTTAGGAGACCTCATAGACAGAAACAAGCCCGAAAACGAGTATAAAAAAATGTGTGAAGATCATAATGTTAGAGAAGCAATACTATGTTATGCATCCTGCTTGCTATGGATCATCACGATACCAAACGAAACCTTAAAAATTGCACACAAAATCCCCAATATGAGGAACTATAATTATGATTAATAGATTGATCACAACCTTAGAACCTTAGCCTGTTCGTCACAGGCTATCGAGCGGACCGGCCAATTGACTGACTGACGGGTTGACTGCATCTCACTCCGACAGTTGCCTGATGTCCTTAATTTAATATCTGTTATTATGGTATTTTTGGATAATCGCTATTATCTGTTTTATCTTTTGGGTGTATACGGTCGTGGTTTGCTTGGTCGAGCGTCGAATAAAGGAAGCATTCAATTTAAGCGTATCCTCAACACTTAAAAGGTTGTAATTTTATAAATTCTCACAATTTTTGGACTTATAATTATGAATGTTGATGTTTGTTTCTTCCAAGCCAATGCATAAACGAATGATTTATGGCCTTTTAATATGCCAGAGAGCTAAGTTCTGACTATACTCGTCGTTGCACAGTGAAGAGAAGAGTACGTCGTCCACGAGACAGGCGACTCACACAATATACTGAAAGCAGAGATGATCCTGCACAACCGTTTTGCAAGAGGGCGGGTGCCACTTTTTGTGGTGGGCAGTCTCCAATTACTACCGAGGAGTGATTAGGATCCGTTGATAACTTACCCATAAATAGCTTCTTTATCACGTTTATGCACATCTGGTTGCACTGCACCCATGTGACTCGTGGCTGGTGATACATGACTAGAGGTTCCATGGTAACCATGCATGCCGACTGATGCAGCCGCAGCATGGTTCATGTGAGGTGAGTGATGTGGAGGTAAACCGGATAACCCAGGCGGCCTATGGCCTGCATGGGGGTCGTACATTGCCGCTGCTCCACCGTCCATTCCATAGCCGTGCAGGCCATCGTCGTACTATAAAAAAAAACATAGAAAAAATCGGAATGAATAAAACAATAGATCAACGTTCCAAAAATCTTACTTAATTTTTAATAATGTAGCTAATGATAATAACTTAATACTTTGTTCGACCAGGACTGCTTATCTATTTTCTCTACCCAATTAATTTTTGCTATTAACTTTTACGGCCACTGACATGAATAAGTGTGTTAAGTGCTGGAGTCATTCATAGCGCTAGAGGGTAAGGGCAAACATATTTTACGAAAAAATTGCCGTTAGGGCTAAACGTGCTGCACAACTTTTTTACTGAAAAGTTCAAATCGCATTTCACAATAGTGATGTTTAGCTTCTTTCATTCCTCCGTTATTATCAGCAAATTTATTCCAACGATTTTAGGCAAAATGAGACCGTAAAAGAGAACGTGTTAAGATAGTTGTACTGAGAACCTCTAATATATTTTCTCTGTAGTCGTCGAATGGTCACTTCCCCGAGTTGTCCGTTTTCCGAAAGGTTTCTTTACACATCAACGCGTTACAATATACTTGATCCGATAATTCGCTACATACCAGTCTATCAAAGCTGTTTTGGGACAAGATGAAATGCACTGTTTAGAATGTGATGTCAATAACTGTTTGCAGGTTTTCCTTCACTGAAACCTTGTTTGATCTATTAGTTGACTATGTTGAGATGCTGTAATCAGTTCATGTTTAAGTAGTATATTCTCGTGAGCTAAGGCTGAACCAGTTTTGCTCACTAGGTAGACACTGAACCGTTTCCAAGCAGAAATATGTGCTCTTATGTGTGGATTGAAATAAGCACTTAAACAGCGTGTAATGAGTTAAGTTACATACTTCTGTTCGGATAGTCAGGCTACTGTACAAGCTCTTGCTTCGGCCGCCTCAAGGTCGAGGCTTGTTATCACATGTCAAAAAAAAAATCAAGAAATCAATTCAGTCAACTCCTAGCCATCGTTCCATCGCTGGAATCGAATTGGCTGATGAGTTAGCGTGCAATTGAGCATCGCATGACCCCATTGGCCTTGAGCCAGCTATTTCAAATTCCAAGTTCTTGGAGAATCTTCATGTTTAAATTCTATGAAAATAGTTTCAAAGTGTCATACAATTCATTTCAACTAGATCGAAAAATCATCTTCCTCAAAAATAGAATAAAAATATATGAATTCAAACACTTTCAGATGCAGAAAGCAAAGAAATGCATCGTTTATCGGCCAATATGAACCGAACCCTCTTGCAAACGATGATGGTACTGTATAACCACTGTATCATACAGCACAGCGACATACTGACTTCTTCTGACTTCTCAACAGCAGCGGCGGCGGCGGCGGCGTCATCAACGGCGATCGCAGCGATAGCGTGAAATTAGATAGAGCGTAACGGTTCGTTGCAATGCGTAAACAAATCAGCTCACGATGCCGGCTCATTGGAGTGTCTGATGTGTGTTAATTTAATTAATTTAGCAATTTATCCATCTTGGATATGCTGGAGATGAAAAAAAATCGGCTGAACTAAGTTGCAGCGCTAGATACATGATAAACAGACCATTTCCACTATGTGAGATGTCGATGTGCGGCAATTGAACTACATACCTACTACATGGCAGAAATTGTTATTTCGGCACGGATGGTTTACGCTATGAAAACAAAGTAGGCTTCTTTTTACAAAATGATAATTTCAAGTCAGTTCCGTGTCATAGTATGCATATGCAGTATCCTGCAATTCGTTTATATTGGCTTGTCATTTTCGCGAAATGACAAGAAGGGAATGATTTGCTGACAGTTACTGACGTTGCTTTCCCGGGGTTTTATTCAAATGTTATATAACTATGAGAAACCGGTGTAAAATCTTCTTGGAAGTGTGCATATTCTCAAGGTCGTCAATTTTGACAAGCTACAATTAAATTCGGAAAAAAAATATTCCGCCCACGCTGAAGCAAACTATAACGTAACTCATATTTGAAATTTTGATTAATTCCAAATCAATGAAAATGTTATGATCAAAACAACCTGGGATGCAAGGGTAACGTGCCACCCCTAGAATTAGTTAAATATTCTAAAATTTGTAACATTATGATCATCTCAATTCAGACTGTATTTTAACAAAAGGATAAGATTAAAGGCTAACTAATTTTTTTGATAAGATGCCTTTGAAATGAAACATTAAGAAGTGATCTTGGCTAGTCTTTAAGTTTTGTTTTGGTGAATTCCTATTCAAAGAGATTATCATTACATCTACAAAAACGGTATCACTAGTTGCCATTCCAATAATTCCACTTCATAAATGTAAACCTGCTCTTACGAAGTTCAATGTAAGTTAAAACATACATTCAATATGAATTTTACCAAGCATCTACAAAGAATTTTGAAAATAAAATCCGATAATGAATCAGCCATCAATCATCCCCCAAATATTTTAGCGTCTTCTCAAGGCGTCTGCCAAAGTCCTCGCCAAAATTCGACAAAGAATCTCACAATGAAAACACTACGATTTCTGGAAGAATGCCATATAAGTCTTGTAAATGTTAATAAAAAAAATTAGGGTGGTGTATTACTTTTCGCATAAATGGAAGACGATGTTTGGCTTATATAAGCACAAAAGTTCTAGCCAAGAACTTTAGAAACACTAATTGTTAACACATTATCTTCTAATTAAATTAAATATGGCAGATCACGCATGAAAAGTTGTCTAAATTTAATGATATTCATGCAAATAACAGCTAATCAATCGCAACATTTTCTTAGGAGTAATCACAAATTGATGAAAATGGAAAAAATGAATCATCAATTATTTTTAATGGCGTATCTAGAGAAATATTTGGTGGACAAACAATTTGGTTCGATAACATTTTTCAATAAAATTGATAGTTTTCAGATAATTTTAAAATTAAAAAATGCCGTTATTATCAAATGGGAGATGTGTGATAGCTAAACAGTCTGCGCATGAAATATTGTATTTTTTTGCAGAGAGAAATTCAGGTAATATCTGAACTGTGGTGACAGATCACTAGAAACAGGGATCTAAGTCTTCGACATTTTACATGAAAAACGGCCTTTGTGTACTATATCCTGTCCAGAACTGTACTCGGCACGGGAATGATCGATAATATCCCTCTGTTTATAAGTTTCCCAATCTTCAATTTTAGAACATGTCATTAGTATAAGGCGGTTACGGTCAATTCAAGCTCTGATAATTGCTCAAATAAATCGTGATGAAATTTTTTAAACTCCTATCAAATTCTTAGAAGTTTTCAGATTCACAAATATTTCGTACATTGACGTCTTAAGGTCACGTCTTAAGGCACGGGAAGTCATTGTATTCACCCTATCCATTTGAAGATGCAAATCTCAAATACCACTCCATACTACTGTGAAAATGCGTCGCTATAATTTAATACATGTAGTGCACAAGCCACCTAGTTTTTGGTTTGCAAGTTAACTAAAACTCGTGATTCACTTCCTCAGAGTTTTAATGACAAAAGATAGGGCAAATATCACGGTCTCCCGTAATACTTTCATAAACAGTTTTACAAAAGAACCCAGCAACAATAAAGTTTATGATCATTGATCCGTTGAGTGTGATTGAATGTTTAACGTGAACTCTGGATGAATCAACCACCACTATTATGAAATTTAGGATCATATCAGATTTTCCACAACAAGAGTATCGAAATAGTAGTTTAAGCAACAAGTTGCAGAAAAATGATAAATCATCAACTTTTGTGCAGCACAAATCGTAATTTCCTCCAACGAGGCTCGCCGAAGTGGATAATTACGCAAATTGCCAGAAAACTCGAATTCTGCAACTAGTTGCGTACAACTATTTTTTTCAAATTCGTAGATTTCTTGAGGGTATTAAAAACCATATCGGGATGTATTCACCTTTTGTTTTGCATTTTTGTTTTCTAATTGTTGTACAATGATTCATTGCGAATGAGAAGCGTTTCGCAATATTGATTGTCGTAATCAGTGACTATTACGACACTGCATAATTCAGTGCATGAAAGTAGAAAGTTTCATGACAGATTGGCGTGATGAAAACCACCTGTTACGATGAGAAATTGCAACAAAAATCTGAACAACATTTTTTTTTGGTCATTGGTTATACACGAGAAACTTAATAGACCCTGAACATTACTATTTCATCCCACTGTAAAATGTCCAAGACATTCGATAATAATAGCAAATTACTGAAACCCCGATGTTTAATAACGCCACATAACACAAAAGACCAAACAGTTCAAATGTTACTAAAAGCCAAGGCGCGTGCCTTCAAATGAAAACCTCAACAAGAAAAGAAGAGAATGTTCCTGACAATTTACGTCACACTTTCCATTTGAATAGAGATCAAAATTTGAATGACGCAGATAAGAGTAATTTGAAAAATATTATAATTTATAATTCAAACCAACTATATTAGTGCCACGTTCTAGTCAACGATTTTCAATTGGCTGTTCCTTCTTTCTAACTTCTTTGGGAAATGGATTGTGGTAATCGGTCCGCCAGTGGCGACGCTTTCCAACTAGAGCTATGCGTCTGATTTATGCATTTATGATGATAAGTCAGAGAGATCAGTATAAAACACTCAAGTGAGCCAGTAGATATGTTCAATAAGATCGCACCAAAGCAATGAATAATTACTGCACGCCAATGAATGGCAGTGAGACGTTGCTAAGCTCCCCAAATATAGAACAATGACATTTCCTTTGCTTTATTTCCAGGCACTTCACACTCATCCAATTCTCAGGATAAAATGGCGACTAACCGTCTCCCAGGTTTCTACATTTATATCTAGAGGGAAAGCATGAACCACAACGACACAAAAAAAAACCTTCGCAACCGAAGCGGAACTATAAAATAAAACTTGAATTCGTGTATAATTAGTGGGGAAAATGCAAGATAGCGATTCAAGTGAAATGAGTGAGAAAAATATATTCTATGAGGAAGAACGGGCTGAAGAACCCTTCGCTCTTATGTACGAAAACGCAACAAACAATGCGAGAAACACAGGTAAAACGAGATTGTTGAACTGACAATGGCATGAGTTTTCCATTTTGTGTTTTTTAGGCTGCCTAGGCTGTATGCTTTCAGTGCGTATGAATCCGCCAACGGCCATTAGATGGAATTAAATTGGTATGGTTAGTAGTATTTTATCATGCGATATGATGTTGAATACTGGGACATTTTACTATGGTTTATGGAATTTAAAATTCAAAACTGTTTCACGTATTACACTTGAATAACTGTTCTACACTGCGTGATTGAAAGATCATTGCAAATGTTGAAACTCGGCAATTATTCACTAGTATGGTCACTAAAGTCTAACAAGCGTTTCTTACCATCGCCGTTATGCCATCACATGCAGAAGGCGTTTATTGGAGTGCTTTATTGAATTATGTCCACATCTCCACTACGATGCAGGACACTGCACAAATGATACTATGCATGCGGCTAGTGCCTTAAAATTGCATCAACAGTTCTGTCTCATCTCTGCCTGTCACACAGTGTGGCCCTAAGCTATCGTATGTACGCACTAACGATGGCAATCAACAGCCGCGATCATGATGGTGCCGATGATGATTCCTTCCTCATTCATCCGTTTCACACAGGGCATAGAGACAATTCGTTCATATCAATTGTTCAAACACAGACAAACAGATGTAACACTTGGAACAAATTCCTTTCATAACCATCATCATCAGCTGGTGAACATATTGCACAAAGTTCTGTTTTGTGCAACAAGACCAACAGAAGACGCTAGAGTGACGATGCGCGTGCCTCCCCGAGCAGATGAAAATAACTACTGAATACCAAATTGAGGTATTCCATACCAGATAATTTCCAATACTTACAACCTGAATGAGGTATGAACGATCCCTGCATAAGAGGTAAAATACCTCAAATAATACCTTCTGCATATTCTACAAATACCAAGCTGATACTTAGATCAGGTATTGTAATACCTAAATAATACTTGATGGATTTTCATATAAAGTGAAATTTTTCAATACTAGATCAATACCTCCAGCAGTCCTCAATAGCTGTCGAATACCAAAATGAAGTATTTTTAATTGTTTTGAACATTTTTTTCAAATACCATTATAATACCAAAATGAGGTATTGATAACTGAACAATACCTAATTCTGATATGATACCAAAATATGGTATGCATAAGTTATTGGCGAGTTATTCTTTCCTCCTCGGGTCTAGTTGTGAGGTTTACAACAGCTTATTTATAATTATCGTTTAATGAGAGGTCGATAGAAATTTCGATAATTTTACGTCTGTTTGTCTATGGTTCAAAGCTGTATACAATTCTTCAATCTAACTCACTCTGGGCGCGTTTTTCACTCTATCTTACCCGTCTGTTCCAGTACTATTGCCGGTATGCGCGACACAATCAAACACTCACACTCCAAACGGGCCGTGTTATATTTCGTTTGATCAAATAGATGAAAAATTTCAATTGATTTTAACAATGTTCGAAATCTGTCAAATCATTTCACACTACATCATCGTTTTCATCGTGCAGCGCTGGGATGTGCAAACTAAGGGCAAGCAGCTGCCAACGATGAATCTTCAGTTCTGTGCGGTGGGACGATGAAACAGGTTGAAATTTATATTATTGATTTTACTTAAACTTCATTTTACGCACGTTAGCTGCTATACGCTGAGATTAAACTCGCTTATTTTACGCAGTGTTGTCCGTGGCCGGAGGTGGTCAGTTAGCTAGCCAACTATTGGCTCGAACGGGTACCTACATAAATAGGGAAGGCCTATTAAGTTTGGGAGCCATGTGGTGGAACGTGGAAGGCTGCATTTGACAAAGGAGAAATTTCATCTCTTTCTCGTTTTTTTTTTGCAATGAAATTGAAAAAAAAGGATTTTGTTTCTCTGCTTCGTTTAGACCAGCCAGTTTTGGCGCGGTTAGGCATCACTCCGCCGCATCGCGGTATTGAATATCAATGGAAATGAGACTCGCAGACACTACCGTCGGATCTCTACTCGCACCACCAAATCTGTATCTAAACTTCCAAAAATTGAAGCAAACTGAACGCCAATAGATGGCGTTCCCAAAAGTAATGACGACAATCGTGAGTCAAGTTGCCTTTTTCGCCCTGCATTCACACGCCGGCCCATGTGGATTCTACTACTAGCTAGTACCGTACGACAAAAGTAAAGAAGCGAAGCAAAAATAAAACGCATGCGTGTGTTTTCATACTGTCAAAAATTGTGTGTCTACCCATCGTCATCACTAAAGCACAGACGAGACACAACGCAGAAAAAAAAACAGCCCATATAAATAGTAGAGTAGTACCCCTCGTGAGGACGTGAATGCCGAGAGCAGACAAGAAAAGATCATTAATCAATTTTACTATACGGCCATTTTGAAATTCATCACCCAGAAGTTTGAGCAAGGTTCATAATTTTTGAGAACCGAACGTCGTCCCGTAGAATGAAATGCAAGAAAACGGGAAAGGTTTCTCAAAGCCATTGACTGATCGATATTTACATGGTAGTTTCGCTTTAATTTGTGGAATTTCACTTGTTTGTGGATGTTTGTATTTTTTTTCCCGTCAGATTGTTGAATTCTATGTAATTCTATGAGATGTTGATGCTATAAAACTGTTTTAGTCATCGATACCGTGAATAATTTTCTGAACTGCAATGTTTATTCAATTATCATAGATTTCTGAAGAAAATTTATGTCATGTCCAAAGCTACAGTATTGCTTCTCAACAGAGATTAACATTAGAATAACATTACATATGGGATGAATTATTATTAATGGTATATTAATTATTATTAGGTAGATTGATTGTTTTTCGCGCGTTCTGACCATTTTACTATACTTTTACACACCAATTTCACTCATTCATATGATCAAATTGTATGAATCACATTAACTTTCAAAGAACAATGTGTTTTTATCATGACATTACGGTTTTCACTAAAAAAGGTAGGTTATGGCTCTGCCCTTCAAAATCTTAACATGAATTCAACTGAATCGATTCTGCGTGGTTGCATAGAATTTTTTTCGTTTAAAACTATGAAAGTTTACATGAAATTTCTTTACCGATTGGCCCTTTTTTCATTTGTATATCGTGTGACAGTGACAGGACCCCAAAAGATTCTCGATCGATGGCATTCGAACATACGACACTCAGCTTGGTCTTGTTGAAATGCTGCACGTTAGAGTCCACGGCTACAAAGCAAAGCCATGCTGAAGGTGTCTGGGTTCGATTCCCGGTCGGTCCAGGATTTTTTTTTTTGCGTAATGGAAATTTCCTTCACTATCATCGTACCTGCCACGCGATATACGAATGTGAAAATGGCAACATTGGCAATGAAAGCTCTCAGTTAATAACTGTGGGAGTGCCCATAAGAACACTGAGCTGAGAAGCAGGCTCTGTCCCAATGAGGACGTATTGCCAAGAAGAAGAAGAAGAGGTTTAAGAAAATAACCCGTGACGGAGAGAACAAAGCTGCCGAAAATAGAAGTAATTATAAAGAAAAGAAATTAATTTTCAACATAAATTTTAACTGCAAAGCCCCATTCTACAGTCGAATAAAACAAGCAAATTTTTGTTAAACTTTTTCATTTTGGTAAAAACCTTTGTATATGCCAGAAACTTTCAATATGAAAAACTGTGTAATCAAGCAAAGTGTTATTCATTAAAAAGATTAATGCTAAGGTTTTGCAAACAGAGCAAAAATTTTTAGTTTCAGAGCAAACAAAATATGTAATTCAATGTAAATATGATCGGTAGTCATGAAGAAACTGAGCAAAGTTCAACCAAAAAACGACCTATAAAAAGACTATAATAGACTATAATAGACTTACCTAGATATCAAAAATCATGTGGTATCTAGAGATATACATAGAATATAACAGTTGAAATTCAAAAAAAAACAAAAGTTCTCAAATACTTTATGAGAAGTACATATTTATAGCGTATGATATAGCTATATGATGTATGTACCATAGAAACCGTGCTATGATTTCAATTTCGAAAAGCCAAAATCTCTAACTTTCACGGGAATACAAAATTTTGTGAAAAAACTAAACACAATTTTGTAGTAACGTTCTATTCATACTCTAGGATAATCTTATGGAAATCTGTTTAATATTATTTTTAATAAGCCGATTTCTTAAATATTTGTGGAATCAAGAAATTTGAACATCCATCAAATGATGTAATTTGGTGAACAACACACATTTTTCTCAAAACCTAAGAGCACTGCTTTTTGCCAGCTTAAGAGAAAATGTCTTTAAAATTATATGGGAAGCCCTGTTTGTACTACAAATGTCAAACGCAAGCTTTCAAACCATATTATTAATGGCCAATCACATTGATTTCTTATGAGAGTGGCTAAATTAGGAGAACCCTGGCCAAATTAGGTGTAGCAATGAGAATTAAAGTTATAAGGAAAACGGATTATTTTTTATGCTTTGAATCGATGCAGACGAGTAATTGAATAAAGCTCAATAATGTGAATGTGATCTACTGAACACAAAAGGTTACAAAGTGATTGGCTATGTAAAACAGTATATAATTCACTGTGGCTACGACTGGCGTATGGCCAAAACCGGTGATTCTACCATACACGCTACAAAAAGATTGAGATTTTTTTAAAGACGGTCAAAATCTATTGAAATCGTTATGAATAGTCAAAGTGCGTGATTCAGAATCATGCATAGCCACAAAAACAATTTTGTTTTTTTTTGCCTTTTTTCGGTGTATTTCTTCAAATTTTTGTTCACAAAAACAACTTTTTCATTTCCCATTTAAAATAATCAACTTTGGATGGCTCAATCTGAATTATAACTACAGTACTAACACATACTTTCAAGTATATTTTCCTCTACGAATTCAAAAATAATAACGGTTTTATTATTTTATTTTTTTGAATCAAGTAAACTTTTCATTATATGCTGATACCTTGAAATTAATTATTCAAGTAAGGTGACTTCTAAAATATTGTCAAGAAATTCACTTTGTTCGAACTTTTATTATCCTTAAATTCACGTGAGTAAAAATAAATCTTAAAAATACATAATTAATTTCAAGATAAATTAACTACTGTTGAAATTTAAATCAAATCGGTTGATAAATAATGCAGATCTATTACACCAATTTTTATTCAAAAGTGGTAATGGTTCGCAACTGTAGCCGCAAGAGTTGACCTCTTATCGAGTTGAAAAGTGATATACGAACATTATTCCATTTTCACGTACACAAATATGACATTTGATGTTTTTACAACTAAATTTCTGAAGAAACAGAAGAAAATTATTTCAGAACAAGTTAGTTTCTAAACGAATATAATAACCAGTAATTGTAATATACGAAAACAGATAAACCAACCATTAACGAATCAAGAACACCCAGTGCTTTTTACGTTGATGCGGCAAAAATTCAAACTATTCAGTTCACGCCCTCCATAAAACCCGAAATCCCCAAATCTTAGACCTATTGTTTTCAATATCACATTAGGAATGCTTTTTAGTTCGTTCAACGCTGAGAACACGGTGGAAGATAGACAAAGACGAGCATCGGGTCGATAATCTGGCCGCGTTTCCACAAAACGGACTCCGTCGCATCTCTCACCGACCATCTCTTCGATCGACCAGCCGAAGCTGATGTTGCCGCTATGTAGGTGCCTATATTGCTAGCTGCTCCCCACACAATAATGACGCGATCGTTAGTGCCGCCGAAAGCCGTAGCATGCGCGTGTAAGTGATTTTTCTCATTTCTTGGCCCACGTCGCACACCTCTCCCAATGCGCTCGACTCCCGACGGGGTTACTCGAGCAGTAAGACTCATTCCTCGCAGCAGAGTTTAGTTCTGCATGATTCATCAAAAGCAGAGAGTTTCGGTTATTGAAAAAGAAACGTGTTAAAGCTATAATGAAAAATAAATCAATAAACTATTTGAACTTGGGAATTGAAAAACTGTATCGATCCAACAGACGTCTAATGCATGTGAGATGGTTATAATGAATAATAATAGCTATTACAGCGTCAGGAGTATAATCTCATACATCATCCACGGGCAGATGAATTTTAAAGACCGCAGTTCACATACAAACGGCCACCGACCGGTGAAAATCGCCTTCTGTTGCTAGTTGCTTCAGAAAAAAACCATGGACGGATTTTTTAATTATATCGTTTATCAATGCCTTACTATTCGTGTTAATCAAGATCTGGTATGATCTGTTGCACGTATGTTTATTGAAAAACTGTAAAAACTTGGATCTGCATGATTACTGAATGTTCTGGATGTCAAGCGTTAAAACTTGACAAGTAAGAATAATTTGAATATGTTTTTATATATGAAAAATGAAAAAAACGAAACGAGATGCATTTCTTTCGCATGGAGAATTAATCCAAATTTCTCGACACATGTTATAATTAGCCCTCAGAGCTATATTTAGCTGAATCATCCACTAACGCTTTTGTATCCTGACCTAGCTAGATTCAAACAAATTCACGATTTTAGGTTGCTCAAAAATCTTCAGCTTTTGCGTACTCAGCAAGAGCAGTTAACCAATAACCAGCTGCTTTATAAAATTAGGTCATAATCATACAAAGCAGAAGTTCGTTTTCTTTCTGGCGTTACGTCCCAACTGGGATAGAGCCTGCTTCTCAGCTTAGTGGTTCTCTGAGCACTGCCATAGTTATTAACAATATGAGCCTAATATTTATAATGAAATCTTGTTTTACATAACACAATCTTTTGTGTTATTATGTCTTGCAATAACTTTGGCACATTTTCTATCTCAAATAACAGTTAATTTATAATAAACTTTACATTTTTAAGATGCTTTGAAACTTCAACCTTTGCACAATTGAACGGTTTTAGTCCGTTAGGCCGAATTTAGTTATGCCGAAGACCATTAGGCCTAATGCCGTTAGGCCAAAAAGTTTGTTAAACCGAAAGGGTCATTAGGCTGAAAATGGCCTATGGATCTGATGATAGTAAGGCCCATTCGGCCCATTCGGTTGTTAGGCCGAAAGTGTCGTTAATCCGCAATAACATTTGGCTATTTAAGATAACACTGGGGTTATTCCTTTCTGACTTTTCGGAAGGTATACGGAAAACAAAGTTCACCCAAAATCTGAGATAAAATCTAGGGGTGTAAGATTGAATCAATACAAAACATTAGGAAATTGAGTAAACTTGTGTTTCTGACGCAAACTCAAGCGTTTGATGCAAAAATTGAGGTGGGGATTTGGACACTATCGACAACTTTTACATACACACTAAAAAAATATCGTGTAAATTTACGCCATTGACATACGAAGTATTAAAGAGAGTAATATAACGTAATTTTAAGGCACAAACATTTCGTTGTATTGAATTTCATATTGTTTGAATCACACAATTTTTAAGTCACATGGAACGCAGTTTTATGATAACGAAGCATTTTTAAGTACAAACGCTATCAAATTTAGGTCATTTCATTTCTTACTTCGAGTATTTTGGTGGGCCCAGATAGCAGTAGCAGTAAACGCGCAGCTATTCACCAGCAAGACCAAGTTGACGGTCGTGGGATCGAATTCCACCGGTCAAAGATCTTTTCGATTTGGGAATTTTCTCGACTTCCCAGGACATAGATACTGGGACAGAGCCAGTTTAGTGTTCGTTTTAGCGTTTCTGCAGTTATTAGCTGATAATTTTCAGGAGCCTTCCTTAAACGAGTGGTTAGAGGCCGCGGCTACAAAGTAAAATTCCTTGACTTCCCTGGGCATAGAGTATAATCGTACCTGCTACACGATATGCGAATGCTAAAATGGCAACTCTGTTAAAGAGAGCTCTCAGTTAATAACTGTAAAAGTGCTCATAAGAACACTAAGCTGAGAACCAGACTCCGTCCCAATGAGGACGTAATGCCAAGACGAATAATCTCTGTGCATCTTCGACTGCTCCGGTCAATCACGGAGTACAACTACGAAGCGGTCATCTATGCTTGAGCTCATGCTCATTATCCGCAAAGGTTTAACTTACAAATTCTTCATGCATTTTTGACGTTGGATAACGTCATACGGCAACATACTGGGGTACAATTTCGAAAAACGAAAAATCGCTCGCGTCACGAAAAGTGGTTAGATTTTGTCTGTTAATAACTTACTAACGCCCGGATAGATTTTCAAGATTCTTGCTCCAATCGATTGGAAATCTTTCTACGAATCTACTCCAACAATGAAAACTATTGATTTTTATGACTAAACTATTGAAAAAATGGGAAATATCGAGGTATGTCTTATTTTTCATAGAAAAGTAGCATTTTTTTGCTGTTATAAGGTTTTGACGTTTTGAAGTTTACATGTACACGCAACTTTAACATCGATTTGAGCAAAGAGGAGAACTTACACGGGGAAATCAGACTACCCAAAAAATAAGTTCTTTTTACTCGAATTTGGGTAAACTGTATTTAGTTTTTACCCACGGTTGGGTTGTTTTGCCTCTCTCGCAACAGCAATGTTGTCAAAAACAGAGAGAGACGCACCGACCCATCGTCGAAGTTCAATGGAAAAGCCAAATTTGGGTTCTTACGAGTTTACCTAACGTTAAGTTGTTTTAACCCTTCACGGAGACTTCGAAAGCTAACGCTGGGTAGATTTTTTTGAGGACTGAGTTATTTGTTTTGCCGCTGTCAAATGGAAACAACCTAATGATAGGTATATATCAGTTAACCCAAATTTGGGATATCCCACGGAAGTGCCGAATTGCGTCAAAAAGAAGTCAAAGTTGGGTAGATTTGCGGCTCCGTGTAGAGTTCGCGGTTCATGGAGAAGTACCGTAAAACGGGGTATCTTTGATAATGCGGGTAACTTTGATAGTGCGTAACCCACCACATACTAAACGAAATATCATTATTGCTGTTAATCGGTTAAGCAAAACGAATGCAAAACTGAAGAATATTAGTATGACACTTCATGTAAGAGCTATTTTCATTTGAATCGAGAACATTTGAAGCTTTTAATACGGATTTTAAAAATTGACACAATTTTAGCATTTTCGAAACGCATACAAACAATCTGTTCTGCGGTCACTATTTGATGTAGTTTTGAATAGTTGGCCACTTATCTTTGACAGCCTAGTTATCATAGAACTTGAATACGGTCTCAAATCTCTTAGCGAAAAGCATTTTCACAAACTGGGACCATTTTTGTAATTTAAGTCAGAAATTTCCATACAATGTTAAACGCCTAGAATTATGCAATGCCATACAAATGTTCGTAATTCATTCAATTTTGTTCGATTCATACTCCATTATAAAAGTTACCCCAAAACAGAAAACCGACTTTCGATTATGTGGAAATTTATGTATCCATTCAGAATAAATCTTTTGCAATCTATCAACTGCAATCGATAGCTAGGATGCCAGTACTTGTTTTAAAAATATAAATTATGATTCTTTGAAACAGCATGCATAAATATTCAAGTTTTCTTCGAAAAAACTATCAAAGTTATCCCATTTTACGGTACCTCAACCTCAAACTGGCTTCGAAACTCACTAAAGCAACCAATCTTAGTGGATCATGCGTGGATCTAACGTTCAACCGGAATCTTTGTTTAGGGGGCAAGAGTAACCGCTCATGCTTCTTCTTCCATCGACCGATTCTATTGGTGTTGAAGTGAACCAAATAATAACAATAAACCAACCAAATAATAACACACAATGTCCATAATAGGTCAGAATTGACATGCAACAAATAGTATGAAAATTGATTGGATTTTTTATAAGTAGAAATCTTTCATAAGTTCGTGACGGTCTCAAGCCAGGAAATAGAAGAAGCTAACGTTATCGAACGTCTACTTGGCGGTCGTATCTCGGAAACAACCTCTAACTTTTTCTTTTTTATTTTTGAAGCTTGAAACTCAATAAGTCAGTTCATTCACCCCAATTCAAATTGTATTGCTCTGGAGTGGCCAAATCTTCGTTTATTGACAAGTTCCCTCAAATTCATGAAGATTGAGACGTCGTGCGGTACGTTTTGAATATAAAACGGAAATGTCCCCAAAGAAGCCCTCGTGTAACCGTGTGCTGATAATTTTTATTGCTGGTTAATCATTTTTGCAATCGTACATCATGTGGCGAGCACAAAGATACTTTATACTCTGAGAAGTCAAGAATATATCCTGAAAAGACCCTTGACCAGCGGAATTAGAACTTACAACCCTCAGGCTGGCCTTGTTGAACAGTTAAGCGATTCTCACTAAGGCTTTTTGGGCCCAAAGCATAAATGTATAATACCAATGATATATGTACTTGATTGATTCATAGATACTTCTCCAAACTTTAAGAGCATAGTCAACAAGTTCTAACAAGAAATATCAACGATTGTTGCAAAGTGCGGTAAAATTTCGGTTATAGTAAAATAATCAAAATTAACAGTTGAAAAGATATAAATAGCGCACTGTAGCCCACCAATCCATCAGCCACGGTTTCCTGAACAAAAATAATCTGATGAATACTGTTTAACACAAACTACAGAAATACCTACAAAACGATGATCCCACATAAATACACAATTCTTTCAGATTTAAAGATTATGTCTAAAAATTTTGCCCGCTGACTTGATTTTTTAATCATAAAAGGTTTTCTCACATTTATGTAGAAACGCATGCAAATCAAAACGCAATGAACCTAGTTATACCCTTATTAAAAAAAAACAAGTTTTAGGTTTTATTCTGAATCATTCTAAATCCAAACTGATAATGTGTATGGTATCAAATAACTACGCCACTGAGAGCAGACCGCATGTCGAATGACGTTAGGACGAATGCCGTTAGGCCGAGGTTCATAAGTCCGGTTTAACATTTGACTATTTAAAGTGAAAAATATGAACTACTGTTTCAAATGGGTAACACATTTATAAGTGTTTTGATCTGCTTTTAAACAAAAAATGTCCTTTCAAGTTATATTGTGGGCATCATGGCCGTGTGTTTAGCGGCGTCAGTCGTTTAGGCGTATTGTGAGTGCTACGAAATGTGGGTTCGATTCCATCTCCATCTCGGTGTAAACTTGTCGTCAAACGAAAAATTCATCACTGGGCTACTGGGTGCTGAAGACGGTGTAAATTGTCTTTTAAATATTTCATAGTGGATATTGTGGGCTTCAAGGTAATGCCCACGAAATACTAAAAACCCGTTCGGCCGTAAGACCCATAGCACTATCAACCGTTTTTGGCCTAATAACCGTTTCGGCCCAACGGCATTCGGCCCAAAACAACATGGAACCATTTCATACTTCCTTGTTTTAAGCAACGGATCTCTAAAAAATACGATGCTCGCCAGCTACGGCAACGCATAACTGAATCTTGTCAAAAACTGACGTTAGATATCTGACATTCAGGACCTTCAGGAAATTTTCAGTAGACGATATTTTGGTAGTTGAAATCCCGTCGAAAAAATTGTCTGCGGTCTGCTGTCAATCTCGGTAAAATATTCGAGAAAAGGTGAAAAAGGTGGAATTGACCCGCTCACGAGCTTTTTCAAGGCGTATGAGTATCCATTCATTGTACATAGGCAAAACAACATTATTGTAATGAAAAATAAGCTAATATTACGTATTATCATTTATTTTTATTGGATATATTGGGCAACGTTCTGGCACACGAAATTTAGAATGCGGACTGTCGGCTAGTTTGAACCAAGATTCGCACAGCAAAAAAAAAAATCATGAGATCTCAGAAAATTAAAACTGCATATCAGTAAATCGTGCTTTGTTGCTCAGACACCTAGCAACTTGTAAGCTGAATCTCAGATAAAATTAAAAAAAAACTAGATTCACACATTGTTTTAAGTAGAAGACTTTGATGATGTACAATTTCATAGATTGGGCTGCTAAGATTCCGCAGGGCTGTGGTAGCGTTCTGTTCAGTTTTCATCATAAGACGTAATTGACGTCGGATGAAGCGATCAATGAAGATAAAACTGAAAAAAGAAAACCGACCGAAATCATGATCATTTCAAGATTCGAGAATTTCAGAAAAAAAAATCAAGCGGATACGAGTGAAACACCTTGATGCGTACCTCAGTCACCAAAATGTTTTTTTTATTCTTTCAACATTCAAGTCCTTTTTGCTAAGGTCCAAACAAAAGGAAAATATTTTTTTTATATTTTTGCTCATTTGTTAGGAACACACATACGGTGCGCACAAATACATTTGCTTCACGCAGCCATTGCAAACAAAAGGCAAACAGTGCAAAAAGGAGCAAACGAAAAGGGATTTAATGCTTGGCAAATCCAACAGCATCAGGAATTTCTCAATCTCCTTTTTTCTTACTTTCTTGGTGCGCACGGGCAGTTGTTGCCCCGGTTGATTCTTTTTTGCGAAAACCGAAATTGGATTTGCATTTTTAAATAATGGAGATTAAGCGGGAACCTCAACATTGTCCGACGCACAGCTTGGGACTTTCTGATTGAAAACGATAATTAAGAGGATTGCATTTTGCGTCCGTCCGTCTTGCGCTGACTGCTCATTTTTGCATCTTCTTTGAGACAGGGCTGAAGTTTCAACCAAAGAAATATAAAACGGTATAATTTGGTTGTTTCTGCACTACTCCTTTCGACATTGCGCCAGTATTAGAAACAATTTAAGTTGGCTTTATATGGAAGTCATATATAGGAATCAGCCATTAGTTTTGAACTTCAGCTGGGTTCGTTTTTTTACAGATATTATTAACAGTGAAAATTATACGCAACCGATATATTTCTGAAGATCAACACATTATAATAAGTGTATTATTCTATAATTGTTTTTGTAGCGTTAGATATTTCGCTGAACAGATTTTTTTGGAGTATGAATTAAATTCTTGATCATATAATCATACCCTAGTTCAAGAACATATCTCAAGACCGCCGGCGTATCAATAACTTTTCATGACCAGGTTTAAGATTTTCTCTACCATCAGAAACACTATTTGCCATATCAAATATTATCCTTAAAAACCACTAATACGTACCCTAGGCTGTGCCATCAATTTCTGCGAAGTAAGCGGCGGGTACACTTGTTCCACCGCTTAGAATCCAATCAACAAAAACTCAATAACTAAAAATACTTCACTCTTCACTTAAAAAACACATACACAACACTATTGCCACTTCTTCACCACAACTTCTCCTCACAGTCTCTGTGAAGCTTGTACTAGTTCCAGGAGCGTCGCAAGTTACTTATTTTTATGCTTTCTGTAATACCAATAACGCTCCCGGTAAATCATAAGAGATCGCCGATGTATCTCAAACGCGAAAGCAATGATTTAAGAATCTTCCAATAAATGGAATCAGGAAAAACATAAAATACGTATACTCTTGCCTAAGCAAAATCACACTTGGTTTATTTCCATGCTTGATGTGTTTACCGTTTTACCCGGATTTGATTAATGATAATTTTCTCTTTCACACTAGCACGCGCGCACACGGACCGAACCGACAGTTCCAGATAATGACTTTACTCTTCCCGTATTACGTATATCTTTGTTTCTCTCGTGATTGTTGCAATCTTAAATAAAATTTCACTTAGTTATACACTAAAATCACAGTTTTATCATAACTCGTTACAGTGCGTTGTGTGACTCTGTTTTTCCTCACGTTAAATTTGTTTCTTTTCGAAAACGCGCAACGATCTTCCTTCCACGAGCGGACGAACGAACGAAATAATTGTCTCTTTTTATGACAAAACACGCGAAAAATGTTCGATCAATAGTAGAAATAGTACACAAACATCCCACGACGTCTACCGCGACGATGAATTTTCAGCAGCCGAAAAAAAGAATATTAATTACTTGCATTTCGGTTCAACGAGCGAGGAGAGCTCTTTGCACAATGTCGTCGGCTGCGCGTGTGATGAGCGAGAAATGATTTATCACACTTACGCGAAACACTGTCTAGGTTTCACACTGGAGTCTTCACTTTCGATGCGCGCTTTTTCACCCGGACCGTGTAAATGTGTGCGGTGTGGTGTGTGCGCGGTGCGACGAGGACGAATTCTACAACATAGACATCTCTCCTTGTCACTCGCTCTCGCTCGCTCTCTTTCTCTCAGCTAGTTCTGGTTTTGTGCGGCAAATGATAGATCAGATTGCACGTTGAATTGACCGAAAGGATAACAACACAACACGAGGTTGTAATAATCACAGCGGGCGCTGGACCGCCGATGTCGATGAATGTTGTGCAGCACGCCGGTGACCGTTGGTTGCATTCGGATGACAGATGAAAACTAACACTCTATCGCACAAGTGGTCACGTCTTATTTTGCACACATTTGTGCGTTCTCTAGTTGATTGTAGCTGAGGTATGATCCATTTATTCGGAGACTTTGCGTTTGGTTATAACTACTGCCGGTAAACACTGCTAATCACTGAAGAATGCGTCGGAACGTTTCGGAGTGATAAACTGTCCGTTCTCAATCGCGGTAGAAAAATTCTCACGTTGTTGTTGTTATTATCGGCACCGGGTTCTATTATTTTTAAAAGCAATATATATTTGTCTAAATTTGCCGAAGTGCAGAAATTAATGACTAACGAAGACGAATTTAAATGATTATTGGTATACTGTTATTGTTATAATAATTTCTCTTATGGCTGAATATATAAAGAGTGAGAGCGACGTTCGTAAACACGTCGTACGCGTTTCGAAGGCAAATATACACTGTCTTGTCAATCAACATTCATCTGCAGTGGCGGGAACGTACAAGAGGTAGCGACAAAATTTATGAGCCCGCCTCTTTTTATGGTTGCTTTGCCTTCTCGTTGAGGTAAACCTCTCAGCTGCCAGCCTGCTCTCTCTTGCATGTCAGCATACGAGTTGAAATTTGCGCACGCAATAACTCCGCCTATTCTCGTACTAAATGTGATAGCTATATACAATTATTTATATGGCCGATTGAAATGAAGAATGTCTTATAGGATAAAAATTTTAAATTTAATACACGCACACAACACTTCATTATAGCTCTTTCCTACTCTCTCTTCACGAATACCATCGCAAAATTTGTTGCAGTAGTCGTACGGCGACTTTCGGCTACAGATTTTGCTTCGTGCGGAGTATGCAGGCTGCATCCAACTTCAACGCACACTTGGATTCTGAATGTCGATGTCAACATATATTTAACTCGATGCGCGTGGAATGCTGTGCTACTGCTGCCTTCATTCGTCTCTTTTCGTCGAGTTGCGGTTCATAATCCATTAAAGCTAGACTGATGAATTCTTACACAACTACAGATTATCAACATCTCTGGTTGTTATTTGTGTTAGTATCAGCGATATGGAATTCGCCATCCATTGAGTATTGAGAGCAGTCTCCTTCTCTCAGGGTTGCCTTCAGCTACGGTATGCATGGGTACGAACACAAAGACGCGCTTGCGGCTAACAACTCTTGAGATTCGTTTCTTCCCATCGTGTTTAGGCAGATTCAACCAACGACAGAGTCGCAAGCTTTTCTCGAACAGTCCCGATGAGCTTCAGGGCAACTACGACGTCACCAGTAAGGACGTGTTTCGAGGCTGTCTTATCAATATTTGACAGGCGAAACTGATCCCTGTAGTTCGTTGCAAGTCACTTCGCTTATTCTTGGATGTAGCAAAAAGTGCACTATGAGCTTCAGGAATTTCGTATTTTATTTTGGAAACCGACTGGAGTGAGAGAGTGAATGTATAGCATCTTTGTCAGGATAGTGATGCATCCTTCGCATTCTAGAAAAATGAAAATTGAGAAGAATCCATTCGGCTACTCGTGTGAATGACTGAAGATCTTCACCTGTAACGTTACCTCCAATGATGGATTTGCGTTTTGAACTGCAACAGTGACATGTACTTGGATCTCCAAAAGGATTTATGGAAAACCCGCCGCTGCTGATTTGAATGGAGAGATTTAATAACATGGAAATGGGATAAGCGTCAGATATCACAAGACTTCTGCTTTTATGAAACATGATAGAATATTTTAAGCGGGAAACCATGGCTATCTCAGTGTGGTGGTGTTTTACATGTTCTTTCGTGATCAATTTTATATATTTCGCCTGATTTAAAACAAATAGCCAGCAATGTATTCTATCAGCACAATTACCCCTAGGCGCTTTCAAATTTGTACATCATCAATTTAATCATTAGAATATGTTAGTCAAGGATTCGATACAGTAAACGTATTCTAGCCGCCGCCTCAATCTAAATGCGTTTACATATTTTCATTTTTATAGCTTCTTGTTCATGCTTCCAACATGAAGATTTTTAAAGTTGCTCAACAAAAAAGTTTATTTGAAATAAATTTTGAATCATTACATTATCGATCCGACTTTACAACCATAATGTAAAACTCATAAAGGGTAAACACAAATTATTGCCAAGCCTGCTAATCGCTCTTACCTGTTTCACTTTGAAGACAAAGTCAATAAACGTCATTATTTATTCGGAACCCAAATAGCCGAAGCGGACAGGTATCCAACTGACCATGCTAAAGGGTGGCGCTTTTCCAATTGGGACGAAGAAGAACATACATAATTATTCCTGTAAAAAAATCATTGAGATGCGACTAGTAGTTTTACGACAAACCAAAAAGCCGATCGATAATGATGTGTGTTCGAGTCGATGATAATCGAAAAAAGTGAGGGAATTGCATATTTTTGCATAGCTTTTACACTTGTTGCCATAGAAGAAAATTAAAATATGGTAAAATGAAAAAGTTATTTACGCATTTAACTTCTACTCTTACAAACTTATGACAAGACTTCGAAAATAAAGTAGGCTCGGCTTTTTGTTCACTCTTTGAGTTAATCAAATTCAATCTCGATTAATCTCGCAATTAATGTTGAAATACATAATAACTGGAAATATCTAGGAAGAATATCAATGAGGAATAGAAGAGTAGATGAGATGCCTAAATATCTATAACAAGATCATGCCGAGGGTGAGGTATTGAAATTCCACTGGTCGAGGATCTCTTACGCATTCGCGCCCTAAACAAACAAGTCAATCAATAAGAAGAGATCGCTTCCTAAGGACTGTTCATTTAAAAAAGTGGTCACGTATTTTTTTAAGAAAACTGTTTATTTTCGAACAAATTCATGAGTTCTATTAATATACATGGAAACCAAGCTAATGTCAACCAAATTCATATAAGTTTGAACATTTATTGAGCATTCCTGGAGAATGCTCTGACTTTTCTCTTGATGCCTCCCATCAGGTTCTGCACAACTTTCTTCGTAACTTTTCGTTGTGTTACTGACCACATTTTTGTGAAAAAATCGATGGAAATTGCTTTCCTCCCTTCTTAAGATTTCGTTTAATT
Source organism: Aedes aegypti (assembly GCF_002204515.2). Taxonomy (NCBI): domain Eukaryota; kingdom Metazoa; phylum Arthropoda; class Insecta; order Diptera; family Culicidae; genus Aedes; species Aedes aegypti. Next base: position 149,539,392 of record NC_035107.1, on the reverse strand, counting down.
ATTGCCCAATATTTTCCAATGGGGAGTAGTTATGGCCAATTCGGTAGAATCTGGCATGGCACATCAACAAATTTGACTTTTTCCTTCTTGAACATCTCCAAAGTAGTTGAAGCATTGTGAGTCGATGCCAGGTCTGGCCAAAACAATGGAGGCTTATTATGCTTACGGTAGATGGGCAGAAGACGTTTCTCAATGCATTCAGTTCTGTAATTTCCGCCGTTGATTGAACCCGTTGTGAAATATGTAGTACTTTACATACCGCAGGAGCAAATTGCTTGCCATTTATATATAACAGATATGGAACGCCAAACTTGTAATATATGTCTTTGAATTCGTTTGATGTAACGAAAGAGAGTTCTAATATAACATCCAATACGCGACACCACTCCCATAAAGTCGTACTCTTAGCCCGCTGGCAGAACAACAATAAGCATTTGCATCTTATAAACTACAGAAGCCCGTTTTTTTCCGATAAATAAAAAAGCGTTCAATACAAGATGGAGTGTCTTGCCTCATTGTTAGGGTCCATTCACAAATTTCATAACGCTTTAGGGGGTTGGTGGGTGTCTTAATGATGTTACGGCTCGTACAAAAATTGCAGAGTATCAATACAAAAACCATCACGAAGGGGTGGGAACATCCCAGAATCCAAATGGTCGGTGTTCAGGCAGACCGGACTAGATCATTTTTTAACCAATAAAGTCCTCTGACAATTCTGATCTTATGATTTTGATATAAATGTTTATTCAAATACATAGCACCCAGTATTAAGACAACAAAAGCAAATATGTTGTTATTTTGTTAGAACGCAAATCAAAAATAATAATTTTACTTTTTATTATCCTGTGATTTGTGCCTTCTAAATTTTGGTACAATATTTAAATTGGATTCCAAACTGTTTCACCAGTTTAGAATGAAGTCAATCCTAAAACTTTCTAGAGTATAAATCTGAAGAAGGGGGCCTTCTTCAGCCTATCGGTAACGTCCGCGGCTACAAAAGTCCAGGGTATTTCCGTAACGGAAGTTTCTTCACTTTCTTGGTCATAGAGAATTGTCATACCTGCCAAGCGACATGCGAATCAAAATGAAAATATACTAATTCGACGGAAAAACGATTTAATGTTTTTTTTTTCATTGAATATAAACATATATGGCAAAACTGTGTAGCAATCATATATAGTTTTTAAGGATCAAACAATCCTCTTCAAAAAGAGATGATTTTCCCTATTTCTAAAGTTTCCAAAGATATAAACTCAAGAAAGTAAGCAAAATTATGGGTTTTTGTTGAATTTGCAAACACGGGAAGGGAGAATATGCTTCAGATCGATTGTACTATGAATGAAAGTTGATTGCACTTACTATTCCATTTTAAACTAAACATCATACAAACCTCTTCCATGAGATTCGCAACTTGATTTTGTGGCATCACGTTACTGGTAATATTCTATTCATGAGCATGAGCATAGATGACCGTACAATTCGTAGTTGCCACTCCGTGATTAACCACAGCAATCGAAGTTGCACATAGGTTTAATTAATGGGGCTTGGGATTAGCTTACCACTCTCAATGTGCACATATGAAGAGCTCAAAATTTGAAAGTCAATAACGGCGTCGGAGACGTCCTGGTAGTTCAGAATTTATATACACACTCAATATGTTCGGTAAAAATAACTGGGTTTTTGAACATAACTTTTTTTTTAAGTCAGTAAACTAAAAAAACTGTCAAAAATCGAAAAACAGAGATTTTTCACTGAAATTTTGCAGAGAGCTTTTTTTAATATCATATATCGATAAAAAAATAAAACATGGTGAAATTTGCTTTTCAATTACGCGTGGCGACAGTTTTCATTTTACTGACTTTTTCGGTAGTTCCAAAACCCAGTAAAATTTTACCGACCCCAGTAATTTAATCTAAGTGTGTAGGTTTATTGAAAAATTGGTGTGAAGATCAAAAAAATGTTCTTAAGACAAGTTTCGATTTTCAAGTAATAAGTGCATGCAGACTTTTATTTTTTTTACATTTGTCTTGAACGCCCTCTAATGTGATTTTTGAAAATTATTTATTTTTACATGAGTCTTTGATACTTAACTTCATCTGACCGATTCATTGGAACAATATGCCTACTTGAAGGTTCCAAATTAAGGGCTTTTATTTTACGTGGAAATATTATAAGTTGAGTTTTGAAAGCAGGGAAATCTTCTATGTTTGCAAGTATAGAAGAAAAAATATCCAAACTTTTTTGCAATCTACTACAGATGACACGCTGGCTTCACATGTGTCATCTGCAAACAAAGATCTCAGCACACTAAGCTCATACGGTGAATTTCACCGTAATCTCAACAGCTGAACAGTTCGGTGAAATAAAACACCGTAATTCCGTCGAAATTTTACGGATTCCGGTGATTTTTCACCGAATACTGTAAAAATTTACCGTACTCCGTTAATTTATTTCACCGAACTGTTCAGCTTTTGAGATTTTACAGGAATCCGTAAAATAATTTAAGTGTGAGGTAAGTCAGATATGAAAATAGTGTACAATATCGGTGTCTGATTTCTGCCTTTAAGAATACCAACCCGTACAGTAAGTCTGTCAGACTTGGATTTCTGATAATTAACCTTAATTTAGCATACAACTTTGGATTATTCTAACCAGTGCTTGACATGATTCATTGTCCGACATTTATGCAAAAACCATTTCCAAAAATTACCGTCCAAGCTGAATGATGTTAGGCAAAATTATCCCTAACCAGAGCATAAAAAATATATTTATCTGGAAAACTGACATTGAGAATGAATGAAGAATCATGGTTTTGCGAAGATTAACTCTGAAGGTTCCATTACATAGGGCAATATATAAATGATTATATCTCTAGCCTAGCTAAACTGTAATCTTATATGTCTCACTTTGTAACGAGAAAAATACGGTTGACCCAATAAACATATGTCATGAGGACATTTGGCTGATATCATTAAGAGAAAGGTATACACACATTGAAATAACAGCAGCTTAGTCCAATAACACAGCATCTTCGTAAAAAAATCTTCGATTCTCTTATATGGTAAAATGCAATACTTTTCTGAACCACCAAAAAATAATGTTTAACCATCGAAATTATTCTGAACTGCATTGATAAGTGTTGTTAAACACATGAATTTTGAATTCTGTGGCAAATTATGCTAATAAATTGCCATACAAGCTGTCAAACTTGCATGTAAGTTGGATGAAATAGTTAATTTTTGCCTTTTTAACAGTCAATATCTCAAAAACTAGACGTGCTATGATATTTTTGAAAACGACAATTCAGCAACCCTTAATTAAGTAAATAGCAGTATTTTGATGCTTGAGACAAAAACGTGTTCCGCAGTGTAATTTTTGAAACAGAAGTTTTAAGTTTAATGCATGTGATACATCCTACTGAACATCAGTTATTTATATTTAATCAAAAATCATCCAAATGCACACAAGTTAGCACGTTGAACCATTATTGGCAAAAACTATTTTTTCTTTGACGTAAAACTGTTATAAATAACTTTTTTCAAAAAGTTTACTGATAGAGGAAAGTAAGCTGATTGGACGATAGTTAGAAGCCTCAACGGGATTTTCATCCAGGTTTGAAATTGGAACAACCTTGGCACTTTTCAATATGTCAAGAACATATGCAAACTGAATACATTTTCTAAATACACTCCCATGCAAAAGTTTGGGTTTACCCCCTAAAAAACATACAAAATTGTTCTGTCCACATCCCTGAGATTACAAATCCAATTGAAACTCTCTATGGCGCATTTGAAAGGCAATGAGTTATTCTTATTTCGTATGTATTTTTCCGAAAACATTTTTTTTAAATTTGTATTCTAAATTTTTACTTAAAATTGTGACATTTTTCAAAAAACACACTAAAAAATTATTTCTAAATTCCTCGGCATTGGATCGATCAATTATAAAGTAAATTTAAAAAAAGGCACTTGAAATGGTAATCTTATATTCTTTGAAGACCACTCACGATTTGTTTTAAATATTGGTCGATCCAATGCTGAGGAAATTAGATATGATTTTGCAGTGTGTTTTTTGGAAAATGTCACAACTGTTAGTAAAAAAATAGTTTACAAAATTCAAAAAATGTTTTTGGAAAATACATACGAATTAAGAATAACTCGTTGCCTTTCGAATGTGCCATAGAGAGTTCCATTTGGTCGTTTTATCATAGAGATATGGACAGAACACTTCTGTATGCTTTTTAGGGAATGAGCCCAAACTTTTGCATGGGAGTGTATATCAATCAAGAATTAGGAGCTACCTTCTGTATTATTTTGCAAAATTTTTGCATTATGTGCTGTAAAATTGAAAATGACCAATATATTGAAACACCTGTATCAAAATTACATTGCAAAGGTCAAACTTGTTGATGTTCTTGACTCATCTTTAATCTAGTAAACGTTGATAATGTGCATATCGACATACGGAGAGAAAATAGCGAACAAAATCAACATCGAGTCATGTAGATTACAAGATAAGAAGGATATCGAGATATTGAGAGAGAACTTGTATGCAGAATAAAGGGATCGACGACATCGAAATTTGGAGAGTCGACTGTATCATCTATCTGTGTACACTTAGTTGTGTCGACAAGTGTCATCAAATGTCAATTGGTTGGGACTAGTGGGTCCTAAATTAAAATAAGCTTTCAAACTGCATAGCTAGTTTCTGGGCCCAAATAGCCGTAGTGGTAAACGCGCAGCTATTCAGTATAATCAAGCTGAGCGTCGTTAGTTCGAACCCCACCGGTCGAGTATCTTTCCGAGTTGGAAATTTTGTTGATTTCTCAGGGCAATCTTCGTACTTGACACCCGACATACAGGGGATAGGCAAAATGACGTTCTATAGATGTTAACATTTTTCCAAGAAACTAGATCCAATTGAAGATTGACTGCAGGTGGACGCATTAAGGTTCGTTGGAAATCTTCCGAGATACGGCCATTTCCGTAAAACTTGTTCCGAAAAATATGGTCAGCAACGATTGTATTTCTAATCACCGGAACTATATGCAAGTGGGCATCAAATTTTAAGATGATGCTACCGGGAAAATATTCAGAACCATTAGATGCCCTGAACAATCTATAATAGGTTCCAGGCCCTGGGGAAAGTAGAAAATTAGGAACATGTGCGGTACCACATCAATATGGGTATTAAATTTTAAGATTTTTGAGGGTAATGCTTTCGAAAGCCCTTCAGAACCACTGGCTGTCATGACCACTCTATAGTAGGTTCCAAGTCCCCCGGGGGATGTAAATAAGTGTAGAACCATATCAATATGGGCAACAAACTTCAAGATTTTTAAAGGGGAGGCTTCCGGAAGCATTTTCAGAACCATCGGATGCTCCGAGATAAGTAGTCAATTTCGTCCATATCTGAAAAGGTTTCAATATGGGCACCGAACTTCAATATTTTTGAAGATCATTCTTCTGAAAGCAGTCCGAAATTGAGGAGCACTTTAAACCTACTATAAAGGCGTCATAACAGCCAGTGTTTCTTAAAATAATTCCAGAAGCATCACTTACAAGAACCTTGAAGTTTTAAACCCATATGGGTATGGCTTCGAACATGTTTTAAATTGTCCATATCCCCGGAGCACCTGGAATCTACTATAGAGTGGAAAGTAGTTCTAAAAAGCTTCCATCACCTTAAAAATGTTGAAGTTCAATTCCCATATTGATATAGTTAAGGACACGTTCAAAATTTGCCACATCCCCCGGGGCACCTCGAGCCTACTATAGAGTGACCATAGCAGCCAGTGGTTCTGAAAATGCTTCCAAAAGCCTCAATTTTGAAAGTCGTGAATTGATATGGTTTTAGACATGTTTTGAATTGGTTACATCCCCCGGGGTACTTGGACCCTACTATAAAGTGGTTATGACAGCCAGTGGTTCTGGAAGTGCTTTCGAATGAATCACCTTCAAAAAACTTTGACAATTTGATACCCATATTAATGTGGTACATGTGCGGTGCCCATAACTGCATATTTGTAACATTCGACAAAAGTAGGCATTGAGTAAATGGGATACCAAGTATGCATTTTATGGCAGTATGGGAGGAAACTGAAATTTCTAAAAATTACCAGAAACTCAAAAGTGCTTATTTGAGGCTGATATTTTGTACAATTCATATCGCATACTAGGTGAATTCTCAGAAAATCATTCTAATAGAAATTTCATTGCCATTACTTTACGAGACTCATTTATAATCTCAATGTGACTGTTTTGCGATTATTATTGCCAAGGTGACAAAACAACTTGGTATTTTTTTCGAATTTTCTAGAACAATCTCACAGATTTCAGTAAGTTAATCAAAAGTATTTATCATTTGATGACTCTTCATGGTATTAACTCCAATTTGACAAAAATGTTGAATGTGACTGTTTTGCAGTTATGGGCAGGCTGCGGTACCACATCAATATGGGTATCAAATTGTCAAAGTTTTTTGAAGGTGATTCTTTCGAAAGCACTTCCAGAACCACTGGCTAATTGGTCACTGCCCCCAGTGCACCTGGAACCTACTATAGATTGGTCAGAGCATCTAATGGTTCTGAATATTTTCCCGGAAGCATTATCTTAAAATTATAGTCCGGTTGATATATACTTGATTAGTAGAGTGTCCATCCCGGGACATCCCGGGCCAAGAAACCCCAGGATTTGACAAATTTCGGGATTTTTCGTTTCCCGGGATATAAGTTCAAACGTCCCGGGAATCCCGGGATTCCCGAGATGAACGAAAAATTAGATGAAAACCACTGAATTTTGATGCAAGACAATAACATTTTCCTCAGAATCAAAATAAAATTGATAACATAGAAAAACTCATAAAAGACAGAGACCAAACTGCCAAATAAAAATATTGTCTAGTTGTAAATGTTATTTATTATGTTCTCTCAAACATTATCCATTTTTATAAGAGTTGGAAAAACCATTCTGAAAGTGCATAGAAACTTCAGTCAATAATTTGATAACCATTTAAATGTCTGAAGCAAATTAATTTAATGTTATGACTTCAATGTTTCCACACTTTTAATTAAATTGAAAAGAATTAATTTGAAAAAAACGGCAGGGCTTTTTCACAAATTGATATTTTTAGAAATTTAAATGAGCTGTAACATCTCAAGGACACCCTTACCTCTTCAGCGTTATAAAACTTGTGAATAAGCCCCAGTATACCCATAATTAAATAGTCAATGTAAGCTGTTTAGTAGGGTGCGGCTTATTTTTCAAAAGTTCTCAAAACCAAAAATTCGTGTGCTCTACTGAATTCAAACCACATTAAAAGAGAAACCTCAAAATCTGAGCCAAAAATATTAATATTTAGAGGTGGCGCAAGCGTCTTGAAGTTGAATTTTCAGGTTATAAAAAATGACCTTCAGTGAAGTACACATAACTTTGTTATTTTTCAACCGATTTTAAAACTTTTAGCATCAATACCTTCAAAATTAAATTTGTAAAAACTTTGTTGAACATCAAATTTGTCTAAAATCAAAACAAGTTTTAGTTAAAAGTAATTTATTCCAAATTTTTCCTCATTTTACTAAAAATTTCAACTTTGTTTGACCTTGCGCCACCTCTAAATGTTAATATTTTTGGCTCAGATTTTGAGGTTTCTCTTTTAATGTGATTTGATTTCAGTAGAGCACACGAATTTTTGGTTTTGAGAACTTTTGAAAAATAAGCCGCACCCTACGGTTTAGTTATTTTATCGGAATGAAGCAGTAATATACCTATAAGATAAAACATGTTATTATTTTCTTTCTCTTGGAAAGCTACTTTCTCTTTATGTTTCATCCAAAAAACATTGTATTAACGTAATATTTCTTCAATTTCAACAAAAATAATAGTTTTATTGAAAATCTAAAAAAATCCCGTGATCCCGGGATTTCCCGGGACAAGCCCCAATTTTTATCCCGAATCCCGGAACAAGCAAGATGGCCGGGAAACGGACACTCTAATGATTAGAAATACTAACGTGGCTGATCATGTTTGCTGGAACAAGTTTTACGGAAATGACCGTGTCTTGGGAGATTTCCAACGTACCTTAATGCGTCCACCTGCATTCAATCTTCATCAAGTTAATGTTAATCAAGTTAATGTTAATATCTATAGAATACCACACTGCGCAAAATTACAAGCGACAGAAAAAATGGGACTTGGACATGTCCTCGGAAAATCCGGAACATCTCCGGTATCCGGTGGTCATGGTATGCATGGCCAAGCAAATTCCTGAAACTAGACCAAATTTGTCATCGAATGCTTCGAGATGCATCCAGTTTCAACCATTTTTCAAAAAGTTATAAGCATTTGAATTTGGGCAACATTTTGCCTATCTCAATCATTTTGCCTATCCCCTGTATTTAAAAATGGGCAAGATATTAACTGAGAGCATTCTTTGCCGCCCTCAGTTGATAACTGTTAAAGTGCTCATAAAAACATTAAGCTGAGAAGCAGTCTATGTCCCAGTCGGGTGTAACGCCAAGAAGAAGGAGTAGGTTTTCGAGCTTTGTTAATTGCGATAAAGTTTGTGAGAATTTGTGTTCCTCTTTTAATGCCGGAATTGGTATTTTTCTTGTTAAAGTTTAGATAATTGAGGGCTTTGAGCTGTTATTTTAAAAATGTTATGTTTCTTAATTCAGGGAAAGGATTTTTTTGAGATCCTGCCATATAATTTGCATAGCAGAATCATGAGTACGTTAAACTTGCTCTCTCCTCACGTTTTTAACCTCTCTACCAGCAGCATCATTTTTAACCACAAAAAAAATCAAATCTCGATAATTTTCTTGTTTCTCAATATTTTCGCACCAGTTTTCACAAGTTCTCAAAAAAACTCTTCTAGCTTAAGATACTAATCATTGGTGATGTGGTTTTGAAGATATTCCGAAGTTGAAGTTGTTTTTTTTGAAGTTTTCAAGATTTTTATTTGGTCAGCATGGTACCAGAAACCTAAATGCTTATTATTCAACAACGGCTGTACAAAATTGGTTCATTTTTTCACAACATACTCTTATTAATGTATTGTTCCGAAGAGAGAATTTCCGAACACGATAAAAATTCTGTAGCCTGAGAAAATTTACATGGGTAATGGCTACGCGTCGGTACCTCAAGGAATTTTGGACTATCTCCGGATCCAAATGACCAATGATAAAAATTGAAACAGATTCTAAAACAAGAAGATTTTTTTGAGAACTTGTGAAAAAATGATGTAAAAATATTTAGAAACATAAAAGTTATCGCCGTAAAAAATGAAGCTGCTAGTAGAGAGGTTAAGATCGTCACGGATCCGGATTCATATATTTGTATACCGTCCATAACTGCATATATGTCGCATTTGAAATTTTTGACAATTTCGCGTTAATACCGTGGAGAGTCATCAAATGATAAACATTCTCGATCAACTTACTGAAATCTGTGAGATTGTTCTAGAAAATTTGAAAAACATAGTTGTTTTGTCACATTGAAAATTATAACCGCATATTACTTACATTGAGATTGTACATAAGCCTCGTAATGTAGTAGCAATGAAATTTCTGTCAGAATCATTTTCTGACTATTCACCAAATATGCGATATGAGCCGTACAAAATTCCATCCTCAAATAAGCGCTTTTAAGTTCATGGTAATTTTTAGAAATTTTAGATTCTTCCCGTACTGCTGTACTTGGTACTCCATTTATCCAATGCCTACTTTTATCAAATGTTACAAATATGCAGTTATGGGTAGTATTGCAACGTCCCTTCCTTTAACAATGGAGTTTGTTATCAATATTAAATTTTGTTGGAAAAGGAATGTTAACGTCAAAATTACTATCGATGCCCAGTTGGCTTCTAGATAATTGAAAGTGAAGGTGTAAACTTTGGCTAAGAAAGCTTTTAGTGAACAAGTGCTTCACATTCCACACTTGTTCACTAAGAGCTTTCTTAGCCAAAACATGGTGTACCATCACAAAACATCAACAAGTACTTATTCAAATTGATTATTGTCGAATCAAAATTGTAGTAAATTTGATAACCTTTAAACTGTGAGCAAAATTGTGTGTTTTTTTAAGCAGGGGAGGCTTACTTGCCTTTATGGCACACTTGTCCAAAAATTCAATACTAATCAAAAGAAGAAGGTTTTTTGGTCTACCTAAACTAAGCTTCTCAATAAGGTGGTTAGAATGCTGAAAAGGTCAAAGGCGCTTACGTCGACTATGCAAACGTAGGCAGCAAACATATGTTGCCAAAACATAATGAGCATGGTAAAAATGTATTAAGTTGAGTGACCGAAACTTTTCGGAGAAGTGGGATATTCGGGGACTGGCATTCGGGGAAAGGACATTCGAGGAACTGCCGTTTGATGAAAAATAGCGCAACCAAACAATGTCGCCATGTATGCTCACCGTGGACGTAATTTGATCAATGATGACGAATGACAGGATACCTTACATTGAATACTCAAAGATAAAAAAGATTTTTTTTGCACATGATAGTTGCTATCACGTGCCAATCTCCAATGTTTCCTTCCATTTATGTAGTTAAACAGGACAAAGTAATAAAGAAGTTGGTGCATTTGCAGCAATACTGACGTTCCCTGCATATTTTAAAAATGTACGATCCAGATGTCTCTCTGACCTATCAAGTATTAAAATTTCCAAAAATGTTACTCTCTACATATCAAACCTCCCAAGCGCGGCAAATGCGACTCATTGATAGCCATCTACAAATTGGAAATTCTGTGTCATACTCGTGAAGAGATCAGCATGCGCAAGCGAAGTGAAAAATAGCGGACAGCATTACATATATGGATTTATGATAATCGCATTGATCAATAAATTATATTCAAATGAAAATGGAATGGTTTATAAAAGGAGATTTTTATAGTCAATAATAAGTTCATTATTGTCTGCAAATCGAAAAATTATATACTCATCTCATCGAACCCGCAGCGTTTCTTTAAACGCAATGAAGAATCGCCATCACACAAGCTCAAGCATCGCTCGCTCTGAAGTGCAAACGCAGTGAGAATCCCCTTTTCTGTACATGGAATTCTTTTGTCCACAGTACAGCCAATGTCAGTGGTGCAAGATGGACATCAAAGGTGCAAGTGAGGGCCTCCAAGGTATGTGGCCTGGTCAGAAATTAAAAATAAGAAGTATGAGTCGAAAAAGATAAATGTGTTTGCTTATGAGCACCATGAAGGCCATGGGAGCACGGAATTACGATTTTAACCATACCGCGGAGATCATCTTGCAAATGAACTTTTTCTTTCAGCTTACTGCGCAGCACACATCATGTAACATAATCTTCACACATACTTCCACACACATTATTAAAAAGAAGCCTTCGAAATTTATGTATTTAATATTAAATGCAGTTTAATTTATGTTATTTTTCAACAACTGCTTCAAAAAACATGCCTGCGCCAATACGCGAGTAATCATGCTAAAAAAATAAAATTTCATTTTGATCAACTTTGAAGAAGAAGAAGTAAGTATTATCGGTTAAGTAGCATAAAACATGTACACGCCATCAGCAGCATAAGACAATCGCAACTGGGCAGATGTAATCAATATTTACAAATGTATAGTCGTCCAAAAATCAGCTACTCAAATGGGTTTACATGCCTTCCGAATTATTGGAAACTTTTGAATTCATAAAACTCCTGACCTATGTTAAACTTCAAATAAGGATAATTGTATAATATTGATCTTCCACGTCATGCACAAGTATACGCCAAAATCTTCAAAAGATGGCTGTGATGAGCGTTTGCCCGCCGATGAATAATGAAGTGAATTCGAGAAAATAGATTTTAGAAATCATCTGTTTCATATGGCCCAAAGGCGAGACGAACAATAATCAATCATCTTTACTCGCTTATTCTGCTTCCACCATGGCAAACAATATGAGTACGATGCGATATGCAGACGATAGTGTGCAAAAATGCAAAATTGAGATCCTTTGGTGGTATTTATTGATTTTTTTTTCTGCTGTTGTTGAGATGAAAATTCTCATTATTGGAATGCCTGTTTTTTTTGCTTCTCTTTAGCTTCAGATAAAAACGGCCTGGAAACTTTTCGTATCTCTGGAATAGCATAAGTTGAATCACTGCTTGATCATCCGCAGCGACCCTCAACTTCTCAACATGACAACCCTCTTCGTCTGAGTTGGGAGCAAAAAAAGACTTAAACCGGATGGGAACTGGATGAGATTAATCAATGCACATGAGAAGCAAATCAAAGATGTTTAGTCGGAATTCAAATGCTAATATCAGTCTATAATATATTTCATGGCTTCAAGCTTGCGTGTATCTCTTTAGGCGAATGCTTTTAAATGTTTTTTTATGCTGATAATTGCTTCTAATGATGTTGTTACATGATGAAATACTAATTATGAATGTCCTCTACCACCTTGATACGATGGTTTGAACCAAGATTACAGAGCATATTCATAAATTTCATAACGCCGAAAATTACCATTTTTGTTAACCACCACCTACTTGAAACACATTTTAGGATAGTCAAGTTTGAAATTTGTGATTTTTTTATTATTAGTATTATTCCAAACATTACATTCATTTCTCATATCTTGGTGTTCTGTGTTAGACAACATTATCATGCTAATTAAGTTGATGAAAAAAGAAATTAATTGATTTCACCTGCTTATAAGAGAAAATAAAAACAATTTACTAAGCCTATCTTAACCAAATATATAACGCATTAATCATGGCAATAGAAAATTACAACGATTTTTATCTAAAATTATTATTTATATGTTTTTTTTACATTTATTAAAAGTTTTAGACAAAAATAGTTGCAATCTTCTATTGCCACGATTAATGCGTTATATATTTAGGTTAAGTTATGAAATTTGTCAATGATCTCTACAATGCAACTAAATTTGAACTTTTCTGTTACGAGTTCTTTTTGTGGTATATTGATAAAATTTCACGCATGGTGAATATAACAAAGTTCAAAACTTAGGGGTCATGCTCATATTATGTTACGTTCCAATGCGGGGGAGTCAGACATAGTGTAGCAAGCCTTACATTTTATAGGTCTCATACAAAAAGTTTGTCAAGGGAGGGGTTGGTGGTTGGAAAAGTCCTATTTTTGCATGACATAATATGTGTACGATCCCTTAATAAGGCTAATAGAGCGAAATTCTAAACCTTTTTTTCATGTTTTTGGATGTCATTTGCCATAGACCTAACGAACATATTCGTAAAAAAGATCAAATCGTTTTCTGGTGAGAAAGCGAATTCAACTTTTTCATGTAACTAAACTAATACCAAGGAGAAAACAATCAAAATATTGACTATCATTTAGATCAGGCCTGCCCAACCTTATTGAAACGCGGGCCAAATCGCACAAAAAATATTGTTTGACGGCACATTTTTTTAAATGCAAAAAAATTTGCAAATTTCTTTAGAAGAAAGCAAAAAAATGTTGTTAAGGATTGAGAGTCTTTTTCGAAATTATGCAATAATCTTGCACAGGATATTTTGAATAATCTACCCAAGAAATTATGGACGTTTGGAAAATAATGCCCAGCATTTTATAGGAACCATACTCAGATTTTTGCCAGTTTTATTCGACATCACGCATAAGATTTTGTGAGGCTCATGAACCGGAATGAGGAACTTTTGCGAATATCTTGGTCAGAATGAGAATTATGTCCAGGATTTCACTAGAACTGTTTCTAGGATTTTTTTCAAAATTTCGCCTAGTATTAATTTCGAAATCCTTCCTTGAAAATTTTGTGAATGCTGTCGAGGGCTTTATTCTAATATTGGCCAAGATTTTAGAAAACTATATTTTGCATTCATTGCAAATTTTAGCTATAAGTCTGTAGAATCCTGTTTAAAATTCTGTGCAAATCCTGCCTATGTTATCAATAGGAATAGTGACAGAATTCATGGCAAATCCTGTCTAAGATTGTGCAAAATGCCTCTCTTATGCATTATCCGGCCAACCATTCTGTGTTTATCACTCCCAGAAGTTAATTGAGCTTATTTCTAGGACTGTTGGTGACTCATTCATTCATTTCTTGACATTACAATGTTATTACAATAAAACCGTATCAACAATTCCACGCCATATAACTCGGTTCGTAGCTCCCTCCATCCTCGGCTGCGGCCCACACACGCCAGATCTTGCAGCACCTGGTCAGCCCATCGTGCCCGCTGTGCTCCTCGCCGGATTGGAAAAGAACACCATTGCTACAGGGTTTTTTTTATCAATTTGTTTATTTTTTAGGCACAAATGTTTGATTAAAACTCTACGGAGCCGAGGAGCTGAACATAAGAGTTTGATTTAAAATACAACTTCAATAATAATTTTTCCGCGCACATTTTTTTCTCGGTGCTAAGTTTGATCCAGAGCTAGAGCCAGAACCTGATGCTGCTGATTGAGCCCGCCGCTGCTTCGTCTGTGGATTAACCATTGCTTCATGGATAGCTTGTGCCACCTCCTCTAATATTGCCACGCTTTCTTTTCTACGTTTCTCTTTATCCGCTTCATCCGTTTTCTTGTGATCGTTGTGCTTCGTCTGATTTGATTCTACCACGTCCGTGTAATGGTCAATATCTTCCTCCAGAACTTCAATAACGTCTTCATCCAAATCTTCCTCATTTTGCATTAAACCCGGTTCATTTTCGTTGCAAATATCGATGCCGGCGTACGAAATCGATTTTTCCTTCTGCTTCCTCGCTGTATCCCGAACTTTCTTCTGTGGACATGAGTCTTTCCGATGTCCCACTGCTTGGCACGAAAAACATGTTTCCTTAAGTCCGTCGTAGAAAACATTTCCTTTCCAACCAGCAATATCGATCGACGGTGGGATACTTTTTTTCACATCCATGTGAACACCTGTACACCAGTGTACAGGTGATCAAGACCTACACTGCTGTTCTGAATAATAGCAGCGCATGTCGATTTTCATACAAAATGCTCAACTTTGACATGCTGTAGTTTTGTTCCCTTTCAAGCAATCGAGCTGAAATTTTCTCCATAGAACTACAAATATGATCAATTTTGTAACTACAAAATTTCAGTTTTTTCTGAGTCCCTGCCGAAAAGTGAGACACTAAGTGAAATTTTTCGAAAAAATAGCAGTTTTTCATTTTAAAATTTTTTTTTCTACAAATATTTTAAACATTTTCGGTTTAGATGTAGGTTTGATAAGTAGGAGGAGATTGTTCCAATGGTAAGTGATATACAATTTAAAACTATAATGTCAAGCCGAAATTCAAATTTTTAAAACTGCTATTTTTTCGAACAATTTCACCTAGTATCTCACTTTCCGGCAGGGGCTTAGAAAATTTTGAAATTTTGTGTTTACAAAATTGGGCATATTTGTAGTTCTGTGGAGAAAATTTCAACTCGATTGCTTGAAAGGGAACAAAACTACAGCATGTCAAAGTTGAGCATTTTGTATGAAAATCGACATGCGCTGCTATTATTCAGAAGAGCACTGTAATTCCGGAGGGAATTTTTCTCTGGTCACGCATTCCACCTTTCCGATGTCTTGAAGCACCAGCGATAAGGTTTCATCGCTTATTTCTGGCGGCAAATCAAACACGCGGACGTACCGCATATCGGTACCCGAGGTTAACATGCGAACTTCAACCGACTTGCCACTTGAATATACGAACGGTCGGGGCTCCAGGTTTTTCCTCCATTGCATCGGAAGAAGCAAACTTAATGAAGGGTACCGATCGCGAGCTGTTCTATAAACTGTTTCCATTAACAGTAAATCAGTTTCCAACTACTTTGAAAAGCTTGCGATCTTAACCCAAGAGGGTCTTGGGCTGCCCCCCGGGAATCGAAACTGCACGGTGTTAAGCATCATCTCGTCCATTGGTTTGGATTAGAAGCTATCTGCGACACAATAGGCACCACCGATAAACCGACCGACAAACAAAGCAGTAAACGCGTACGACTACCTAACAGTCCAAGCTGAAGGCAAAAACAATTTTCGGTTGTGCGAATTTGCACACGTCTGCATTTGACGATAGCAGCGACAGAACTGATTGTTGCAGGGTTGTTGTCAGGCATTCTTACAACAAGCCCCACCCAACGCATTCTTCCAGCTTTTGGTACCTTCAGGATGCTAGGTTCGCAGTAGAGTACAGTGAGCTCGTGGTTCATCCTTCGCCGCCACATACCGTTCTCCTGCACATCGCCAAAAAGCGTCATAAGCACCCGATGTTCGAAGACTTGGTAAATGAATTCATCTACCATCTCGAAGGTATTCCCGTCAATCGTAACGCTGGTTCTTAAGCGAGCCCTGTTGCGTTCAGCTTAGCCTACCATATTGTACTTTCTTTTCGACGCATTCACCACCAGTCCGATTCTTGTTGTTTCACATTTAAGGTGGGTTTATATTTCTGCCACCACTCCAAATTTTCTTTCTATTATATCCATGTCATCAGCAAAGCAAACAAATTGACTGGACTTTGTGAAAATCGTGCCTAGACTGATAAACCCGGCTCTTCACTCTAGCGCAATGTTGAACAACAGGCACGAAAGTCCATCACCTTGTCATTGCCCCCGGCAAGATTCGAACGAACTGGAGTGTTCGCCCGAAAGCTTTACGCAGTTCTGCACGCCGTCCATTGTCGCTCTAAGCAGTCTTGTGACCTTCCCGGGAAAGCTGTTCTTGTCCATTATCTCCATTGTTCTATCTATGCGGTCGTTACTGTCGTATGCTGCAGGTGATGCGTAGGGATCTGATTATCCTAGCATTTTTGGAAGATTTTCCGTACTCGATCTAGATCTGGTCCGTCGTCGAGCGGCCATCCACGTAACCGGCTTGATAACTTCCTATGAACTCATTTGCTATTGGTGATAGACGACAGAAGGTAATCTGTGATAATGCTTTGTAGGCGGCATTGAGAATAG
This sequence comes from Aedes aegypti, assembly GCF_002204515.2. NCBI lineage: Eukaryota > Metazoa > Arthropoda > Insecta > Diptera > Culicidae > Aedes > Aedes aegypti. Next base: position 149,522,476 of record NC_035107.1, on the reverse strand, counting down.
TACTCAGTCGATACACAGACAAACAGACGTCACACTCTCATCGCTGTCCATCGACCAACTTTTTAACGATTGATTCGAATATATGGTAGGTGGTCAATCGACCACCTGCAGCGCTCACGTCGTTTTTGTTCGCGTTTGACGTTTACACATTACCGCCACCTGTTGGTCCATCGGCCAACTACAGTGGTTTTAGAATTGGGCGTACATGTTTTCGCGACTATGATTTTGATCGCGATTTGTTCTAAGTGTTACGTCTGTTTCTCTGTGGTCGATAGTTCTCACATTCTAGCTTGACGCCCTTTTTGTACACTCTTCTCCCCTTGCTTACACTCCTCCGGTAGCTGCTCTGCATCCCAGATTCTGGCTATCACTCGATGTAGACAAGCGACCAACTTCTCAGGTCTTATTATTCCTAGCTGCCTTATTATTCTTAAGCTGTTGAACGGCATCCTTAACCCCTCTACCGGCAGCTTCATGTTTACCGTAAAAACAAATATTCAAATCGCGATAACTTTTTTGTTTCTTGGTATTCTTGAACCATTTTTTCACAAGCTCTCAAAACACTCTTCTAGTTTTAGAATATGCGTCGATATTGATCATTGGGCATTTGGAATCGGAGATATTCCAAAATTCCTTGGAGGACCGACGCGTAGCCGTAACCCATGTGAATATCTAAGGTTACAGAATTTGCATCGTATTCGGATATTCACTCCTCGGAACAATACATTAATGAGAGTATGTTGTGAAAAAATAAAGCAATTTGGTGCAGCCGTTTTCGAGTAATGAACATTTATGTTTTTGATACCACACTGACCAAATAAAGATCTTGAAAACTTAAAAAAAACCTCATACCGTAATTTTCAGATTTCTCCATGAATACTGAACCGATTTTCATGATTTTTTTCAGAGTAGCTCCTTATTACCTGGCATTATATAGCCTACATTTTATTTTATTTTTTGATAAATTGACGTACAACATAATGGCGGCCAATGACATTTTGTATGGAAAATGTCGGTCCCCCAAGGAACATTGGAATATCTTCAAAACCAGATCACCAATGATTGATATCGACATGGATTCTCAAACTAAAAGAGTTTTTTGAGAACTTGTAAAAAAAATAGTGCAAAAAAACCAAGAAACAAAAAAGTTATCGCGATTTGAATATTTTGTTTGCGGTAAAAAATGAAGCTGCCGGTAGAGGGGTTAACTTTGAGGGGGGGTTGATTGCTATTGTCCAACATTCCGACGTAGTCATTTGTTCCGCTGTGTTGAACCTCCGTGTCTGTGCTCTCAGCGCCATTCAAGTGTTCGTCGTAGTGCTACTTCCACCTTTCAATCACCTCGAGTTCGTCCGCCAGAATATTCCCATATTTATCCCTGCACATTTCGGCTCGCGGCACGAAGCATATGCGGGATACCTTGAGTTTTTGATAAAACTTTCGCGTTCCTTGGGTGCGGTGCAACAGCTCCATTTTTTCGCATTCCGTCCCCTGGAACAGACCGGTCTGCTGATTCCGCTTCTGTCTACAAAGTTCCACGTTCTGTCGAGTACCTTGCTGCAGCATTAATGCCCGCGCTACGTTCTTCTCCTTCAGAATCATTATACACTTCTCGTCGAACCAGACATTAATAATCTATGATGCTGTTAATTATGTTTGAAAGTTTAGCCCTTTGGAAATTACTTTTGTTCTGGCCTCATTAATCGAATGCTGAAGAAAGTCATGGTTAAAATATATTGTTGTGATCCTAACAAGATGATTCTTATAAACTTGATATTTTTCATAATAAATCTCAAATCGATCTTCTACCTGAAATTAGACTGCAAAATTCAGCATTTTTTTTTTTGCCTTTAAAAAGCAACTTCTGTCCCCACCCTAAAATAATTAACGATTCTAATGTGAAAGCAAATAAAACACTAGCAACGAGCGTGCATATTCATGGTTGACATTTCATGTGTTGAAGTACATAAGTAAACTTTGCAAGTAAACAGTGCAAAAGTTTGGAGTCACACCTAAAGAAACATACAATTTTTTTTCTCTATATCTTTGTGATTACATGTCTGATTTACACTCTCTATAATTCATTCTAATCTTCCAAGGTATTTTTATCAAAATTTTCATTTGATTTGGTTTTCTAAATTATTAAATGAAATTGCTATATTTCTCAAAAATCAGTCGGAAGAAACATGGCTAATTTTCTCAGCATTGAATCAATCAAAATTTAAGACAATGGAGAACCGTAATCTTATGTTTTTCAAAGAGCTGTTGCAAAATGTTGGCGAAAAAATCCTGAAACTATTAGAAATCAATCCCCCGAGCAAAACTTTGGAGTCACTAGAACTTACTTAAAACATGAAAATCCTGAAATATTGTATACCATTTATGTACACTCCATTATTTTAATTGAAAAAGGCATAGACTATCCCATAGGGCAGTGTTTTTCAGCGTTTTTGGCACGTGGAGCATTTCTTCAAATAATGTTTTTGTATGGAGCACCTGTTTGTCATTACTACTCCGTTTGAAATCCGGATTTTATAATTCTTACGAAAATCGTAAAATGAGATTTATTTTGATTATATCTCCAACTTTCAATTTTAGTCTAAAACGATTTGTTTTAGTTCATTGGGAAAGTTTTCTATTTCAGATGCCTAATTATTAGGGCAAATAAATGGAACTACATCATATGTTTCAAAATTCGTGGCTTCAAAATTTGCTATATGTGGCAGATTTGCTATAACAAGGAAATTTTCCAAATGGAGATGAGCCTGGTGTAGTGGTTAGCACACGCCTCTCACGCCGAGGACCTGGAATTCGAATCCCATCTCCGAGAAGTAAAACCGTTAGTCCCGAGATAAACTAATCCAGGGCTGAAAATCTCGTTAATAATCATAGGAAAAAATTGCTTTTAGTTCGAATTTAGCGAGTTTATAAAAGAAATATTTCCTCCTCGGAGAACGATTTGAAAACCGCTGAAAACGGACAAAGTATGTCATTTTGTTAACATAAGTCAAGTATTACTAGTTTGAACAAGTTTCATCTGGATTACTATGACATTTTGTTGTTGTCACTTCAAAAAAAACAAGGTCAATTACAATGTTGCTTTATGCTACATTTACATTCACCCCCAGTAATGGAGAATATCTTCAGTCTTAGAATAAGATGGGGCAAAAGTTCGAGTGTGATAGATGTTACTCCTCAAGATTTCTAGATCAATTCAATATAAATATTATGTATGTCATAGTAGGTCGTAGAAATCGATTCATATTGCCCATTGCACGGTGACGTCATCAGAAAATCGCTCTCTTTCCCTCCTTCGGGAAATCTGAAAACAACAGTGCCAGTACCTGTCAAAGTTGACAGGAACTGGCACCATTGTTTTCAAGTTTTGTTGAAGAGCGAAAGAGAGAGAATTTCGCCGTGAAATGCCTAATTGGAAAACTTATGGCTACCGTACAATGGGACGAAAAGAAACACTCAGCTACATGTTTGAATGTGTACAACTTGAACAGTGTGGAAACAAACGAAATTTATTAGTCTCAAATATGGGTCGCGTCTTTCTTTGCTGAAACTCCAATTGCCGTTAAAATATAAAAATTATATCGTATATCGTACAAAGATGTATAAAAATGTTGTATGTTTCTATTCATCCAGCAAAGCTGTTCAGTAAATATCAATACTTTTTTTCATTTTAACAGAAAAATACACATTTTTGAGTGCATCGTGAAGAAATATCACGATGCATTTACCTAATGCAGAAATAAGTTGATACTATTAAAAGTAATTTCAATTTTTGATCGCGTTGGAAATCGGCAAAGAAGGCGGATGTTTCAAGCTAACAAAAATTGTTGAGATTTCAACATTTCCTTCGTAATTTTTGTTATGAGAAATGCAGGATTTTTTTTTAATTAAAAATAGTCTACCGGTACTCTGTTGCTTTTGAACTATTGGTGAAAATATATTTCAATAGATTTCTAGAGTTTATCATTACATAATATTCGTATTTTTAACTGTAAGTCGTTTTGTTTATATTCGTCCTACTTATTCTTTTCGTCCCGTTTTACGGTATTTGTTCGATTTAGACGTGGATATTGTAATTTTCGGTCGAACTTCCATTGCATGGAACAAAATAAAAAACAATCTTTCAAAATAAAAAAAACAATCTTCTTCTTTATGAAGATACGTCCTAACGGTGATAGAACCTGCTTCTCAACTTAGTGTTCTTATGAGCCAATTGGCTTTTCTGCATGTGTATAAATCAGCCAGGCTGGCCATTTGTCTGCACCGGCTGATAGGCACATTCTGGAAAACAGAACAGCTACCGGAGGAGTGGACGGACGAGGTAATATGCCCCACCTACAAGGAAGACGACAAGTTAGATTGCGAAAACTTTCGAGCGATTCTGAATGCGGCCTTCAAAGTAGTATCCTAGATTAGCTTCCATCGTCTGTCGCCTGTAGTAAACGAGTTCGTGGGAAGTATTCATTGACGGACGATCGACAACGGACCATATCTTTACTGTACGGCAAATCCTTTAAAAATGTCGTGAATACGAGGTCCCAAAGCATCAGCTTTTCATCGACTTCAAGGTGGCATACGATAGTATCGACCGCCTAGAGCTATGGAAAATCATGGACGAGAAGAGCTCCCGGGAAGCACATGAGACTGATAAGTGCAACGTCGGAAAGTGTGCAAAATTGTGTGAAGACTTCAGGCGAACATTCCAGTTCGTTTGAGTCCCGCCGGGAACTACGACAAGGACTTTCGTGCCTCTTGTTCAATATTGCGCTAGAAGGTGTAATGCGGAGAGCCGGGCTCAACAGCCGGGGTAAGATTTTTACGAGATCCAGTCAATTTGTTTGCTTCGCGGATGATGTGGACATCGTCGGCCGAACATTTGAAAAGGTGGCAGACCTGTACACCCGCCTTAAACGCGAGGCAGCAAAGGTTGGACTAGTGGTGAATGCGGCCTAGACAATGTAGATGTTGACTGGTGGGGCCGAGCGCGACAGGGCTCGCCTAGGTAGCAGTGTTACGATAGACGGGGATACGTTCGAGATGGTCGACGAGTTTGTGTACCTTGGATACTTGCTGAAAACATCATCAGTGGAAGTTCGACCTACTATGGTTCCCACCACGGTATAAAATATTAAGTAGGTGATATATTCCGAAAACTGACAGCTAATTGACGACGTCATTCCTATCCACCTCGAACAAATTTGTGAAAAAAATTATCTAGTAGTCCGCATAAGATATGCTATGATATGAATGACGTCTCATGTTTACAATCAAATTTGATGTTTAAACTAGTAAAGAGCCTGCCTTGTTAATTTTTATTCCGTTGGTTTCCACAAGAAGCTCAAAAAAGATTCACACCCGCACAAAATGCTCCATGTACAAAACGCTCGTAAGGCCGGTAGTCCTCTACGGACATGAAAACTGGACGATGCTCGAGGAGGAACTGCAAGCGCTTGGAATCTTCGAACACCGGGTGCTTAGGACGGTCTTTGGCGGGGTGCAGGAAAACGGTGTGTGGCGGCGAAGGATAAACCAAGAGCTCGCCCAACTTTACGGTGAACCCAGTTCCAGAAGGTGCCAAAGCTGGAATGATACGATGGGAAGGGCATGTTGCAAGAATACCGGAACACTATCCTGCAAAGATGATGTTCGTTTCGGATCCGGTTGGTACAAGAGGGCATGGAGCGCAGCGAGCTTGGGATGATCAAGTGCGCGTCGATTTGGAGAGCGTGGGGCAGAACCGAGGATGGAGAGATGTGGCCATGAACCGAGTATTGTAGCGTGAAATTGTGATTTAGTGTTATCTGTTCATATGTAAACTGAATAAATGAATGAATAATCGGGTGGCAGGTAAATACAAAGATACCCTTGGAAGCGTTGCTAGGCCCATCATAAGTATGCTTTGATGCAACTTAGATTTGCGGATAACTGCAATTTTGGAGACATTACATTTAGGGGAAGTGGTGGTAAAATGAACAGGGGTGGTAAAATGAACACCGTTCCTTTTACCGAGAAAAAACAAATTTCGATGAATTTTTATCATGCACGGACGATTTAGAGCATTTATCTGAGTGTTCGAGTTGATACGGAGGTCAATTGAAGTGAAAATATCAACGAAAACTAAGATTTTAGAAAACCACGTTTGAAAATTAGAACTGACGTAACTTTGAGCTCGGAAGACTTGAAGTTTTTCAGTGAGGTGAATATCGTTATGATATGATGTCAAATCTGATACTTTGAGAATTCTTTTCCAATGGGTTACAATCATTAATGGATGTATTTTCGGTGGGACAATGAAAACTTTCAGAAATATTTGTTTTGCTCACGTTTTTTGCCTGATGTTCATTTTACCACCAACCGCTGTTCATTTTACCCACATAGTGCAGGTAAAATGAACATTTGCATCGCTTTTTGATAGTGATGAAAATATGTGAAAATTTAGCTTTTTTAGTCTGAATCCATGTCGCTGCTATAGATTACTTCCCTATTTTTGATGTTGTGCGATAGAACTATACAAATTCTTCGTTTTTATATCAGAAACAAGATGATTTCCTTAAGGTGTTCATTTTACCACCCCTTCCCCTAACCTTTTTTTGTTAAAATTTGGGATAAAAAATTAGCGTGTATTTTTCAGCAAATATTAGTTCATGGCTGGTAGAAGATTTTCTTGACATAAATGTATTCGGTCAGCAAACTTTTGTCCCAGTCGAAAAGAAGTTCGCTTGGAATAACAAAAAATGGGTAAATATGTTGACACAAGTTTGTTCAGCAAAAATGCATCCAATATGTTAATGGGTCACTGTGAATTATATATTTCTCTTCAAGTATTGTACATTTTTCTGGGATTATGAATTATTCAAAACAAGCCAAACTTTTGCCCCACCTTACTCTACTCTTTCCCTTGAAGTGACTTTGAACGGATTGAATTTGATGATCGTTTTCGAAAACAATGTTTTTATGGGGGTTAGATTCCGCGGTTACAAAGCAAAGCAATGCTGAAGGTGTCTGGGTTTGATTTCCGGTCGGTCCAGGATCTTTTCGTAAAATTTTCTTGACTTCCCTGGGCATAGAGTATCATCGTACCTGCCACACGATATACGAATGCGAAAATTGCAACTTTGGCAAAGAAAGCTCTCAGTTAATAACTGTGAAAGTGCTCATAAGAACACTAAGCTGAGATGTCCACCAGCGAAAAAAGAGTGATCAAATTGAAGTTAATTGATTTCAATTACATTATATGTGAATTGTGGCGAACGTTAGTTTATGTTTGAACATGTTAAATGAATTATTGAAACATTTGAAAGCTGTGAAAACCAGAGTAAAAGGACTTTTTTACTTAAGATAAATGCTATCCGGATTTGTGAACCATAGATTTGATTTTTTAATAAAAATGTGACAAAACATGGAAGGAATGCTAGAAAAAGTGAATGGTCGGGTGCTAATTTAAATTGTAGTGGTAAAATTGATAATGATTGTTTCAGATTATTGGCGTTGGACTACAACCAAAAAATGTAAGTAACCGAAAAACAAGATAATCTTAATAATTGATTTTTAAAAGCATTATTCTTAGCTTCCCTGTATTTAATATCAAAAATTATAATGTAATAACCAATTTTAAATATAATTTTCTTAATTTTACTTGAACTCAGCTTGCTAAAGCGCTGGTGTCCGGAAATTGATTAAAAAATGTCCGGCTTTTTGATTCACATGTCCGGATTTAAAACCAAGACATGTGTAATTTAAATCAATATTTTTATATTATATTCGTTATTAAAGCAAGAAAACTACAGTGAAACCTCCATGAGTCGATATTGAAGGGACCATCGACTCATGGAAATATGGAGTCATAGAACAGCAATCCTATGGAAACCTGTTTCAAGGGACCATCATAGTAACCATGAAATTTTGTTTCTAGTATGGTTCCATGAGTCGATATCGAGTCATGGAACATCGACTCATGGAGGTATCACTGTAGTCATTTTCATCAAGATAAAAGTCAAAACGATTCGATAAAACAAAAATGACGTATCGTCTTAAATTTTAACCTAATTAATGACTCTGGATATGTGGAAGTCTGAAAAAAATTCCATTTTGATTTTGCATATACAGTCCCCCTGTTTCAGATAGTTTGATTTTTTACAGGAACCAGTACGGTGTCTCAAAATAAACTTATTTTTCATTGATTTCGTCGTTCGTGGTATCGAACATGAAATAAAAAAAAAAAGAATTCATGTTTTGAACATTATCGAAGATTTTTTTCATTTTTTCATCATATATAGAGTGGTTGAAAGGACGTCATGCAGGCTAAGTAGAACTCATGTGAATGTAGCAAATGCTTTTAATTGGCAATAACTTACTATTCTTAGTGTGAAAAAAATCAATGATGTGCACTAGAGTGATGCAAATTTTGAAATTTCAGCTCCCCTATGCTTAAACGATTTCTATTATGGTTAATAGCATCCTCTCAAAATTTGAAGTCATTTGGAAGAAATTTGACTGTGTACAAGCCGTTCAAAGTTTATATGGAGATTACTATGGAAAACGTCAACCTTTTGTGTTTAACCCTTTATCTTTTCGACACAATATTTTATTAAAAAGTGAACAAACTGTTCTCATGTGAAATCTCTTCAGCTACAACTTTGCCGAAGACCACATTTTGATTGGACGTCAAATTAAATTGTTATTCACTATTTTAAAGTGGGTTTGCATTTTACATGCTTCACCAACTGTTCGGCAGGCAGGAAGAATAGATCAAAGTAATCCAGGCTACTATTTTCTACAGCAATAGAGCAGTGTTGCTCTGAAAGTAATTGAATGATCATCTCAGCATGACTTAGACTTCGTTATCAATAATCACAAATTTTCCTTACGTCCTATCAAAATGTGGTCTTGGGAAACGTTGTAGCTGGGAAGATTTCACATGAGAAGAGCTTGTTCACTTTTCCATAAATTATAATGACGAGCAGTTAAAGGACTGAACACAAAAGGTTCGCCTTTTCCATAGTAATTTCCATTTAAACTTCAAATGGCGTGTTCACAACCAAATTTTTTCCAAATGACTTCAAATTTTGGGAGAACGATTTGCGTCATAATTAACACCGTTTAAGCATAGGGGAGCAAAAACTTTGCATCAGTCTAATGTGCACATTTGTAGAAATATAATAGCTCCTAGGTTGTGTCCGGTGTTGAGGGCCACCTTTCAAGATTTATCAATTTGATTTATAGAACATGAATTTATCGGCTTAGGTGTCCGGTACTGAGTGATCTCCCTCTAGTGCTTTTTCAGTTTCAACATTTGCTCGAATTTTACTTGGGCCTTAAAGGTATTCGGTTTATATACAACAAAAAACGCAATGGTAAGTTAGTGAAATAAAATATCTCAAGGTAGTCATAAGAATGCATATAATATAAATTCATGATAAATATACGTTGTATAATTATATTATAAAATTTATACGCATGCACAACGGAACTACCACCGTTCAAAAACCATTTCTAGAGCCCTTTCAAACAATTTTAATGTTTAATGATTATCATGATTAAAAAATATAATATCAACTGATTACACTTTTAACAATTTTGATCCATGCAAGTACTATATTTTAGCATAAATTCAGAAAATTTGGCACACTTGATAACAACACTATTTTTATTATTGATGCTTGTAATTCAATCTATTCTAGCAACGAATTCATTTCCAAATTATCCCGCTGGTTCTAGTATAAAAATATGCCGTCAGCTGCAGTTCCTTTCAAGCAGAGGAGAAAATACCATACGTTTGTTAGATACAAAGTCTTTCCTCAAACGTCGCTGAGCACAGAAAAGTGAAACTGGAAAACATTTCTCAGAAATAAGGACGAATAGGAAAAGCAAAACAGAAAAAATCAATGTATCAAAAATGTTGGGAAGAAAAGGTCGACTTAGAAAAGAAGGATCATCTGAATACTGACTTTACACATCCAGCAGCGGTGCGCGTTCGACTTCACAGGCGTATTCTATCTATAAGAACGCTCAATTTCTCCCATTTCATATGGGTTCCCTTCATCTTCTCACTGTGGTTGTTGTATTTTTTTTCGGTTTCTTCTGGTAAAGTCATCTTTTGTTGGAGGGCCAAATTGACAATCTATTTTTACTTTCTTCCTAACTTCTCGACGCATTTTGTTTCGCTTTGGTATGTCGTGTTCAAGAGACGACGGGGCATTGATCCTATGATCTATGCCTTTTCACTTTTTATCTAAGGGTGTGACGTTCTATCAGGTACCTCATTGTTTGTTTCGAACTTTTCTAGATGACTTCGATAGCATCATTATATACGAACAGGATGGATGTAGCTCGCATAACTAGTATATCTTTGTATATCGACGCACTGGACCTAATAATTGATAATTAGTTAGTTAGTTAGTTAGTTTTGTTGGTTTAAAACATATGTTCAACATTGCTTGGTTTGATATCAATAGATTGCACATTTATTTTTACTGCAAACAAATCATCTTATCCATTTTATGTTTTTTTTTTTGGGAAAACGTTCAAAAAGCGAAATTTTAATTTTATAAATATAAAACGAATGTCTTGATTTGGATAGTCCATTCTAAAGTGAAAAATAAAAAGTATGCTAGACGCAACATTATTTCTCAGAAAAAGCAGTTCAAGACCAGCATACCAGATAATAATTAATTAATATTACGGAACCACTTCGAAGAGCTGGGACAATTTATTAATTCGCCAAGTAAAACCGGATGGTAACATGAAGTTAGATTTTCAGTGGGTTAGCGCTGCTGAAATATGAATGCCAAGGAACCTGAAAATAAACATATACTGTGTCATACTGACACAGATAAACACTAGACTGGCCCTCAAACAAAAAAGTTGTAAATCTCAACAGGGCACCCCCTATATATGTGCCTTAGGGAAAGAAATAAGCTTTCTCAAAATTTCAACTCAATTAGTTACTGCACCAGCTGGCGCATTCAGTTAGAATTTTGTGTGGGATATTCGTTTCAAAACTATTGAAAACTGACCGTATGTCACGGAACGGAACCGTGTAATAGTTGATCGCGTTCAATTCACCCTAGAATAACAATTTCACTAGTTTTTACCCTAATGAACATAACTGCAGAAGGTTGTATTTGAATGTAAGCTCATTTTCATTAACATTTTAGTTGTTGAAAGTTAGACTTAGATCAGCACTCCGGTACAACCATATATATGCTTGCGCCTTGTCACGTCATAGTTGGCTATGATGCGCTTAGTGGCTATGTTGAAACAAATACAAAGCATTGTTTTGCTTGTGACTGCGTTAATGCATGATCTTACCAAATCTACTTCAGATAGTTAAATTGAACGCGATCAACAATTTTCCTGATCCATGTTTGTTGATGTTTGAGCTGAAAATCCCATATTAATTTCAATTCAAATGCGCTAGCTCATGGACTACCAAATGAGCTGAAATTTTCAGGAAGTCTTCCATCATCCCTATTGAATAATCGTAGGGGTGCCCCGTGAAATTATAGAATTTTATTTTCTTTTCCCATACTGAGCTGGGCCAGTCTAATGTACACAAATCGACCTAAGCCTTCTTTTCACTCAAACCGGCTGTACCGTGGGATAACTTAAATTTGGTTGAACTTTCATATAGATGTCAGTAGATAGTTTTAGTTTTACAACAGTAAAGTTTCTAATCGTGGGAAATAAGATTTGCCGGAAAAATAATTTGCAAAAACCCGAGTTTCTATTTCAATATTAATTCTTTATTTCTCAACAATAGCCTATTTTCTATTTACTTCCAAACAATATTGATGGCTATTATTCATTATAATGTAATATTAAGCAATGTTCTTAGTAGATCCAAACATATGATACAAATTGATTTTAACGTCGAACATTAAGTTTTATTTTAATTCATATATTCGTGCCCAAGACAAATTATATGCAAAGCATAATGAAGGATCTTTCCAGAAATCTATTTTTCTTGAATTGAGTAAGCCAAATAAACAATCTTGATGGATTATATTTAATGGAACAGTCACAATTTCAATGTAAGAAAAAGACAATGGTTTATTTTTAGTCCAGTACTTGTAAAGATTGATTCAATGTCGGCAAATACGATTTGTCATGAACGAACTCGATACTTCGTTTTATTGTATGAAGTTTTACTTCATTTTATGAACTTTTTTTTGTTTTTAAGTAAGCTACTTACAAAAAGACCCATGAAGATTTAATGGCATAGAATACAATGTAGATGAGATACAAAGAATAAAAAAACGTAAAATTTGCTTTATTTTTACGTTTTTCACTTAAGAAGAGACAAATGTCAAATTTCTCTTTAAAACATGTTATCAAATTAGAATGAAATTCAATTCGGCAACACACAGATATATATTTAAATTTGACGTGAACAGTAAATTTTACTTTAAATTTCATGATGAAACCATGAAAATCATCGAAACAATCTTGCTTGTATTGTTCTTAAATTCGGACCAGACATGAATGCCATTACAAATGATAAAGTGTCTTAAATAAAACATAACAATAATAATAATTAAATTCGGACACTTGAAATATTTCTTGTCATTATTTCCAGACACTATTGAACTAAAATCCGAACAGCACTATTATAAAAGGAAATATTAGAGTAAAATTCATAAAAAAAAATGTTTAAATTAAATCGTGTGTCGCATTTATGAGCCGTTGATGCGACCATTCGCTCTATGATACTCAAGAGAATGAAATTTTTGCATATGTGATTTGGCACTTGTTGTTTGAACTTCAACAATAATTTGCTCGCCAAGATTTTCCTACAATAAAACTGCCATCAAATCATTCACAACACTTTTACTACAGTATTTTCCAGTTTTCTCTTATATTTTCATCTCAATGATTCACTCACAGATGTACAACATACCCAAGTAACCACGAAGCTATATATGCTTACTTTATGTTTGCTATATAGTGCGCTATCAGATTCTGCTTTAAAGTAATAAAACCTTATAGAGCGCAATAAAGCAGATTTAAAGTTGAAAAGGGCCCCACTTCGAATTAAAGTGATACTTGCAAACATGATAATTAGCACCGATAATTTAGTTTTAATGCATGAGCCCTTCAGAAGCATTTAGGTGAGTATATTTAGGGTTCATGATTTATAATTGCTTTAACGCATTATTATTAAATTTAGCCTTCAATTAATTAAAAAATATCGAAATGTCCGGATATTGGTGCCGTCCGGATTTTGATTCACCATGGTACCGTGATGAATCAATACCCGGACACTTAAGTAGACACAAATTTTTGAACCCTATTTTAAACATATATTTTTTGAATTAAATTGAAGTGCGATATTGACACAACAAGGAATATACCATATTTTGGTAGGATGATGATTTTAATGTTGAAAGTTATGAAAATGTCATGAATAACATTGAAACAATCAACCATATCTTAAATCCAGACAGTTGACGCATACCTTGGTTTTAAATCCGGACACTTATGTATCAAAATCCAGTCACCTGTATTGTAACATGAATGTTGGAATAAAATATATTAAAAGTGTATTAAAATTAACTATTATGCCACATTTATGATCATTTGATCAAATATTTTATGCAGGCGTGAGCTACGAAGCAAATTTGTAAAATTTGAGTGAATATGTTGTTCAATTTCCTCAACTAGCTCAGGACTCATGCGATCGGGTATTTGATGTTCAATAAGTATTGAAATTTAAGCCAAACTGATTTCTTTAGACTTTATTCCACGGACATTCATAGCTGAGTCGACGGCATCTCTCCTCTTCTCTCTCTCTCCTCTCTCTCTCTCCCTCTCTCTCTCTCTCATCTCTCTCTCTCTCTCTCTCTCTCTCTCTCTCTCTCTCTCTCTCCTGCCTCTCTCTCTCTCTCCTCTTCTACTCTCTCTCTCTCTTCTTCTGCTCTCTCTCTCTCTCTCTCTCTCTCTCTCTCTCTCTCTCTCTCTCTCTCCTCTCTCCTCCTCTCTCTCTCTCTCTCTCTCCTCTCTCTCTCTCTCCCTCTCTCTCTACTCTCTCTTCTCTCTCTCTCTCTCCTCTTCTCTCTCTCTCTCTCTCTCTCTCTCTCTTCTCTTCTCTCTCTCTCCTTCCTCTCTTTCTCTCTCTCTCTCTCCTCTCTCTCTCTCTCTCTCTCTCTCTCTCTCTCTCTCTCTCTCTCTCTCTCTCTCTCTCTCTCTCTCTCTCTCTCTCTCTCTCTCTCTCTCTCTCTCTCTCTCTCTCTCTCTCTCTCTCTCTCTCTCTCTCTCTCTCTCTCTCTCTCTCTCTCTCTCTCTCTCTCTCTCTCTCTCTCTCTCTCTCTCTCTCTCTCTCTCTCTCTCTCTCTCTCTCTCTCTCTCTCTCTCTCTCTCTCTCTCTCTCTCTCTCTCTCTCTCTCTCTCTCTCTCTCTCTCTCTCTCTCTCTCTCTCTCTCTGTCTTACTCAATCTGATTTTTGAAACATATATTTTGGAAACATTATTTTGCACATACATATTTGGACCATCAAAATAAACGTACATTTCAATGACCAATCTACTTTTTCCCAATTGAACTCACTTTAAATTTACACGATTATGTAACATTTAAGCATTCTTAGTTGAAAATTAAATTTATATTTATTTTATTTATTTATTTATTTTGAATTCTACGGACAACATTATTGGTCTAATTGAATTATAAATACTTAAGCACTAACATTGAATACATCTTTTCAAGAAATTACAATTTAAACAATCATACTGAATCAATTAACGACAGGAATAACAAATCAACAAGATCACAACTAATTGCAACACAAAATTGGATCAATACAAGTATACGTTTAATCTACGATGCGAGCTGCAGTGGTTCCCAGTAATTGTTCCGAAATTCTCTGAAGTGCAATCCACAAGGCCAGGTGGACGGTAGCAGTGCCTTTCGTTTCAGATGTTCGTTGATTCCGATTTTGAATACTTCTCTTTCCTCAACGCAGTTTTTAATTCTTGTCAGAAAGAGCCAAAAACGATCGTTTGAAGACCGCTCCTCTACGATACTGCTCGAACAGTCCATTTCTTTTGTGCCGCATTGGGTATCTGATTGTGTTCTACACGACGACGACGCAGTGGTACGATTTACAGTCGGTGAACCTATGGTCGGTGCAATGCGAGAAGCAGAAGCAGAGGGAAGGGCAAGCGATTGATGAATGGCAGTTATTTGCTGTTTTAAGGCAGCAATTTCATCGTCAATACGAGTGATCTCGTTAGCTTCTGGTGCACTAGGTTTAGGAACAACTTCCTTCACAAGAACATTGCGATTATTTCGCTGCTTGATCATCATTTCACTGCATGAATCGCACATCCACCACAAGTTATTAGACTGCCGATATTTACGAAGTTCATCGTAATGCATTTTTACGCACGACGCGTGGTAAACATTGGTGCAAAATCCTTCACAACCAATACTGTTTGAGTCTCGAGCGATGACTTGCGAGCATTGTGTACAAGTTGAGAGTTTGTTGTTCATGTTGAAAGCTACAGCAATGATTCGGCGGACGATTTTTTCACAATTACAGAGCAATGTGTTTGATAACAGATGAAATATTTGCGGTATCACAAGAACAACTAAACAAATGTCTCTAACTATGCTTTGGTCGATTTAAAAAGCAAAATAACACACAATATTTTAGCAATCTTCGCGACGTTGATTCGAATGGCTTAACTATATCACAAAGCACACACACACACATATTTATATAGGTTTACATGATGCTGTAACAAAACAGGAATTTGGTTTACTTTTACAGTTCTCTTTAATATACACTACATTGACAATTAAATATTTCTATCTGTGGATCTTCTACCTAATTGATTCTTTATGCATTATCACTGACTCTCATTGACATAATCACGGAGTAGCAATAACCGATATGTGCAGTCAGTTATCTTAGCTTTCAATACTTCCACAGTTATATATAAGTTTTTTTTTTTTTAAATTTGATTAAATGCTACGCTAGCCAAAAAAGTTGGTGCCACTTGAAGTGGTTTGAAGCAAAGGGCTATTAACAAAATCCTACTATTGAGTAAATTCAGCAATTTTTCACTTCATCTCAATAGTATAGGAACCCAAATACAATCCATACTTCTAGGAAATATGACATATGACGTTACTTTCAGGAATATGGTTTAAAAAAAATCTGAAACATATTTTTATGTTCTTTTTTTGTATTACCCTCTAAGTAATACTCAAGCATTTAAATAATTCATTTTTTTCAAAACATTTTATTTGAAATATTTAAATATTTAAATCGAATAATTCAAATTTAAATATAAATTAATTTAAATCAAATAATTTAAATTTAAATTTAATAACTAAATTTAAATATTTAAACATTGAAAATACAAAAATGTCTCGAATGTTATGAAAAAGATTTCTGACAGTGGCACAACCAAGGGGGTCAAAATCCCCCTAGAGCAGAAAAATTTAAAGAATTGCCACCAAATATATTATTTTAAATTCAACACTACAATCCACAAACATCGTAGCAGTAAGTTGTATTAACAGTTATGTTCTTCTAAGTTGATATTTTATAATTATAAAGAACCCCGAACAGTTTTATAACAACCAAATTTTCTTGCTTTTTTCTTATAAACAGGTTTGGGACGAGAAGTTTGAATATTGAGACAACTGATTGATGTAATTTCGGATTAAAAAATTGTTCAGTTGGTTTAGCATTTAGCCGAATTTTATGAAGTTTAGAACACGTGAATTCCCGCAAGAGTAATTCTTTAGTTTTTAATGATTACAACTAAAAATCCTAGGAAAGATGAGAGAAGATAGCGGTTTTGTACGTAAGCTGAAAAACCCTGTTCGTCTACAAGCTGAAAAAGTTTAATGTCTGCAATGCTAATTTGCCTTCGACCAACTGCTAATAATAATCTCAATACTGTTTACTTCAACTTATTGCACTTAAAGATCAATCCGTTACATGTAAAAATTTGAAAATTTTTTGAAGAGGTGAAGAGTGATTGAACGCTATCACGCTAATGTATTTGCATCCATGCAGCTTGGATAAGCTACGAAGGATGTTGATTCTATCGATATCATAATATTGCATCTCGTCTAACCAGTCATATTTCAAAAGTAAAATCTGCACCAATTTTTGTAAAGAACGATATATTATTTGGAACCTTTTATTTTCCACCAGCGTACTTTTGAAAATTTTGGAAAATTTTGCCAGGTACCTACAATAGTTTCCCTTTGACTAGCGGTGTAAGTTTATATAAAAATGTACTGCCGTGAATTGCACGTCAGTCCCATGCATTTTCGTCAAAATTGAGTTGAGTTCAGTTTTCAACATCTCTTCCAATGCTCTTTCAGTTGAACTAATGAAATAATATGATTTGTTCGGAAAAAAACAGCAAGTCAAATTGTCACATAATGAAAAGACTTTTGCACCGTGGAACTCATAATTGTAACTTGTTTTGATCATCTTTATATCTTTCTCGGAAAGATATCGTAGTGAAAAGCAAGTTGTGAAAGTTTCATTAAGATTGTAACATTTTCCAATCCTCTGGAACTTTTTGAATTTTTGTATGGAAAACGAGTTTGAAAACTCCACAACCCATTTTCTCAATGCCTACTTTTTACAGATGGGACTGACTTGCGATTCACTCTAATTTTTATACCCCCATTTAACTTTCCAAAAAAGATTGTCTGTAAGTTTGCAAAACCCCCCCTAGAGCCAAATCCTGGTTGCGCTACTGATTTCTGATATATGTATAACACGCATAAGATTTTCAAAACTTTCGAAACAGTTTAGGATTTTTCAAAGGTCCTATTAATAGAAAAGAAAAAATTATTTCAATGCCATGAAAAATTAAAAAAAAAAACTCAAAAGGTTGGATATTATAAGGTAATATTTGAACAATGTGTCTGTCCATAGAATCAATTGCAAACAAAATTCGATATGGTTTTGCATGCATCAACACCGTGTGGCTCCACTTTTCCTTCATGCAAGAATGTTCTTGAATAGTCGTAGACGAAACTTAACCTGCTGCTTCATGAGTTATTTAGATTTTTTTGGAACACTGTTTTTGTACTGAGTAGTGTTTGGTCCTTTGCTGTGATGCGTCAGGGGGGCGTCAGAATGTGTCACCTATTTGGTGAAATTAAGGAAATGACAAAATTTTCATACAGTTAATAACGTGCATATAGCAGTTATTACCGAAACGTATTTAAAACCTGGATCTAAACTCAAAAGAGATCCTAACCTTTTTGCTTATCGTAATGATCGACTTGATGGGGTATGTGGGGGTGTTGCAATCATCATTCATAGGCGTATAAAACACAGTCTGGTAAATATACATTCATAGCTGCCAATTTGCCTTTTCAATGCTCTGGACAGCAAGTTAATTTGCTCCAAACTGACTTGTGAAAATTGACTCGCAATAAGTCAAAATTTTTTGTCATTGGTGATTGCCAAACATCGGTCATGGAATAATTCTCAAAGTAATTCCAACGGCAGAATTTTATTTGATGAGTGCTTCTCAATTCAATACCCTGATAGCCCTACGTCTTTTTCTAGAAATCCATCTACAATTGATTTGGTCTTAACCGACACTAGTCATCTTTGTAGCCAACTGATTACTCATGCTGATTTTGATTCTGATCATGTCCCTGTTACATTTCAAATATCCCATGAAGCGATTCTCAATCCTATCAGCTCAACTTTCAATTATTTTCGAGCCGACTGGAATATATATGAAACATTTATTGACTCTAATCTTAATGTTGATATTCCTTTACAAACAAAGCTTGATA
This sequence comes from Aedes aegypti, assembly GCF_002204515.2. Lineage (NCBI taxonomy): Eukaryota > Metazoa > Arthropoda > Insecta > Diptera > Culicidae > Aedes > Aedes aegypti. The sequence continues at coordinate 149,503,672 of NC_035107.1, read as the reverse complement.
TTGACAATGCTCTTGAAACATTAACAAATTCCATGGTTGAAGCCAGAAGCATTGCAATTCCAAAATTTGAATCCGTGATTATAGACGATGATCTTGATCCGTCTTAAAAACGTGAGGAGAAGGCAATTTCAACGCACTCGCGATCCTGCACGCTTTGCACAATTAAGAAACAAAAATTTTGAAAATTAGATTTCTCAATTGGACCCTGGCTCTAAGCCCTTTTGGAAATTATCTAAAATCTTGAAAAAACCTCAGAAGCCAATACCGGCATTGAAAGAGGAAAACAAATTATTACTAACTAATTGCGAAAAAGCTCAAAAACTTGCTATGAAGTTCGAAAGTGCGCACAATTTTAATTTAGGACTTACTAGTCCAATTGAAAATCAAGTTACTCAGGACTTCGAAAATATTCTCAATCAAAAGAACGTTTTCGAAAATGCCTGTGAGACTGATTTGGAAGAAGTGAGAACTATTATTAAAACATTCAAAAATATGAAAGCTCCTGGCGATGATGGAATAAATAAATAAATAAAGAAACTTCCAGAAAGTAGCTTATCATTCTTAGTTGATATATTTAACAAATGTTTTCAGTTGGCATATTTTCCTGACAAATGGAAATTTTGAAACCAAACAAAAATCCTGCAGAAGCTTCTAGCTATCGTCCAATCAGTTTGCTTTCCTCCATCAGTAAACTTTTTGAAAAGGTCATTTTGAACAAAATGATGGCCCACATCAACGAAAATTCAATTTTTGCCAATGAACAGTTCGGATTCCGCCATGGACATTCGACCACTCATCAACTCTTACGTGTAACAAATTTGATCCGTTCCAACAAATCTGAAGGCTATTCTACTGGTCTTGCTCTTCTAGACATAGAAAAAGCATTCGACAGTGTTTGGCATGAAGGTTTGATCGTAAAATTAAAAAAAACTTTAATTTTCCAACATACATTGTTAGAATAATTCAAAGTTATCTGTCAAATCGTACACTTCAGGTTAATTATCAGAGCTCCAAATCTGAAAGACTTCCTGTATGAGCTGGTGTTCCTAAAGGCAGCATTATGGGACCAATATTATACAATATTTTCACATCTGATTTACCTGAGTTACCTCAGGGATGTCAAAAACCTTTGTTTGCGGATGACACAGGCATCTCCGCCAAATGACGAAGCCTGCGTGTCATCTGTAGTCGATTGCAAAAAAGTTTGGATATTTTTTTTTCATACTTGCAAAAATGGAAGGTTTCTCCTAATGCTTCCAAAACTCAACTAATAATATTCCCACATAAACCCAAAGCTCTTTATTTGAAACCTACAACTAGACATGTTGTCACGATGAGAGGGGTTCCAATAAATTGGTCAGATGAAGTTAAGTATATAGGGCTCATTCTAGATAAGAATTTAACTTTCAAAAATAACATTGAGGGCATTCAAGCCAAACGTAATAAATATGTAAAATGTCTCTATCCCCTTATTAATAGAAAATCAGAAAAGAACAAGCTTTTGATATTCAAGCGAATTTTCAGGCCAGCCATGTTGTATGCTGTACCAATATGGACTAGCTGTTGTAATACCAGGAAGAAAGCTCTGCAGAGAATTCAAAATAAAATTTTGAAAATGATTCTGAGGCATCCTCCCTGGTATAGTACCAATGAGTTACATAGAATATCCAATGTTGAAACATTGGAACAAATGTCAAATAAAATCAATAATACTTTCAGGCAAAAATCCTTGCATTTTAGAAATGGCCTAGCAATGTCTTGTCGTAAAATCAATCCGTTTGCTCTACTTTTGCCTTTCTTGATTGGTGAAGAGTCTTCGATAGGCCACCTAACCAGGGTTGCGCTACCTACATCGTGCTAGAGGGGCTGCCTCCTCAGTGCTTACACGATACAGCATTGTCCGTTTGTTCTTTACATGGTAACCACAGTCATACCCATCACAACCATCCACCTTTATCAGGGCTTTGGACCTGTAGCTCTGGTTCTCAATAGTTTCAAGTTCTTTCGGACATGCTACTATGGTGAGCCGTCATGCGCTAGCGGTGTGTTTTTTTTTTTTTAAAGCACTCTGTGCTTGTGGCCACTACTGTGCCGGAATCAGTTGATCTGTAGCTTCTTTACCGATACAGATCTATTTTCAACTTATCTATATTTACATCTTCTTTCACTCTCTCCTACTCTTTTACTCTCACACCGAGCAGGTAGGAGAGAGCTCTGCTGTTAGTGAGGCTAGCTGCCTGCAAAGAGGGTCAGTTTGTCTTAGTCACCATCTGATAATCCCCAAAGCACGGTCCTCCGTGCAGCGTCTTCTGGTGACTGGACGGGTTTTATTTGTGGAGGGGCTGGGAATTGAACCCATGACCTTCGGCTTATGAAGCGAAAGCGTAACCTCAAGGCTACGGACTCCTCGATAAAGATATGCGCTAGCGGTGTTAGACGGGTTGAAACAGGGAGACGCTCTTTTGAAATTACTGTTCAACATTGCACTCGAGGGTGCTATTAGGAGATCTGGCGTACAGAGAAAGGGCACAATTATCACAACGTCGCACATGCTTCTTGGCTTTGCGGACGATATAGACCTAATTGGAATCGATCGTAGGTCTGTGCAAGAGGCCTTCGTGCCTCTGAAGAGGGAGACAGCGAGGATAGGCCTGACCATTAACTCTACCAAAACGATGTACATGGCTGCAGGTAGAGATAGAATCAGGCGTGGAGGTGTTGGTGCTGAGGTAGTGTTTTATGGGGCTGTGTTTGAAGTTGTTGAAGAATTTGTTTACATTGGAACACTTGTAACATGTGACAACAACATTTCACGCGAAGTGAAAAGACGTATTGCGGCTGCGAATAGGGCCTTTTACGGACTACGTAACCAGCTTAGGTCCCGCAGCTTGCAAACGGAAACAAAATTCGCCCTGTATAAAACATTGATTCTTCCCGTGGCTCTCAACGGAGGACGTTGAAAGAGTCAGACCGGAAAGCTCTCGGTGGAAACTCGAAAATGGTGTGTGGCGCAGACGCATGAATCACGAGTTGTATCAAGTGTACAAAGATGCGAATATTATCAAGCGTGTAAAATACGGCAGACTTCAGTGGGCTGGTCACTTGGTGCGAATGTCGGAAGAAAGAATTGCGAAAATAATATTCTAAAGTTTTCTAAAGCTTGAATATTTTTCCTATAGTCTCATATCCGAAACATACTTTTTCCATCTCGTGAATTTCGTCAAAAATTTTCATATGAATTTCACATTTACGACGATTTTTTTTTAAAGATAAGCGAATGTCATAATACCTATTTGTTTGTTTGACATCGTTTCTATAAGATTAATGAAAGCTTAAAACATTTCAAATACAAATCTATCAACCCGTTGATTCATAAATATCGGGCTAGTTCTTTGGAACAGATTTTTGTATACTATATTTTATGAAAACAACAGCCTTCATCAAGGTTGGAATAATGGGTTTTCACTATGTGATGATAAGTTTTTACTTACATTTACTTACAGTACTAACGCGTTTGGAAAATAGAAAGCTGAAAATTTCACAGAACACTATTTTTAGGGTAAAGAAGATATGGGAGATTGGATTTTCAAACTTTTTAAAATTTTGAACCGCCACAATATAGTATATGTCCTCAAAACTCACTAAAATCTTGAAACAGTCTTGCAAAATACCTGTAAAATACCTCGAATTATATCTTATGCATATTCTACAAAAAAAAACAAACTCAGGTAAAAAAACAAAGATCAGGTATTGCCGAAGACATTATACCTCTAGAAAGCAAATCCAAAGTACTACTTAGAAGTTTTAGCCATCGAAAACAGCGATCTGCCTCTAGCCGAAAGAAAACACCGTAATGGCAAAATAAAAAATACAGGTCCAATTTTTTTTGACTATCAATCCGATACAAACAATTTCAATGAAATCATACTATCTTTAAAAACACCTTTTTTCTCTGGTCTTGCCTGTTTCATTCCGGGGGGAATTCAAATTTTAGTTTGCTTGACATTAACTTTTTTGTTTCTAAGCGGAAAGACTTCCAGTTTATTATTACCTCTTCAAACGTGATTTGAAAAACTTGAAATCAATAATGAAATCAATTATGCTTTATTCAACTACTTAATCAGAGCATGAACTGATGCAGACGATTTGATTTTCGTTTGATAAAACAAATGAACGAGATTCCTTACAATGAAATCAAATCGTAATAATTCATCCCTAATATTTTCTCGACGCACAAAAAGTTTAACCGTAAAACGAGGTATCATTGATCAGCGGGGGTAACATTGATCGGAATAACCCTCCTCTTAAAAAGTTCAAATCAACAATTTTCGTTAAGACGTTTTAAAAAAATGTGCTGCTTTCTCTTAACGAGTAGCATAGTATATTTTCATTTTTTTTTTATCTAATAACTTTTTACATTGAGAATATTGATTTTAGAATATCAATTCTTATCTAGCCAGCACAAACCTCACATTTTTTGTTTAGTTGAAACATTATTAGTAAAAAATGTGTATCAAAATCTTTTAGGTACTGTAATTTCGGGTGAAATTGATCATATTACACAAATTGATCATATTACATTATTTTCCATATCTGTTTTCTATAATGTTACTTATGCCAAACAACTGAATGCAGGAAAATAAGTACGACGGTAAGCCTCATTGACTCATATACCAAAATTTTCATACAGATGTGAATTTAGTGCTCAAAATCGTCTCAGAAATAAAAAATCAAGGGGTCCCATTTCAGGGTGAAATTGATCACTTGTCAAAACGATTATTATTATTTTTGAAAACAACTTTACTCACTTAAAAAGTTTTCCTGAATCCAAATATGCTGACGTAACATTGTAAGATTTATGAAAACAATAAACAATTAAATTTCAAGAATACCGCAGAAAGCGCCTAAATGTAGGCAATTTCCAAAGGAATATTTTGATACCGTAAAACGGGGTAACTTTGATAGTTTTTTGGAAGAAAATCTGAATATTTTTGCCTTCGATTTGAAAGATTTTTATTTTATATTTTTATCTCAGTTATCGAATGCAGTTAGAAAATTGCATAACGATTCATTTTGAATGGACCGATAAATTTTCATCAAATCAAAAGTCTATTTTTGGTTTTGGGGTAACTTTGATAATGGGTTGACAATAACTTTGATAATCAAAGCCGACAACCAAACTACTGTTTGGCATCATTGCAGTTGGAACTTGATTGGATAATGTTGATAGAGAACATGGATTAGATTTTGTTCATACAATAACAGAATTTTTAGATATATTCACATACAAAAGGGTTTTAAGCTCAAACATGCATAACAAACACCATTATGAGTCAGTATGAATTGGTATGAAATAAGACTTTTGAATCGATTTTGATTGATATTCACGTTTCTACATTAAATTCAAAATAAATCAAACGATTTTGGAATATTAAAATGTTTATTTTGAACAAATCCGAATGATTTACTAAAAGCAATTGGGGTGTTGCGTACCTCTGGGCGTTTTTTTTTTTTTGCTAAGAGATTTGGGACCGGATTCATCTTCTACTATAATTGGGCTATCCGGGATAAGCGACGAACTCTTTAAAATTACAGCAAATAATGATGGTAGAACAGATTGTTTGTACGGGCTTCAAAAATGCTAAAATCTCATCGATTTTTAATATTCAAATATAAAGCTACAAATGTTATTGTTTCCAACGAAAATAGTTCTGACATGAAGTGTTATACTAATACTCTTTGCTTTTGCATTCGTTTTTGCTTAACTGAATACCAGAAATTATGTTATTTCGTTTAATATGTAGCGAGTCCCTCACTATCAAAGTTACCCGCATTATCAAAGATACCCCGTTTTACAGTATCTATCAATGAGCAAATTGATACGAATTTCAATGATAAAATCTGTTGTCGGGATGTCTTTTCAACATCCTTACAAACTTTCAGGTTGATACCATCTCCAAATCATTGTTTAAGAAGTTTATAGATGTCTGCTAATACCACATCGAATACGATTATGGAATGGAAAAAACATTCTTTAACACAAAAAACTTCGTAACATACAATTCGACAATAGTTGAGAAAAACTACCTAGTAAATGGTTGCATTGATTTTTGTGCTCTAGTAGTAAGAAATAAAACGTGCGACACGGTCATCAATTTCACCCTACAGCTCCTTTTTCAATTTTTATTTTCTTAAATATCGTAAAGTGCCCTAATTCAGCGCAGTGCCTAATTCCGCGCATTTCATACACAATTATTTATATATGTAAATACACATTAATATTTCAGCAACTTTTAATGCTATTCGAGGCTACTTTGATTAAGAATAAGTTTGAATCACAAACAAAAGCAAATAAGGCATTTTTTCGCGACATAAAAAAATAATCAGTGAAGGCCCGTCGAAGTAGACGTTATTTTTCTAATTTTCTTAGCGTCCGCGCTAAGACTGTAGGACAGCAACAAACGCGATTTCTTTATTAAAAATGTTTTATTTTTTATGCAATATTCCATGGAACTACTTGCTACAGATATGTTTCATGGTGCTTCTATGAAATCTTATCAAATATTAGCATAATTATTGAGTGTTATTCAAAGAAGTATTGCGCGGAATTAGGCCACGTCTTTTTTCATAATGCCCTAATTCCGCGCACTGTTCTTCGCATAACAACAGACAAGTAAAACATGCTATATCCGTCTTCACATCTGTCTATTTCTCTGAAAAGTAACTTTATGCATACATACGTTTCATGTACAAGCGGAATATCGGGAAAGCCCACTTAGGCAGCGTCCATAAATGACGTAGCATCTTTTGACCAATTTTTGACACCCCTTCCCCCTTCGTAGCTTATTTTCCCATACTTAATACATGGTTCTCCCCCCCCCCCCTAAAATGCTACGTCATTCATGGACGGTCCCTTACAGGGAAAAATACCACGTGGTTTATGCACAGCCCCAACAAAATAGTCTATACACACTTAGATTGTTTTCACGAGCTCGGCCTGTTCGGATCTCGGTTGAAATTAGCCGAGATTCGGCATTCTGAATTAAGTGTGTACATCTGTGCGCACAAAATTTACTTAGCATAATGAACCACGCATAACATTGGCAATGTATACTTGTTTATGATTCTTATTTATATTATACAATCCATATAGAATTATTGTAAAAACAACATATCGTTCACATGTCCAACAGGTCGTAATTTGTAGAAGACCCCACAAATTACGACACACTCTCGGCAAATGATTCACAGAAACTTCTACATAATTTACGAAGCCTCCATACAAAAAGTATGATAATACGGGGGAGAGGGATTGAAAATGGCCATATTTTGTGTGACGTAATTTATGGATGACCCTTAGGTTCTTCTGAGGTTTCTTTTTGCTTAAAAAAATAAGTTTCAGTTACCCGTGGCATTAGTGGATACCATTAATTGATTTGCTTAAAACCCTTTGATTCCAAGCAATAATGCGAACTGGTCCTTGTATTGTATGAATAGTGCAGTTTGCTACAAAGCAAAGCCATGCTGAAGGTGTCTGGGTTTGATTCCCGGTCGGTCCAGGATCTTTTAGTAGTGGAAATTTCCTTGACTTCCCTGAGCATGAGGTTTCATCGTGCCAGCCACACGATATATACGAATGCAAAAATGGCAACATTGACAAAGAAAGCTTCAGTTAATAACTGTGGAAGTGCTCATAAGAACACTAAGATGAGAAGCAGGCTCTGTCCCAGTGAGGACGTTAATGCCAAGAAGAAGAAGATGGGTTTTTTTTCTCGACCGAATTGTCTAAAACTATGCAATAAGAAGCAAATTTAAGCCAAATATGAGCTCAGTAGATTTCGAAAGAGTATTTCATTTCTAAACTTTCCAGTTCAAAGAATAAAATAATTAAATTGTTAGATTCTATGGGATAATTTCACAACATAAAATAGGGTGCTCATATCACCCCGTCGACAGAAGAATCGACGAAAAATTCATTCGTGTTTTTTTTTTGAGACGACGGAAATCGTGCGTATCTAGGTATTGATCTAAAAATTTCAATTATTACGACTTTTCATAAGATGGCCAAATTGCCTCACTTTCCCCTAGACGAAATTCACACGTACCAATGCCACGGTTTTGGTTATATTTATTTCATGTGATAGACAAAAAGTTAATAAAAAAAACTGAACGTAGACTAAAAAGTTACGGTTAATACAAAACTCTACTTTTTCTCATACAAAAAGTGTTACGGAAGGGAAGGGGGTTGAAAATTTTCAATTTTAAGTGTTACGTAACTAATGGATGCAGCCCCTTATCAAAATTAATGTTAATTTGATTGTTTCATGAGTGCGCGGAATTAGGCATTCTTCTGCGCGGAATATGGAAAAGCGTTTTAAAAATGCGCGGAATTAGGCAATTTCAACGAGTGAACTATTTCAAAAAAATCACAATTTTAAATTATGAATACAGTCTAGTTTATATTTTTCCCATAATCTTGAATAGATTTGCTAGCGATCCACCCATAAAGCTTTTTTGTTGATGCAATACTAATTTTTAATTAACAATTTGAATCGTTTTATTCCTTAACTGCGCTGAATTACGGCACTTTACGGTATAACATTATGTTATTTTGCCATTTTCAAATCGACCACTGCTGGAATCAGTTTCACTTGGTTCATGACCGCCTCTATCCATCTTCGACTTCCACCCACGCTCTCCAAGTCCTGGTACACCTGGTCTATCCACCTAGCTCGCTGCGCCCCACTCCTTCTTTTATTCGGAGCGAGCATCATTGTTGTCCTGCATTCTAGCAACATTCCCAGCCCATCGTATCCTTCCAGCTTTGGCCACCTTCTGGATACTGAGTTCGCCGTAGAGCTGGGCGAGATCTTGGTCCATCCTTCACGGCCACACAACGTTCTTCCCCCATCGTGGGAGCTGGTAGGTTTCCACTGTCCGCTGTGCTGACGTAGTCATCACCTTTGCTGTTCTGAGCTTCTGTGTCTGTGTCCTCTGTGATATTCAGTGTTCACCGTAGTGCTGCATCCACCTTTCAATTACCTCGCGTCCGTCAGTCAAAATGCTCCCATCCTTATGTCTGCACATTTCAACTCGCGGCATGAAGCCTTTGCAGGATCCTTTGAGGTTTTGATAGAACTTTCACGTTTCTGGATAAGCGTACAGCAACTCCATTTCTTGGCATTTCACCTCTTCTAGATGGCGCTTTTTCCTCGTAGTAGGCGGGTTTAATGTTTCCGCTTCAGTCTGTATCGTTTCACGTTCTGCCGCGTCCGCGCTGCATTATTCTCCTCCAAAACCTCTTGGCTCTCCTCGTCGAACCAATCGTTTCTTATACTCCGTTCCACGCATTCGATAATGGTTTCGGCAGCATCGTTAATGGCTGTTTTGACTGTCCTCCAGCAGTCCTCAAGAGGGGCCCATCGAGCTCGTCCGGCAACGCTGCTTAAAAATGCAGTGCGTACGCATTGGCGACATTTGGTTGTTTCAGTCACGCTAGATTGTACCGTGGCGGGTGTCGGTACCGTTCATCATTGATGACGGATAGTTTTGGGCGCAGTTTTACCAAAGACGAAATAAAGACCCCTATGTTTCTGGCAGTTGCCCACAATTTTATGGCGCAAAAGGTAATAGAGCAAAATCTAGAATGCCGTGAAAAGTGTCCTGCGACCTGTCAAACTTGGGCTTTTGCAGTACCAAGGGACCAAATGCAGAACTACAAGTGGTACCTAATATGAACCCGACTACTATGTCTCTATTCTGTTTTCACCTCACCAGGTAGTGGTTAGAGTTAGTGTTAGCGCAACGATAAGTTCTGACAATATGTTTAATTCTCAACTTGCACATTCTTTCGTTGATCGGCCACCACCCGAACACGTGCCTCTGCATATTACCTTACCTTTAAATGCTCGCACCATTGTTCCTGTCCAGCGCTACGATTTCGAAACCGCAGACCTTAAGTGTATTCGGAGAGTATGCGTATAGTTTTGATGAAGTTGAGAGATTTGCAGTTCGCTAGTCCATTTCCGTCGCTATGGTCTTTGCCGATTTTTCTGGTTCGTATTCTCTCGTTGACGTTCCTTTGCTGATGTGTTTTTACGATTGGCTTGCAGGGCCTGACACTAATCCCCTAGATTTCCGGAGGACCATTGGCACACGGACGATGATCAGCCGATCAGCTGATCAGCATGAGAAACAGACGCTATTGTGAGCCGCTCCTAACATGGAGTACGGACGCTCCAGGTTTGCCGAAGCAAAACCCTCCTTTTTTGCCGGCATACAACCAAAGTTTCCATCGAGGTTGGTTATCCGATCGTCCCTAAGGTTGCTCATACCCCGGCCACTACCACGAAGAGATAGAGATAGGAGTTGCTGGGCAGCTGTCTATTTTATTCCTTCAGATACACAAAGTACCAATGGTACGTCGTGCCTAGCATTTACTAACCAAATGAGGGACTAATATACTTCAAATCTTAATTTGCTTTGTCTTCTCTGTTTATGTAACATTGAGTACGCGATAATTGAACATTTGCTCCAAATGGTCCACTTGCCCCTCCATGGTGGATCACCAGTAAAAACAATCTATTTTTGAAACAAATGTGAAGAAACAATGTCTAACAGGAATGGTAACACTCTCATTCATGTTATTAGTGCTATTTTGATGTTTTGAAATAATAAATTATGTTTAACTTACAAAAATAATGTGAAGGGTATTTATACATTAGTTACATTAATAATAACGAAAAATGAAATTGTTTTAAGGTGATTATAAAACAAAGCCAAACTTTGAATTTTCAAGTGCACAAGACTGGAGAATCTGACAACAGTTCGCGTTGAAAACCAATCAAATTGCTTGCTTGCTGGTGGTGGCAAATGGGATAAATTTTCAACGTGGAGCGCTGTTTGGTTCTCAAGTCTTGTGCTCTTGAAAATTTGAGGTCTGGCTTCGTTCTATAATCACCTTAACTTCTTCTTCTTGGCAGTACGTCCCAACTGGGACAGAGCCTGCTTTTCGGCTTCATCAATTTTACAATGAAGTTATACAAAAGTATGGTAGATTTTTCTAGAAGTACCTCATAGTTATTGATGACTTATTTCCTAATTTGTCAAATTTAAGCTTTCGGTGAAAACTGATTTTTAATTATGAGTTAAGTTTTCAACGTTTCGGAGCAATGGTTTGCTTGATTATCAATAACACTTTTGTATTTCTTTAAGTATGTTGAATTCAACAAATTTTAAAGAATCCAGAGTTCCTGAGGAAAATTTTAAATAATACTGATTATCATTTACATAGGTGATCAATGTTACCACAAATCCGCCAAATCAAAAATTCGAATGTAACATATTTTACCATGTTTAAAACGTTCAGAAAACTAAAGTGCATTATATAGTCACAAGCGATGGATGCCACTACTTGTTTTACAACATATAAAACCAGCCACATTTGCATTTTTAACAAAAAAAAAGTACTGCAGTACTACCATAAAAACTGATCAGTGTTAGTCCGAATCACTATAATTATTTCTGTTACAAAACAAAGAATGATAAAGATTCGTCAAGCATATCCCTTACCGAAGATTGTTTGGTTTCAGTTTATTTTTTTCTTCAAATCATGAGTTTCATTCCTGATTAATAGCATGTGATTATAATTAGGCGTGTTTGCGCCAGAACAAGTGGGCGGTTTAGTGGTTGGAGGTGGTGAAATAATTATATGTATACATCCACCACCACTTATGGCTGCAATATTCACTCACTCAGCTCTCATCGGAAGGCTGGCTTCTTCCATTACGATAGAGGAGGTGATAGAACGTTGGATGATACATTTCCCCTAAACAAAACCACACATCCACCACCACTCATCGCGTTTTTTCGACTTTTTTTTTAATTCGTTATTAAAGAAGAGCACCGGAAAATAACTGTTCTAATTACTTCGTGAGATAAACGCCAAGTAAATATATTTGCAAAAAAAGCAATTAATATTTCATGTTCTGCTCAAAGAGCGTGTTGACTTTCAAGGGATTTTTTATCTGCAACGTTTTCTATTTTGATCAAATATTAGATGACGCCACACAATTAATGTCATGGATGCTCAACAAAGGAGCTGTTTCACATCGCCAACCACCTAGCAAACTGAAAACTCTTCTCAGAAAAACTCCACTGATATCGTTTGTTGTCATAAAACAGTAGCTGTTGGAGAGACTATCTCGATTTTTGTTTATCTTATCAAAATACGAGACCAATGTTTTTTGAAATATAATTCAAAAGATAAAAAGTCAACGCTCTTCTAGCATGGCGTTTATTCAAAGCCATTACTGTTAATTAAAATGGGAGTATCTCCATTGCAAAAAAGTAAAAAAATGTCTTCTAAATACCCACTTCTAGAGTATCCCAAATAGAGGTAGGCGAGTCATAGTGAGCATATTAAGCTCTTTGTTATGAATTATAGCTAAGTAAGCGATACAAATGTACTTTTTCGTTGCATATTTCTAGTGTGATCTTCAATTGAATGCAAACGGTTGTTTTGGTGTTATGAAAAAGGTGTGACCGTTTTGGAGTGCTTCGTGAGGCCCAAGCAGGACGCTTCGGTTTTGCGTCGTCCGATAGATTTTGCTCATGATTTCACGCGTTTTCGTCGCCGGAGAATTTTTTTTTCCCTGTTTTGGAGCGTCTTGCTGGGTGGTGCTTCGTGAGGCCCAAGCAGGACAGTTCGGTTTTGCGTCGTCCGATAGATTTTGCTCACAATTTCGCGCGTTTTCGTCGCCGGAGAATTTTTTTTTCCTGTTTTGGAGCGTCTTGCTGGGTAGTGCTTCGTGAAGCCCAAGCAGGACAGTTCGGTTTTGCGTCGTCCGATAGATTTTGCTCACGATTTCCCGCATTTTTGTCGCCGGAGAATTTTATTTTCCTTGTTTTGGAGCGTCTTGCTGGGTAGGTATTTGGGAAGGCCCAAGCAAGACGGTTTGTTTTCGGGACGCCAAGAAGTTTTGCTGTCAGTGTCAGTTTTGTTTTCAGTCGAGAATGGATTACCAACTGGTGAGTTCGTTTCATGCTTATGATAACACATTTTTTCTTGAAAGCGTAATTTTTATGTAATATCGGCATTATGCTTTTTTCTTATACAATTTCAATATACATATATTTTTCTCTTTTCGACATTATTAAAAATTAACTTTTGAATTGTTCGACATTGTGAATGTTGACGTATTTTTTAAAACTTCTACCATATCGAGACAAAATGCACAGTAATACTGATATGTCATTTTCAAACTAACTATGTATGGTTCGTCACTACAAGTGTCGGCATTATTCCTGTTTCATATAATTTAAAATATATACATGTAATTTTCAGTTTTCGTCATTAATAAAAACGTCTTTTGAATTGTTCGACATTATAGATGTTGACGTATTTTTTCCAAAACTTCTCGAGACATAAATACAAAACTAGCTTTAAATGTAAGTCGTATATTTCCCCCTTGTCCATGGATCGCATCACCGACCAGAGGTGACTCCCAGATCTTTTCCTCCCTCACTAATAAACACCCTTCCCGTGGTGATTGTGGAGATGCAGAGGTATTCTCGGTCTCTAGAAGCAACAATCATTACACCCTAACATTCCTTCCCCATCCCAACTGACTGTAAGGACTTGGCCGGCGCCGTTATTGATCAATAATATTAGATCTGCTAAAATTGCACTTCGAGAGTAAGCGGAAACTCCCATCCCTTATTCATTTGGATCGTAGTGCAATTCTTACCAGTTCCGATCAATCACGGAGTAGCAACCATTGACATGTACAGTCAGTCTATGCTATGCTATGCTATGCATATTTCTAGTGTGATCTTCAATTATATCATATTCCTTCTTCTTCTTCTTTCTGGCATTACGTCCCAACTGGGACAAAGCCTACTTCTCAGATTAGTGTTCTTATGAGCACTCCCACAGTTATTAACTGAGAGCTTTTCTTTGCCGATTGACCATTTTTGCATGTGTATATCGTGTGGCAGGTACGAAGATACTCTATGCCCTGGGAATCGAGAAAATTTCCTTTACGAAAAGATCCTCGACCAGCGGGATTTGAACCCACGACCCTCAGCATGGTCATGCTGAATAGCTGCGCGTTTACCGCTACGGCTATCTGGGCCCCTATATCATATTCCTAAATGAATTAATAAAAAAAATTGTTTAAAATAATTAACGCGGATATTTTTTTTGCCTAGCTAAAAAACAAAAGTTTTACTAAACAGATGTTTTAAAACTGACACGAATGCCATATGTTTGGTAAAGTGTCATTAATAATAATAATAATATTAATAAGATGTTTTAAAATAGTTTATTCTCTACCACAATTGTACTCGGCAAACCAACTTTACATCAATCTGACTCATAAAGCACTTCCAATACTTGGAGTATGTGAACTTCAGTCTTGTTTATTTATCTATGATGTCTTAAAAAATCCCAAAATGCATCATAATCTGATTCTAAATAGCAGAATTCACAGACACAATACAAGACATACTAACAATTCAGTTAGATCTAGAGCTTCCTGTAATCTTGTCCAAATGCGAATGTCTTTCTATGGTCCAACTATATATGATGTAATTCCAGAGCGATTGAAACTGATAAATAGTAGATTATTATTCAAAACAAGCCCTAAACAGTATTTAAGGTCCAAAATTAATTCCAGTTTGTAGCTACATTCTTTAGAAGCACACTCTATGAAATGTAACAATTAGTCTTCTTCTTCTTCTTTCTGGCGTTACGTCCCCACTGGGACAGAGCCTGCTTCTCAGCTTAGTGTTCTTATGAGCACTTCCACAGTTATTCACTGAGAGCTTACTATGCCAATGACCATTTTTGCATGTGTATATCGTGTGGCAGGTACGAAGATACTCTATGCCCTGGGAAGTCGAGAAAATTTCCAACCCGAAAAGATCCTCGACCGGTGGGATTCGAGCCCACGACCCTCAGCTTGGTAACAATTAGTCTTATGAATAGTTAAATAAGTCATATTATTCCAGTTCAATTAATTTTCAAATGAATCAGGGACCCCTTTAAACAACAATTCCACTAAGTATCCTTAGTTACACATTAAACACACTACGGTGAATTTCACCGTAATCTCAACAGCTGAACAGTTCGGTGAAATAAAACACCGTATTTCGTCGGAATTTAACGGATTACGGTGTGTTTTTATCGAATACTGTAAAAAATAACCGTACTCCGGTAATTTATTTCACTGAACTATTCAGCTGTTTAGATTTCACAGGAATCCGTAAAATAATTTAAGTGTGTAACTTCTCATTAAAGTTTTATTTCTCCCTTATACACACCGATAAGTTTTTTTTTTTGTTTTCTTGTCATTTATGTTAGTTTTTGTTATTTGAGTGTAGATGAGTCCTACCAGAGGGCTCATTAACAAAAGTTTCTGGTTTTGGGGTTAGCGGTGGGTATTAAAAAATAAATAGATAATACATAATACATACATGGTCACTATTCCCCACGTGCTCCTCGTTCCCCACCTGCTGATTGTTCCCCGCCTACCCCCAAATGGAAAAAAATGAACAGTCTAAAGTTTCAAATAGTACACCTTAGAATAATATCCTGAGTGCAACATCAAAATTCAAACACATTTGGTACACGGGAAGTGCTTTGTTATCATTCATAGTTTATCACTAATTTCTACTAATTTTAGAACACCTTGATGCTTGGATGAATATTATGAGAGGTCATCTAAAATTGACGCATTTCACTTGGGGGAAAGCTACCTTGTGATTTATGTGTGGGAGGCGGCGTTATCCACTACTTGATGCAATGTATTGAATCATTTCGATAAACACATTTGTTCCATACGAAACGAGCCGTAAGCGAGTAAGATTAAAAATCATCCGAAAAATACAGTCCATCCGACCCGACCGAAGTTGGCCACGATGAACAGCGCCAGCTATTGGTCCTTCGAACCGGATACAGCGCCGCCCGCCGTAGGAAAGGAATCTACACATCCACCGCTCGTCGAGAGCTATTCCGGCACGCATGCGTGGTGACCCAAACCAGAGCGTGTATTCCAAGAAGGATTCTGCTAGTCATCGCCGCCGACATGTCTACTTGGTGCCCTAACTACTCGCCCGAGGAAGTGATCAACCACCAACGCCGCTGCTCATCACGAGAATTTCCGCCACGTTTGCCTGGTTGTAAGCCCAAATGTGTATCTCCGAGAGGAATTGGTCGTTCACTATTGCCGCCCAATCTGACACGTTAACGTGAGATCCAACCAACAACGTGTAGCTGTTCACTATCCGACACGTCTGGGCAGTACCCATATCGGGACGTGTTTCGCCGAGGAGAGTAGATGTGTTTCGCAGCCGCCAATAATCCGACACGTCTGCCCGATTCTCATACCGAGACTTGTATCGCCAAGAGGAAGATATTCGTTCCTGTGCCCAACACAAATCACCCACAGGTTTTGTGGCACTATACTAAAGCGTATAGCACTAGGAGAAACCGTATCCCGACTATTCGACATGTCTGCGTGGTGCTTGGACCAGCACGTGTATCCATCATCGTTAGCTTGTGTTAGCTTGCGCCAAACACCGAAAGAAGTATTCTACAGAAGCTTGTCTCTGACCTGGCACGATTGTGCTGCCAAGGAATCGCCAAATCTAAATTTTTGCCACTTGGTTTGTTCGTCAGCACCCTTCTTCTTGAGGGCCAACTCGATCCGATCTGAGGATTATATTCGACAAGCTTTCCGAAGAAGTCCCTTCCATAAACCCCAACGTCGTAGAGTTTCGAATTTCATCAGAGGATGCTATGCAGCAAAATGGGATCCACTACTGAAGCAGTAACTGGAATCGTTGAACCGAACGATCAAGGTACTGTTTCATACGACCGAAACGCCGATTGGAAGACAACTGTTGATCTGAGTTTTCGTCGCTTTCCCGTCAACGAACACACGTTAGTCTGAAGCTAGCGCGAGTACAAAGCGCACTTGCTGTCGCCACGAAACAAGTGAGCCTACCTCGACTCAGGGCGTACTTGAAGAACGATGAGGATGCCTACGCCGAGTTCTGTACCGTACACAGCAAGGTGGTAGCTACAATTCGACGAAGATCTACTTCCTAACACCTGCAGTAGAGCAAAAGCCAATGAAAATTAATTGTAAAAAGCCGCAGGAAAACCACGAATTATCGATCAACGCACAACCGAAGAGCCATCCGATTATGAACTTTCAGCTTACAATTCAACAGTCAAGTTTACATTCCTCATCCAATCTGCATCAGAAGGACTTCCAAACAACAGTAGTGGATTTCAACCGTATCTTAAAAACGAAAAATCATTCAAGACATTTAGATGAAAATTGGATCCATTGTTATTTTTTTAACATGATTGAAGTAAAGATTCGTGATAAAATTTTTGATATTATTTTCTAAATAAAATTCTATTTAACTTTAAAGGGATTCTTTGTAATGAATGTTGTTAGAATTTCAGAATTCCCAGAGAATTTCCTTGAATTATCATACATAGCAGGAGCTAAGAAAAGCATTTCTTATAAGGACTGTTCATTTTATAAAGTGGACACTTTGTTTATGTCATATCTTTTTATTTTTTGATAAAATCGTGATCGGTTTTCTGTGCAACGTTGAACTATTATTCTACAATGTTATGAAAATATAAGATCTTACTTATAAGCATTTCTTATAAGGACTCTTCATTTTATAAAGTGGACACTTTGTTTATGTCATATCTTTTTATTTTTTGATATAATCGTGATCGGTTTTCTGTGCATCGTTGAACTATTATTCTACAATGTTATGAAAATATAAGTTCTTACAAAATATGCTTGGTTGAAGAACTAAATAGTTTTCCAAATATCCTTAGAAATGCCATTCATCAAAGTTAAACATTATTTTTCACAAAATAAAAATCCTCATTTTTGTGAACAAACAGAACCTTGGTATTGGCCAGTTTCAAAATATGCAATCGAGAAAAACGCGTTTAAAGATTTTAACACATTTAGGCCTCGTATTGGTAAATAAAATTAAAATCTTTAAAACAGTATAAAGAATAGCGTGCTCATTGGAGTCAAGAGTTTGTATTATGGGAATAAAGTAAATTTAGCAACGAAATTCAAAGTGGGACTGTTATGTAGAACCACCAACATATTTGCCACTTGCACCGAAGAACCAATTATCCGGAATAACCCAGTATGTGGCCAGGTCACCCAAAATCTCTTGACTTCTTCTTGACTTCATCAAGTTTGATATGTCGCAAGATAGGTCTCAGAACCGCCGATATAATGGCCACCTCCTCTGGAGAACAGGGTATCCAAAACAACCTGGCATGTTATCAAGTTATCCAAGAACCTATGAATTACTTTTCTTTAGCCTTGATTTGGGAATTTATGTAGTTTGATGTTGCCAGATAGGTTTCAGAACCGATGGTTTAGAGGCCATTTCCCCCAGGAAACCGGTAATTTGGAACAATCCGACATGTTGATATGTCGCAAGTCAGGTTTCAGATTCGCCAATATAGCATGGCCACTTTAACCAATGAACCGGTTTTTGGCACAACCCAGCACAACCCAGGTTTGCTAAATCATGGAGTTGAATTGTCGCAAGCCATGGACTCGAAATTAAAGTGATTACTGATTCTTCAAGTGGGATTATTTCTGTACTCCCCGTGATGAATCCAAAATTACGGTAAATTTTTAATCGATGCCCGCGGTTCCAAAACTAGAAGAATTTTGAGATCGACCCTGAAAATTCAACTGAAAATAATTGAAAAACGGATGGGAAATAGAATGTTGATATTGAAAATTTCAATCCAATCTGACGTCAGGCTCGCATGAATGATGAATGCATCCCGATAATACAAAGACATAAAACAGGTTGTGTTCCACATGGGATGTAAAGCCAACGTAAGAAAGTGTTCAAAACGATTTTCTCAAACACCAGCTAATTCAAAACTGCCTACTGACAACGTTTTTCATTGAGTTTCCGAACAAAGTTAATTATTGGTGTGTGTTTTCTAAAACTATATGTTAAAATAAACTGATTGATGACAAAAAGTCAAAATACACAAAAAGTAACATAGGACAATTATGCGTATAACAGCAGTAAAGGTATAGCTTAAAAAAAAAACAATAATATTCCACCGTTCTCTGACATTAGGAAACTTTAGTGGTTTATCCATTTTTTTATCCAAATTTGCTGATATATCATTCTTTCACTCCCAGCAAAAAAATAAAGTAAAAAATGTATTCAAAACTAGTTTAGATTACCAAAAAAACTGTATTTGTATAAACGAGAGCAAAATCGTGAGTTTTGACCGCAGTCTAAGTATAAATTTTACTCTTCATGGTCGTTTTACTAAAAGTTTCATGCTTTTAAAATCATATACGCATATTTTTCGATCTACAGCAAATTGTAAACGTTTTTCTCTAAATATTTGAATTGGTAATCTCAGAATAACATGTTGTGAAAATAATATGTGGAAAATAAAGTCGATTTTATGATAGCAGTGTTGCCAGTTTTGATGATTGTCATTGTGTTTTGAGAGGTCTTCTAAAAATAAATTACTTGTTTTTCTGTTGTGCTTTAAATGTGACATGGAGACTAAATAAGAAACTCTATGAAGGCGTAGGTTATTTTTCATATTAATACTATATTATCACTTCCGTCAGGACGCACTTTAAACCAAAAAAACTTATATTTTTCAGCAGGCTTCGGATTGATGATGCTTTCGAAGAACAAGCCTTTAATGAAAATAAAAAATATAGATGGTCGAATTTACCAGCCAATTTCTAACAATCATTGATTTTAATAACCTAAAAAAATCGAACGTTCTAAACATTGTTTCATACTCGTGTGAAATTTAATTATTTTGGAGATTTTTTATTGTCACAACATTGTGCAATATTAGTCAAGCAATGTACAAAAAACCGATTGCAATTTCATTAATAAATTAAAAATATACAGCATGCACAAGGTGTCCACTTTATAAAACAAACAGTCCTTACACCTTCTTTTGGTGTAGTAGTGCAATTCTTTAAAAACCTGTTTGTGAGATTTCGGAACATTTATAGAAAAAATCCGACACAAAATATAGATTGATCTGAAGAGTAATATTGTTCTATTTTGTTAAGCTTAATTTAATACATTTTTATATCTTGCTGTTCGATTAGTTCTTTAACGCCGTGCAGATAAAACAAGCATTGCTTTGCCCTCTCTTTAAATATTTCAACATACAATTATTTTTTTACAAACACTTAATCATGCTTCAGGATATACTGGAAAAAATCAATCACAAGTTTTACCTTCTTTCAATAAAATGCACTTCTTTCAATTTACAACTCAAAAATTAAAATTAAAATGAGAATTTTCACAAATTTTGCCACAATCATTTACTTTTGAAAATATGTTGTTTATTTGAGATTTTATGCGTAAAAATTGGCATTAAAGCTTTCAAAAGTTTGAACAAAAAAATCTGCTTTCATATACAAGCTATTATTTAATTGGATCAAAGATTTCAATATTTTGTACATAAATTTTCCCTTCTTCTTCTTTCAATTTTTCTCTATTATGCGTTATGCACTATTATCTAGTTAAGGGTTTTATCAATTCAAGGCTTTATGACAAACGACCATTATTCCAAACAACGTTATACCAATAAACCTTATACCAAATGTCCTTATGCCAAACGTGGTACAATCGTAAATAATCAATATGTCCGGAACTGGGGATAGTATACGCGAGACTAAAATTGTGATTTATCCCTAATTCGTTCAAATATGGTGCAAAATACTCTCATAATTTTCAATGGGTTACATGCATGCCCTGATTCGCTACTTGCCACACCGTAACGCACATGCGCTAGTATCTATGCACGAAAAATCGCTAAAAGGTAACCCAAAAAATATTTGTATGGCGAAATGCATGTAACGAATCATTTCTCAAAATTGTGAACTATTTTCGACAAAATATTTTGTACCGGTTGTGCGTGATGATGATGGCTATCACGCCTACCAATGGGTTACATGCATGCCCTGATTCGCTACTCGCCACATAGTAACGCACTTGCGCTAGTGTCTACGTACGAAAAATCGCTAACAGGTAACGCGAAAAATATTTGTATGGCGAAATGCATCTAACGAATTATTTCTCAAAATTGGGAACTATTTTCGAAAAAATATGTGGTACCGGTTGTGCGTAATGATGATGGCTATCACGCCTACCAAATATTTTTTCGATTAATGCTTCCATTTACGAGAAATTCGAAGTTAGATGCCTTTCCCCATACAAAATGAAATGAGAAAACTTCTGCTGATCAACTGTGGGCAAGAGCAAAGCAGGTAATCCATTAGTTTTTCGGTCAAAGCTTTCATTCACAAGATATTTGAAGTTAGATGCCTTTCCCCATACTAAATGAAATAAGAAAACTTCTGCTGATCAACTGTGAACAAGAGCAAAGCAGGTAATCCATTATGGTTTTATTCGATCATACTGACGTGATCCAAACATTTGTTTCATATCGAGAATCATTGTTAATCAAGTTCAAATTTGGTTTTCAAACATCTCCACTTTCCCAAAACCTGCATATTACAAGGATGCGCAAACCTTGCTTTCTATTAAAGTTTTCTATTCTTCTAACACACCATCTTGGTTGGATTTCTCCATTTTTTAACGATGTTTGGTATTGGGTGCTGTCCGGTACTAGGGGATCTCCCCTTATACCTAATTTTATATAACTTTTTCTGAGATGTAAGCGTCCAGATACTCAAAATTGCGCTATTTTTTCATTATCCCTTCCCGCTATGAACCATTTTCCCTTTTGGAATTTATGTTTATTAGTGATACTCCATAAAATTGTTTTTTTTTTCAAAATCAGCAAAAAAAACTCGGAAATCCATTTACATATCACGAAGTCATAATTATTTGAATTTGGGGTCAATATAAACCCGAGAACAGACAAACGTAACTTTTCTTAGCACAGGCAGAAGGTTAATGTAAGTATTTTATTAACATAGAAGAACCGGATCAAATGGAAATCTGACATTAGACATTCTATGACATTTTTTAAAGCGGAAATAGATTCAGCGGCAGAATAGCAGTATTTCGGTGATTGAGACAAAAACTTGTTACGCTGCACATTGGTCCCAAAGCCATATCTAGGAAGACAAAAATTATTGCGCCTAAACCGTCAATTTTAGATATATGGTGTCTTCGGCAAAGTTTCTCCATATTTTTCAGACATTTTTTTCAGAGATGTGAAATTAGGGTAGCCCACATGGTTTACGAGATCAGCACATAAACTTTTTTGCTGACGCATTTAGGACTACACAATGTTCTACAATGTTTTAAAACAACCGATTTGGAGCAACTTTGCCGAAGAACCCAAATTTCTATCTCTTATAGTTCGCGAGTTATGATTTTTTTTAACAACAAAGTTAGGGTGGTACTGAAAAATCAGTTTTTTCTTGATAACTTTTTATACAATGATTTCTCGCAAAAACTTCGTTCCGAGCACTTTTAGAACTTTTGATTGCGCAACTTTTTGCTGAAGAAACTACTGTTCTATCTCTTATGGTTCCAGAGTTATCAGCAATTTTCTTCGAAAAAATGGATGTTTTCAAATGCCGATATCTCCGAAAGGCGCAAACGGATTTTCAATCTTTTGTTGGCATTAGAAAGATTATTTTTTTCTCTGTCTATGGTGAAAAAACTGTGAGTACGTTTTTTGTTTGAAAAGATTGACAAAATTTTGAAAATAATATGTTTTCAACCAAAAATTGTCTATAACTTGTAAAATATTCGAGTTAACTCTTTGGTGCCTTCAGCAAAAATGTGCAAAATTGAAAGTTCTGATAGTGCTTCATACAAGGATTTCATAAAAAATCAACGCTTACACATATATTCACCATAAACCGAATTTTATATGGTAAAGAAAACGAAAAAAGAGATATTTGCTAGAACAATCGAAATAACTGTATGTATGTCATTTAAAATTGAATACACATGTATTGATATCGATCATAGTAAGCGGAATCTTCTTCTTCTTCTTTCTGGCGTTTACGTTCCCACTGGGACAGAGCCTGCTTCTTAGCTTAGTGTTCTTATGAGCACTTCCAAAGTTATTAACTGAGAGCTTTCTATGCCAATTGACCATTTTTGCATGTGTATATCGTGTGGCAGGTACGAAGATACTCTATGCCCTGGGAAGTTGAGAAAATTTCCAACCCGAAAAGATCCTCGACCGGTGGGATTCGAACCCACGACCCTCAGCTTGGTCATGCTGAATAGCTGCGCGTTTACCGCTACGGCTATCTGGGTCCCGGAATCTAAGGAGTTGAAAAAAGGAAAATTATTAGCTGAAGCAGTTTTCAAGTGATCAAGGCCCACCTTCTGGTTTGTTACCTTAGACAGATATTTGGGATTTATATCTGGCTCTTGTTCAAGATTCATGCATTCTTCAACAGGCGAATGCTGCCCTGACTAATTTGTTGTGGCAGATTCAATGGATTTGATTGAATTGAATGGGATAAGTTGGATGCCCAGATAGAATAATTGCAGATACTTTATATTTCTATGAGAGGATATCACGGGAAGTAAGGTTTTGGTAATTTGAAGGAATTCTTCAAAGTATACGTTTTGTTATCCTTTGGGGTTGATAATATAATAAACGGAACCGGTATTGAACGCATGACCTTCTGCTTAGTAAGCCGAAGCGGTAGCAATTTTTTTTATATAACCAACCACGGCATAGGTTAGCTGGACAAACATTATGTCGCGTGAAATAACAAGACACCGTTTATGGATTAATGTTTCATCGATCACTGTTAAAACTGCTTCAGCAACAAACTTTCCCTAACTCCAAACATTTCGCTTACTGTGATCGATCTTATTTCATTACATATATTTTCAATTTTAAATGACTTTACATATAGTTATTCCGGTTGTTCCAGCAAATATCTCTTTTTTTCGCTTTCTTTACCATACTAAATTCGGTTTATGGTGCATATATCATAAAGCAATGATTTTTTATGAATATTTTGTATGGAGCACTTTCAGAACTTTCAATTTTGCACATTTTTGCTGAAGGCACCAAAGAGCTATCTCGAATAGTTTTTAAGGTATGGACAATTTTCGGTTGAAAAACATATCATTTTCAAAATTTTGTCAATCTTTTCAAACAAAAAACGTCCTCACAGTTTTTTCACCTTGAACAAAGAAAGAAATAATCTTTCTAATGTCGACAAAAGATTGAAAATCCGTTTGCGCCTTTCGGAGATATCGGCATTTGAAAACAATCATTGTTTTGAAGAAAATATCTGATAACTCTGTAACCATAAGAGATAGAACAGTAGTTTCTTCAGCAAAAAGTTGCGCAATCAAAAGTTCTAAAAGTGCTCGGAACAAAGTTTTTGCGAGAAATTATTGTATAAAAAGTTATCAAGAAAAAACTGATTTTTCAGTACCACCCTAACTTTGTTGTTAAAAAAATCATAACTCGCGAATTATAAGAGATAGAAATTTGGGTTCTTCGGCAAAGTTGCTCCAAATCGGTTGTTCTAAAACATTGTAGAACATTGTGTAGTCCTAAATGCGTCAGCAAAAAAGTTTATGTGCTGATCTCGTAAACCATGTGGGCCACCCTAATTTCACATCTCTGAAAAAAATGTCTGAAAAATATGGAGAAACTTTGCCGAAGACACCATATATCTAAAATTGACGGTTTAGGAGCAATCATTTTTGTCTTCCTAGATACGGCTTTGGGACCAATGTGCGCTGTGTAATTAAGGTGAAGATGAATCGAAGCCAAAGTTCAAATTTTCAAGAGCACGGATCTGGAGAACCGAACATCCGTTCAAGCTGAAAACTTAATCGAATGGTCACCACCAGCTAGGTTTTCAGCTCAAACGGATGTTTGTTTCACCAGATCCGTGCTCTTGAAAATTTGAACTTTGGCTTCGATTCATCTTCACCTTAAATGTATGGCCATAATTCATAAAATATTGGATATGATACAAATTTCATTGATATACAGCAATTTCTCGAATTAACTGCTTTCACATACAGTAATAGTTTGTCATATTGTGTTGTAAATTGAGAATTTCTGCATAAATCATTTTATATCATGAAATAGGAGATTTAATGTGCAATAAATTGTAAATGAAGAAGCCACTATAAATCTCGTCTTCTTTGAAATTTTCATGTGACATGAAGAAAGGGATCAAAGAACAGATTGTGTCAGCCTTTTTTCGTTGATCACTTTCGGGTATTCAGAGATTTGAAGTAAAACATAAGGAATTACAATTTGTACGAAATATAATTTCTTTTAAAATAATTATTTAATACGTGCTATAAAAACTTACATCAAGCATATTTCATGCTCGTCACTCAGTTTCGATGCTTCTTCGCTCACTGCTTTCTCTGCTTTTTTATTCGTTTTATACATTCCACTACAATTCTATTGCATTGAATTACAAAAGAAACCGACCATTGTTAGGTCGAGAGAGCACCTCTTAACTCAACAGATTACTAGACTCATAATGCTTGAGATTCAAGAGAATCAATTAACTCATCACCTGTTTCTCTTAAGTGCAACCTGCTTCATTTTTCTGAACTTAATAACACTTTTTGAATAAATTAATAATTCAGCTTCGCTTTCTTCTGCATGTGTGTAGTACAATTCCCGAAATCATCAAAAGATCTGATAATCATTTTAAGATTGAGAGGGCAAAATGTCTTCACAAAAGGTAAACGGCTTACCGGAGAGAGAAGCCGCTGTCGTAGGGAACCTCTTTAAAATATCATTTATAACCTGGCTGGACCAGAGTCAATTTGTGCAAGTCATTTCACACCCTGCCATTAAGCATCATCATTGAACCTATTATTTTTTAAACATTCATGACACTAAACGCTTATATCTGTAAACACGCACTCCGACCTGTGGTGGTTTAGGCGTAAAGCGCCAAACCACAAATCACAATAATAGCACACAACATAAGAACTGATAGGGAAAATACTACTTAGACATTTGATTTTTATGTTTGGTGGCTGTCATTCGACACTTATCTACAAGTAGAAATAATTCAATTTGATGTCCAAACCGCATAGTTTTTGACAATAAAGCCTTTCGTGTAGTGCGTAAAGGCTTCATCAGTTAAAATTACACTGGGACCGAAGCCTCAACAAAATTTTTCACTTGCCCATCCATAATGAGCCAGTTGATCATAAAGATTGTTAAACTTTAAGCTAATGGAATAGTGCGCCTCCTTCTCAGCTAAGTTTTATTAAGGGTTTTTATTTCCAAAATTGCTATTTTTGCATTCATGTTGCTCATCCCGAGGCCCACGTGCCAAAATTTTGAAGAGTGCATTGTTTTATGAAAGAAACACTTTTTGTTTTTTAAGTCCTTGTTCAAATATTTCGACAGGGTGAAATTTTGATGTTTTTGCTCCACTATGCTTAAACGGTGTCAATTAGGGTAAAATCATTCTCCCAAAATATGAAGTGATTTGGAAGAAATTTGGTTATGCAAACGCCATTTGAAGTTTATATGAAAATTGAAGTTAAACCTTTTGTGTTCAGTCTTCTAACTGCTCGTAATAATAATCTATGGATAAGTGAAAATACTCTTTTCATGTGAAATCTTCCCAGCTACAACTTTGACGAAGACCATATTTTGATGGGACGTAAGGATTTGTTATTATTGATAACAAAGTATAAATCATGCTGGGATGATCATTCAATTACTTTCAGAGCAACACTGTAGAACATAGTACCCTGGATTACTTTGATCTATTCTACCCGCCAGAAGCACCACTGTTGCCTGCCGAGCAGTTGGTTACGCATACAAAATGCAAACCCACTTTATAATTATGAATAGCAATTTTTCCTGACGTCCAATCAAAATTTCGTCTTCGGCAAAGTTGTAGCTAAAAGGATTTCACATGAGAAGAGTTTGTTCACTTTTACATAAAATATTATGACGAAGAGATAGAGAGTTGAACACAAATGGTTGGCGTTTTCCATAGTAATCTCCATATAAACTTGAAATGGTGTGTCAAATTTCTTCCAAATCATTTCAAACTTCTGGAGGATGCTATTCACTATAATAACAATCGTTTAAGCATAGGGGAGCCAAAATTTCAAAATTTGCATCACTCTAGTGAACAACTACTTAGGCACTTTTATAATTCACATAGGCACGGGAGGTTTTTCTCGATAGAATTGTCTGAGACTTTGCAAAAACAAGCAATTAAATACAACGAATATTATGGCCAAATTTGTGCTCTGTAGCTTAAAACCTCCTTCCGATGGGAATCAAAAGTTATTCGTAGTTGAAATGATAAACCGATCATAACCGTGAATTTTCAAGTCTAGAGCTAAAACAGTAACATGTAGCAGGTATTTCAGTTCATGATGGAAGTTACATCTTCTTCTTCTTTCTGGCGCTACGTCCCCACTGGGACAGTGCTTCTCAGCTTAGTGTTCTTATGAGCACTTTCACAGTTATTAACTGAGAGCTTACTATGCCAATGACCATTTTTGCATGCGTATTTCGTTAGGCAGGTACGAAGATACTCTATGCCCTGGGAAGTCAAGAAAATTTCCAACCTGAAAAGTTCCTCGACCGGTGGGGTGCGAAGCCACGACCCTCAGCTTGGTCTTGCTAAATATCTGCGCGTTTACCGCTACGGCTATCTGGGCCCCAAGTAGTTGCATAATAGCCTTGAATTTCTATGTAGAGGGAGATCCCCCAGTACCGGACACGGTCGAAAAGTTGAGAAATCATAGTCCAATCCAGATAATGTATTAGAAGAAAAGGGAGCTATTATAGAGTGTAACGTTTACGTAGAACAACACCTCCTTGAAATATGTACGCCCTTTAGAAAAAAACAGATTTTTGAAAACCGATGAAAAATTGACGTATCGCTCAAAGTTTGAACCTGAATAATACTGATTTTAGGCAGAGGAAAAAAATTGGATCTCGAAAAACATCATAATTTGAAAGTGTGAATGTTGTACCATATGCTAACTAAATATGACCAAACTACATTCTTACGCCTCATTTCACCCAGTTTCGGATAGCAGCATTTTTTAAATAATATCTTTGTGATTTTTGCACCAATGTCTCAAAATACATTCGTTTTTCATGGATTTTATCGATTATGGCATCGACCATGCAAGAAAAATGAGAATAATAAAAATTTAAAACAAAACGTAAAATGTGTTTTTGGTAGCATTTAGACGACTACAGACTATTTAAAATTATTACTCAAATTACTCTTGTGAATGTTGCAAATACATTCATGAATTAAAAAGAATCAACAATCAATGATTTACAAATTTATAGAACTCGTGACATTTACAGATTGTGTTTGGTATTGGGGCCACATTATAAGATTGGACAATTTATAAAATGCAAGCATCAAAATGTAATGTCAATATTTATATTTTGTATGCCACAAAAATTATAATGTTTATCATTTATGATCGGCACCAAGATCGCGTAAAATCAATAATGGGACAATGAGAAAATTGTTCTATTCCAATTATTGCGGTATCTGTGTATAATATTCAGAATATCAAAATTTCAATAGTCGTATTGAATGGAACCACAAAACCCTTTTTTACATAATTAAGATATAGTATCTTGTGACATTATGTTGTATCATTCATATACTATTGTTAGGAAACAAGTTGTTGAGTATATAATATATATAGAATAGTATACTTTGTTGAGTTGTGTACATTCGGCGGACTCCTAAAACAGTGTTTCGACTACCGTAATCCGGGGTAACATTGAACAGTTTTTATATTTTTAAAACAAGTACTGCCACCCATAGCTCGTGACTATATACTGTATTTAGTTTTTTTTTGAAAGATTTAAGTGTGTTTAAAAAAATGTTTTATGCGACATTTTGATTTATCTGATGTGGGGTAACATTGATCACCCATGTAAGCAATGTTCGGTAATATTGAAAATGACGTTAGTTACTTAAATCATGGCCCCTGAAGACGAATATGATGGCCAAACGCTTTCAAGTCATTTGCTTTTTTAATTATTTGAAAATTAAAAACACTTCGATCCGTGGAATACGCCTAAAGGTAGGCAATTTCCTAAGGGATTTCTACATTCTTAACATAATTCGATGATGTTGCCTAATTGAACATACTTATTAAATTTTTGATAACGGAACCGTTTTTGGCGATGTCATTTTGAGTAAGAACCACATTTTTCTGGCTCATATCGTTTGCAGAACTTATGTGAGACATGAACCTTCGGTAGTGTCATCCTTAACCACTGAAATCATTGGTTCGAAAACTTAACAAATTTATGCATGAAGTTAACGGAATTTTCGTAAAAATCTTAATTTTCATAACCTTATGAATATAAAAAAGAGAAGCAACTTTCATGCTTTGGAAATGTTGCATCTTTAAATGATGATTCCAACTTATTACGAAACGAGTCATTCTGATCAATCTTACCCCGCTGATCAATGATATCCCGGATTACGGTACATACCTGGAAAATAAGGGAATTTTATTTGTGACCTACATAGTCAGGGAACAATATCAATCCAGCTTTTTACGCTCGCTATAAAACAACGAGGGATAATTCATATTTGGCATTTCTTACGTACCGATTTTATAGCTATATCTTAGTAGGCTGTTATTTGAGATTGTTGATTTAATTGTCAAATTGTTTCATCAACATTGTATTCAGGGGCCACAGTATCTACAAAAAATATTTTTTTTTAATTTAATTTTTAATTTTTAGGCACAATAATACAATATAAATTTTACAACTCAAGTGGTGAAAGGAGTACGCTAGCAAAACTCATGGAAAGGACGAAAATATAACGATTCAAAGACAGCTTGCCGATGACGTGCCGCTTCATGCATATCACACGAATTCGGTAGATAGTATCGATTTGGTTTATAAAACTTTGCAAACTATTGTAATGGAAAATTCTGCAATTTAGTATAGCCTGTGGAATTTAGTATAGCGCTCCCAATACAATATACTTTCCCTTGCGCGCTACTCAGACGTTTTGATCAATCTAACTTCCAATCTCAAAAACTTCCACATTTATGATAAACAGTACATTAATTTCAGGTCAAGCTTCTGAGAATTGTTTTCTGAATATTTATTTATTTAATGGCATCCAAACAGGTCACTCTTTTATCTTATTTTATATATTCGATCTATTGACTTAAAGTTCGACAGTCCGGAGATGGTGGCTTTGTAGCCGTAGGTCCAAGACAGAAGTTTTTCTATCAATATTACAGGCATAATGTGATCACCTACAGCGCTTACATCCGCAAATAGTAAGATAGTTAAATCGAGTCCTTAATAAAGAATCTCGTGTAGAAATTCTTACAATATTCTGCAAAAATTTGAGTTAGTGTGGTTTGAATAAGTTTTCCAAGCCCAACAGTCCAATCCAGGCGTTGGCCATAAAACAACACATGATGAATCTCACAGCTCGTAATAAACAACTCTTCCAGGGCTGTAAAAGAAATAATATTTTAATAAATAATGAATAATTTAGTAAAAATACATTCAACAAAGTCGCTGTGGGAGAATGTTTTATAGATTTTGAACGTTGCTTGATGTTTCCATGTTTTCATAAATTTTCCATCTTGTCACAGTTTGCTGAGATGCAACCATAAAAATTATAGTGAAGGCAAGAAACGTCATGTGGGGGTGGTTCAAAAGTTTATGGCAATCTCGCGTAAAAAGCTGGATATATCTGTAAATATTTAAATATATACTTATTTGGTTGTTTGCAGAGTGATTCGTAAGGTCTATACAACAATACAATAGATTGTGATCTCTTTGAAATATCTAGGTCATTATTTCGAAATACCCTTGGATAGTTGGATATAGTTTTCAATGAGTTCAACTAATAATGTATTCACTGATTCAAATTCCGAGATTTTTTAACGAAATGGTCAATCAATCATTCCAAACAACAGTCAATCTTTAATACAACGCCTTATACTCCAAATTCAGATTTTTCGAAGATCAACAGCATCAGCAATTTTCCGAACGCGTTTTATTGATCATGCCAAAACAAAATCAAAACTCCAAAGATTTGCTCAAAATATTGATACAAAACTGTGAAAAATGGTGAGTACGGAAAAGTATATGGGAATTCTTATATTATAAGGTGCGTCTTGTTTTAAGACAAATAATGTTATGTTGTATTTGTAGTTATAATGCTACAGTATAAAAACCCTAAAGAAATAAATGGAAAACCAGAAATTTTGTCGGAAATGCATATAAAATGCACATAGGAACATCAACAGTATATTTCCTGAAGATTTTTTTAGAATTTGTTTAGAAAGTTTTCTAGGTTCTATTTCTGGAATCTAAATAATCTTACTTCTTAATGCATTAGCATTGGGCAAATTTGTCCAAAACATCGATGTTACATAATCGATTCAAATTTGTACTGTCCACTTGATTCACCGATTTAATCGAATCCGTCAAATCGATGTTTTCGAAGCAATTCAATCCATAAGCATGTTTGAAATTTATGAAAAAATAAGGGCTTAGAATTAAGCAAATAACATTTCTAAGATTTTTTAATTTCTTTCAATTTAATCATTTTAAATTTAGAATGGACAAATTGAAAATTTCTAAACTAGTACAAAATAAGGTAATTTTTTTATCATATCTCCCATAACATATGATCTCGTCATTAGTAACCAAGTGTGTCACTTGTTGTTGATGAGGAAACGAATGAATTTTCACGTTTTTTAACAAAGCTACGATGGAAAGAAAATCCTCCTCTATCTCACAGTGGTGATACATATTATCTTTGTCCATCCATTTGCTTGAAAAGAACGAACTACACACTCGGTTACCAATGGCTTTTAGGACGAGATCATATGTTAGGGGCTGTCCATTAATTATGTAAGGGTTTATGGGGGGAGGGGGGGTTTGAGATTTCTTACGTGCCATACAATTTATTTTAAATTTTTATACAAAAAATCTTACCATGGGGGGGGGTTTGAAAAACCCCGAAAATTGTCTTCCGTAATTAATGGATCGCCCCTTATGTGTGATATTATCCAGAACATAAAGATATTGATTTTCGGAGCATCGATTCAAAATTGCCCAACGCTATAATGCATGCATATTTCATTCATTTATTTTGTTCTAAACGGTTCGTGGCTGCATCTCTCCATCCTCGGTTCTGCCCCACGCTCGCCAAATCGATACGCACTTGATCCACCCACCTAGCTCGCTGCCCTCCACGCCTTCGTGTACCAACCGGATCCGAAGCGAACACCATCTTTGCTGGGTTGCTGTCCGGCATTCTTACAACATGCCCTGCCCATCGTATCCTTCCAGCTTTGGCCACCTTCTGGATACTGGGTTCGCCGTAGAGTTGGGCGAGCTCGTGGTTCATCCTTCGCCGTCACACACCGTTTTGCTGCACACCGCCAAAGATCGTCCTAAGCACCCGACGTTCGAAGACTCCAAGTGCTTGCAAGCGCACTTCGAGCATCGTCCACGTTTTATGCCCGTAGAGGACTACCGGCCTTATGAGCGTTTTGACATGGTACATTTGGTGCGGGTGTGAATCTTGCATGTTATAGACATCTATTCTCGCGCAACGTTTACCTATCTAACATTGAGAGGCTCTCTTTGTTTACTTTCATTGATAACTGAGTCACATAAACCTTTTTTGTTGCGTTTTTTGTATGAAACGCTGGTCAAGGAAATTGCCTTTCGATCTATACTGAAAAACTTCCCAAAATCTTTAGTATTCCACCGTTATCATCGAAAGAGAACGAGAGGGGAGAGAATCTCTTATTTCTCGCGTTCAGTATCATAAGGGCGTAACTGCAATGATCGATTTCTCTTCATCGATTTTCTCTTTAGCTAATAACTTGGCCAGGCGACTATTTTTAACTGATATTTTGGATTCAGTTTAAACTACTTATCGTCCTTTCTCATGCTGCATCGTAAAATGTTATGATAATCAATTGGATTTTGTGTACTAATCCAAAGAGAAAATCGACGAAGAGAAATCGATCACTGCAGATACGCCTATATGATACTAAACGCGAGATTTGTACATAGGTCTATTAGTAATGTTCAGCGAGTATTAAAGATTTTCATTCAGTTTGAATCTGTCGTTGGACGATGGTTGAAAACGTGAAAGAGATAAAAGTATGATGTTTTCAAACTGCCGTTTTCATATGTTGTAAATTTGTAGTAACTTCAAATGTATCTCAAGTGCGAATCAGTTTACGTAAATGATGTTATCACTTCATAACATCGGCCTCATGTGTCATTTGCTTTCATTGGCCTTGAACTGAAATGCAGCTGTACCAAGTTTTCTTGCACAAATAGTCGGTGTTATGTCAGACTGGACCAAGTGTCTGATAAAACGTCTGTTTCAAAATAGCATCCAATCGTTACAAGGGAATACAATTTAAGCTATTTTGGTCTGTCTGAACATCGTATTATGGAAAAGACATCATGCAGAATCAAGATTTTATTATATGAATCTGCTCATAAAAAAAACTTAATGATACTGTTCTGAGGTGCTTTATCGTGTTTAAGGTGAAGATGAATCAAAGCCAATCTTGAAATTTTCAAGAGCACAAATCTGGAGAACCAAACATCCATTTAAGCTGAAAACTTAAGGCGAAACATCTCGGAGTTCAAAGATGGCCGGCACAATGGCCGACTTGTACCCCTACTCACGTTTTCAAAGGCACAAAACTGGAGAAATAGTAAGAAAATGTTTCTGATCTTCTTATTATAAGCTTTCTGCTAGTGCACAAAGCCAAAATAAAAAGTGCACTGTTGTTGGATGCTTTCTTCGCGAG
Source organism: Aedes aegypti (assembly GCF_002204515.2). Classification (NCBI taxonomy): domain Eukaryota; kingdom Metazoa; phylum Arthropoda; class Insecta; order Diptera; family Culicidae; genus Aedes; species Aedes aegypti. The sequence goes on along the minus strand of NC_035107.1, from coordinate 149,469,820 downwards.
ATTTGTGCCTTTGAAGTTTGAGTGCAATCTTAGAAATTGATTCCAAACTGTTTCACCTTAATCGATTGGTCACTAGCTGGAGGTGACCAATCGATTAAGTTTTCAGCTCAAACAGGTGTTCGCTTCTCCAGATTTGTGCTCTTTAAAATTTGAGGTTTGGCTTCGATGCATCTTCACCTTAACCTGCCCGGCTTATTTCTGTATTGTTTTTGAGCTGAGAATTGCCATTAATATGTTCTAAAAACTTGAATCTATTCATCTTTCTAATTACCTTTTCTGAAAATAGACATACCTTACCCACCATAAGTATGGAATCGCGTATTGCAACACTCATACTGAATAATGTAGCACCATAAAAAGTTTAGCATCACCTAAAATGAATATAATCTCGTGATTCTGAAGTGCTAGATCAATGTATTTTTGAAATCGTCTTAAAAAATACATCTTTGAGCCCCTGCGATTTTTTATTTTTGTTGAAAAAACTTTTATTACTGGATTTTGGGTGATGCTAAACTTAAAAGTGCTGCAATACTCAGTATTGCAACGATTCCATACTTATGATGGGTAGTGTAGTTTTTATAATTTATAAGATGCATGATGTAAATTTTCTATCTTGTTAAAATCATACTTGTTTAGGTTCAAACAACAAATTGAATGGTCTGGGGTTTTCTGGGAATCGTCTGGAAGGTCAGGGAATTTTATTCTCAAATTTATGGAATGTAAGATTTCATTATAAATCACAAGATATTTTTTATGGGCCTTCCAAAAGCGCATCTGTAATTCACCCAGATAATGCAAGCATTCTGCCAAGATGACCTCAGCAGGAGTCTACCAAAAAGGTTTTCAACGTTCAAAAGGAACTTTTAAAAAGAATCCTATCAAGATCTAACAAAATATCCGATCACAGATATTCCAAGGAGTAAAATAAGGATTTCTTGGAAAACCAAGCCCAAAGATTTTCATAATGTTTGAAAGTTTTCTCAAAAATTCCGCTAGAAACAATGATGTTCTTGTATTTTTTTATTAAAAATTGGTTAAGTGTCAAACTCTGCAATATGTTTTAAAAAGACACGGACACCGTCTTCAGCCATTTAGCTGCACAGACTGTAACTTAACACGAGACAACGGACAAGCATGCTCCAATGGTACAGCCGAGAAACATTCCTGACGAAAAGTTTCAATGGCTGCAGCGGGAATCGAACCCACACCCCATGACACGATACGCTCATTGCCTGACGACACTAACCGCACGGCTTTTTAAGAAACTTGCCGTTGGGAATTTCAATCAATCATGCAAACATATATGATTATGTCGTAAGACCGTTAAAACTCAATGTTGTGATTAAAGTCAGTGATATAGAATAATACTACTAGATAAACATGGAATGGCTTCCTTGTACTAGAAAACTACTTGAACCAAAACAATGTGTCAAAAAGACTAAATAATCAATGATTTTAGAACCACTGAGTGGCGCGAGCGACAACCCATGTATAAATAATCTCTAGCTCAAGATATGTAAATTAGAGATTTTTTAAACCATTCCATTAGAAACTATAGAAGTAACATTCACAAGCTCGCACCGGAAAAAATCATGCTAAGCCGGTGACGTAAAATTTGCTTGTAAACTCTTATCAATACTTGAATTATTTGAAAATTGAAAATTCTGAACCCTCTTCAAATGACTTCTTGCTAAGTAAGTGAGATAAGAGATTTCTCACATTTATTCAACACTTAAGATTCATGATTCAAGAAAAACGAATTTAATATACAATGGCTTTGCGGCCCCCTGAAAACACGTCACGGCCTTCTAGGGGTTGGGAAGCCCTGATTTTTCCTTTGGTATACCGCAACAAATGCCCTTTACAATAATAGGACAAACAAAAAAGCTCCAGATTAATGTTATAAAATGTTAGTTTGAATTCAAAATTAACTTTTCTTACTTCACTATACTCCGGATAATATCAACATTTCACATTGCAAAATACAACAATATTTAGGATTTGCATACTGAAAAACGTTAGAGATTTGAGCGCAGTAAATTGGTCCTCCATGATAGGACGGATACCCTACAAATCACTTCTCTCATTCGTTTTAGAAAGAAAAGTGTTTCTATAGGGTGTCCCAGAAAGCATGAGCACGACTTTGATAACGAGAATTACAATATTTTTTCAAACAAATAAATATTTTTATATTTTTGTATTTTTCCTTGGGGCATTTCAAATGATGCTTTTGAAATTTTTGTTTGTATAAATAAACTTTTACATTGAAATTTTTCATTTTAGAAAATAAATTCTTATCTAGCCAGCACAGACCCAAGTTTTGTGTTTTGTTGGAATTTGACTAGTAAAGAACGATTTTTCCATAATCTTTAGATGTCGTAAGTTCAAGTACATTGTATTTAAGACGTTCTACAAGAATTTTTGTTTAGAATTTTATTTGGCTTTTCTAGAAAACATTTGATAAAATGGTATAATTGTAAAAAATCGCTAGTTTTTCTCTCGACATACGATGATCTCTCAGAACCATAGCTACTCAGGTATTTTCAATATAAATAAAATTATTGCATTTCAAATTTACTTATGTCTAATATCCATACTTTAACATAGTCAAGAATTTTTTTAGATTTTTACATGTTTTATTGGATATACACGGACTTGGTTTTGACCCATTCAAAAATCGACCATGAGTTGTATTAGAATATTTCAGTATAGGGAACGATGATGAAGTTTAACTGAAATAATAATAGAGATGATTGAATAAAAATTGCTGACTGTTTGCTGAATGGATTTGGATTTAGAGAATAATGACAAAGATCCATTCCAAATTAAGGTATTTTGTTGATCATATTCACTGAAATCTGTTTCTCAACCACGAATAATTAAAAAAAAAATCTGTTTAAAATGTAGTAAAAGATTTTGAACCTTCACTCATTGCTATTAGGTTTGTCAATCCGAACAAGATTGTTACCTTTTTTCTACATTTTCATCTGTAAACTTGTTGTAGGTTTTAACAACAGCAAAAGTACTACAAATTAAATTTAACCTATATAAACTGGGATTCAAAATTATGTAACTTAAACAGGAAATAAGTGTATTTAAACTGTTTCCAATTGATTTTTGAGCGCTACGGTATATCAAACTATCACGACTTTTCAGTCAGTAAATAATATCAATTAATATCTAACTTTGTGTTGTTCTGGCTTTTAATGTTTCGTATAAGTCCAACCGCTGAGGAAAACAAATTAAAAATGGGAAGGGGTGCTTCATATGCTACGTATTTTCCAAGGGAAGTATCAGCATTTGTGACTAAATGCTACGAGGAAGGAGGGGGGTGTAAAAAGTCAGTGAAAAAATGCTAAGTCATTTATGGACGGCCCCATATAAAAAAGTGCTCTAAATGCACCTGCACTTTTATTCGCACTTTCGCGTTTGTAGAGACGCACTTCGCAGTCCAATGGTGAAAGTAATACAAAATAATATAAGCAATTAAATAGTTGGGAGATGTGTTGATAGTCCCGAACTTCCCGTATTGAAAATTTCCTGGAAATCCAGCAGCATCAATCCAAGAATGAAAACTTTGGCAAAAATCTTCCAGTAAATAGCAGTGGAAATGATCATAAAATTATAAGCTAAACTATATAGGAGCCTTATAAGGAATTAATATTGTATTTTATTGTAATCTTTTGTGGAGCACCAAAGAAATCCATTTTAAGAAATAAGTCGAGAACTATCCTTGCGAGTTGCGATGGAAAACTTTTTGGACGAATCCATTCCAAATTAAGGTATTTTGTTGATCGTATTCACTGAAATCTGTTTCTCAACCACGAATAATTAAAAAAAAAATCTGTTTAAAATGTAGTAAAAGATTTTGAACCTTCACTCATTGCTATTAGGTTTGTCAATCCGAACAAGATTGTTACCTTTTTTCTACATTTTCATCTGTAAACTTGTTGTAGGTTTTAACAACAGCAAAAGTACTACAAATTAAATTTAACCTATATAAACTGGGATTCAAAATTATGTAACTTAAACAGGAAATAAGTGTATTTAAACTGTTTCCAATTGATTTTTGAGCGCTACGGTATATCAAACTATCACGACTTTTCAGTCAGTAAATAATATCAATTAATATCTAACTTTGTGTTGTTCTGGCTTTTAATGTTTCGTATAAGTCCAACCGCTGAGGAAAACAAATTAAAAATGGGAAGGGGTGCTTCATATGCTACGTATTTTCCAAGGGAAGTATCAGCATTTGTGACTAAATGCTACGAGGAAGGAGGGGGGTGTAAAAAGTCAGTGAAAAAATGCTAAGTCATTTATGGACGGCCCCATATAAAAAAGTGCTCTAAATGCACCTGCACTTTTATTCGCACTTTCGCGTTTGTAGAGACGCACTTCGCAGTCCAATGGTGAAAGTAATACAAAATAATATAAGCAATTAAATAGTTGGGAGATGTGTTGATAGTCCCGAACTTCCCGTATTGAAAATTTCCTGGAAATCCAGCAGCATCAATCCAAGAATGAAAACTTTGGCAAAAATCTTCCAGTAAATAGCAGTGGAAATGATCATAAAATTATAAGCTAAACTATATAGGAGCCTTATAAGGAATTAATATTGTATTTTATTGTAATCTTTTGTGGAGCACCAAAGAAATCCATTTTAAGAAATAAGTCGAGAACTATCCTTGCGAGTTGCGATGGAAAACTTTTTGGACGAATACGTGGTAGAATTGACGGTAATTTAGGAAATATCTCTGAATAAATATTTTATCAGTTTTTGGAGAAATTTCCGAAAATAACTCTGGTTAAAAAAATGGAGGAGTTTAAGGAAAAAAATAGACGATTAATTAAAGAACTTCTTGGAGAAATCACTGGAAGAACCCATTGAGAAATTTCTTAAGGAGCCACAAGAGAAGTTTCCAGAAAAAAAAAATTACTTTCGACGCTCGTTTCAATGAGCATTTTCTACAAATATCTATGAAAATTTGAAAAGCAGTCGGTCTTAGACGTCTCGTCTCTTTAGTGGTTTGACGATTTTAATTGATTGTTTTAAAGGCTTGATAACGCGTATTAATCATACAGAAAAATTTGTTTTATATGCTTTTTGATGAGTTGTGCTTCACTGAGGCCTTAAGTGGCCGTAATATGAATCAAAACGGGACAGTAGTGCAAAAATGTTAAGCTTATAGCTCACTTGATATCAGTTTTTGATTGTACTCAATCATAGCAAGCTCTGGCATTGATCTGACTTGGAATTTTTTGGTGGTTGAATCTTGAAAAAAGCTTTTTTAGTTCTTAAATCATGTGTGTTTAATTTAATTTAAACTGCGAAAACATCAGAGCCACAAAAAGTTACGTTATATCGAGGTAAAAAAAACGTTATATCGTGTTACGGTATATGGAGGTTACGTTATATCGAGTTGTCATTTTCAAGTAATCAGGATCCAGCATACATCAGAATACAGTAAAGTAGGTTGAGGTTTTTCTACGAGTGGGTGGTGTAAGTCCTCAATTAAAAAAAATGTACAAAGTGCTTGGCTTAAGTATTGACACGAGGGAGATTCTGAATCTGACAATAGCAAAATCATGTTCGATAACTGAGCAAACAAGTACTTTTGTTTATTTAAGTAGAAGCATTAAACTAAGAATGCTAATGTCGCTACTGTTCGTTTTACCAACATCTAGTTTGCCACGCGCTGACAGCTTGAATACCGGTCCTCAAAACGTCAAATAAATTTTAAAATCACCCACAACAACATGGCGACGAACAAACAATGAAAAGATACAGTTAAAGGTAATAATAAAGTAATTCAGTTTTGTGAGAACAGCGCCATTAGCGTTCTACTACTAATATTTCTATTTTTATTTGTGACGTAAGCTCCAATTATGCACGGCTTAAAGCAAATATTAATCATAAACCCTAACATTACACATTCAATTGCTATCCAAGGGCTTGTGTATTAGAACTACACTGTTGGTGCCAACCAGGGCCGCATTTACGGGGGGCCGAGGGGGCCATGGCCCCCGGGCCCCCACATTTTAGGGGCCCCCACAAATCCCGACAAAAATATTTTTAGTTAAACTTTCACGGATAATTAGAATCAATGCAGTAGTACATATTTTTCGAAAACACAACATATGATTTGAAAGATTTATTTTTTTTAAATAAATCAGAATAAATGGGCGAAATTTTTGGAAATAAACTCTAATATGTAAAATATGTACAAGAACAAAATATTCATACATTCAGAATGGGATTTTGTTGTCTTTACGAGAAACAAGAAAATCGAGAAAGATTCAAAAACGATCTGGATAAACATGTGGAGTGCCGTCCTTTTGCTTATTTTTTTAACGATTTTCTAACATGACTTTTCCAACTACAACAAAAGCTTTCTCAACGAAGTTTAAGACTAGGTTTGAATGCAGTTTTATATATCTGCAGATCGAGTAATAGGGCTTAATTATTTTATTATTTATTTTGAAAATTACTTTATCGATCACATTCCAGACCTGATAGCATTTAAGTGCCTTAAATATATGAACTTTAGAGAAATCTAGCTTAAAATAATGGACCGAGAAGAAACCAAACAGTAACCAAAAAGAGACCGAAAATTGATCAAACAGGAAACAGAAAAACAAAATGTAACCTAAAATGATCCAGAAAAAAAGAGAATCAGGCCAGACATTTTTTTTGTAATTCATTACCACATTACGACAGTGTTACTGCTCGTATTACTGTACCGTCGATGGGGGTGACAATGGGTCTAGGGGGTGAGATTGGGTCAAAACGGAAAAATATGATACATGAAATATTTTAGCTAATAACAATAATAGGCTCTATGGCAAAAGGGATGCGACTATGAAGTCAATTTGAAGAAAAAAACCACAAAAAAATTTATGAAAAATTAACAATAAATGCTGAGTTTATATATTTTTTCTCATAACTCTTCAATTTTTCGATATAATCGTACTTTTAAGTAGGTTTATCATACTTGTGACACAATTAAGATACCTTTTCGTCTTGTTTACATCGTATTTCATCAATATTTTTCAGCTGTGAATGGTTTTGCAATCAAATTCTTAAAAACAAGTTATTTCATTTACAATGACCCAATGTCACCCCCTCTATGGGGTGAGATTGGGTCATTTTTCATTCACTTGTAGTGCCGTAGTGAATAAATATTTTTCTTTAATTTTTCGTACAGTTGTTAATGAACCATCAAAGTACATACACACCAAATTTGAAGTTTATTGGAGTTAAATGGCGATAGTTATTCAATAAATAATTCGTACATATCCTTTTTTGACCCAATCTCACCCCCAACGACGGTATGTATAATTTCATGATTTTTTTTCTAGGAATTTCGTGAGAATTTATTTATTTTCTCAAAGTTTCTGAGATAATTCCAAAGAATAAGTTATTATTTCCTGTGGAATTCCTGCAAGAATTATTCATAGGAATTTCCCCAAGAATTTTGTTTCGGATATCTCAAGAGTATAACCTGGATTTTGACAAGGATAACTATAGAAATAACCCAGGAATTTATCCAAAGATTCTTTTAGATATTTCCCAAGGAAGGCCTAGTCCTCCATGATTGTATCAGGTGATTTTTCTATCGATTTCCTTAGTAATAACTGTAATTCCTGAGGAAATAACTGGAGGTGAATCGTTGGAGTGCTCAAGGTTTTCTTGGAGCAAGTCCTCTAAGCATCCTTTGCAAAATTGCTGGAAGAATTTCTAGGAGTATTTCTAGAAGAATCTCTAGAAAAAAAATCTAGAGGGATCCCTGTATGTGTCCCTGGAAGTATTTCCGATGAAATATCTGGGAAACCCACTAGAAGATATCTTGAAGTTTTTTTCCATGAGACATGTGAGAGGAAGTTCTTAAAGAACCTGCTGGAGCCCGTAGAATTTGGCATCAGGATTCACTGCAATCCGAATGAGGAAAAAAGACACTTTAGAGAGCATTTTGAATAAAATAGAGTCCATAGAGAAGTTCCATTAAAATAGGGACTATTCAGAGACAAACATTAGTAGTTGGGTAATAGTTTGACTCTGGTAATGAAAAAAAATTATAAAAACATTACAAATATCTAGTCTATGCTAAAGTATCAGATTTTTTTTCTGGGTAAAGGGCCCCACAAGATAATGGCCCCCGGGCCCCCACATTTGTAAATCTGGCCCTGGTGCCAACAATGATGCTTGCAAATATAACTTCAATTTTCTCTTACTGAGGCCCTTGCGAACTTTAATTCTGCTTTAATGCACTCTATGATGTAACAATTCTTTAAAGCAAAACCTGATATCAATCTGTAGAGCAAAATAAGTAATAATATACAGCTTCGTGGTTACTTGGGATTTTCCTAAAATGTTTAGCACCCTTCCACCTTATGTCACCATGTTGTTCCCAAATTCGCCACCATAAGCAATCAACATAGGTTGCGAATTTAAAAGCCAAAATCAAAAACATCACCTGCTAAACATGGATTGGATTTTGTGTGACATATTGTCAGTATTCGTCAGACTTATGATTGATTTATAAAAACTTTTTTTTCTTACAGTAATGAATACTGGTACACCTTCCCTATTGATATATGTAATGACAAAATATAGATTCCAGTCACTAAAATATGGGGAATTAAAAATTTATACGTCCTTGATATTTACATTACTTCTTTGAAAATGTTCAATCCTATTATTTATTTATAACCACCGATACATTACACATTTCAATTTATATTGGAATATTTCAATACATTTCTTTAGGGATTACTGCAGAATTCTTCCAGGGTTTGCTTTATCCGTTCCTTCAAGAGTGCTTCCAAAACATTTTTCTGCAATCCCATCAACAATTCCTATGAAGTTTGCTTCAGGGCTCTTTCAGGGAAACTTCCAGCAACACATAAGAGTTTCCCAGCCATTTCTTTTGGAAGGATTCTTCTAGAGAGTCCTGCTAATTTACAAATATACTTCAAATATTCTAGACAGCTCTTCCTAAAAAATATCTACAATAGAAGATTTCCGAATCCTGAAATAAAAAATTCAAATAGGACGCCTGTGTTAGTGATAGAGGCAATAGTTTCTCATATCTGAATACGTCATTGGAAATCTTCTCTATATATTTCATGAAAAATAATCACTTAATGATAAAATCATTGAATCTTTCAAATTAGCGCTTCCTCCATGGGAGTGTTCCAGTAATAGAAAAATTTGCTAACTTCTGTTTCTATAATACGTTGATTTCCCATTAAGACTCACTTTTATAGGAACGCACCACTATTACTGGTGCAAAGGAGCAAAAAAGTAATTTTTTCTCTACTATTTCCTTGATAGGCCATTAAAAATATTAAAAAATACAAACAAATAAAATTGTCTATAACACGCTATAAACTGCACTTTCACAATAGAAAGATTAAAAATAATGTTTTACAGAGAACATGATAAAAAGATGGAAATTTAGGGGATTATGGGGCCGAATGTACTATGGCATATTTTTGAAGAGAAATTTTTGTTTTTAATTTTTTCAACGTGCTTTATTATTGAAATAAATTCTAAAATAGTCAGATAATCACGAATTAAGCTATCAGAAACAAGTTGTAGTGAAATTTGTACAAAATTAATGGTTAATGTGAATAATTTACCTTCTTATATCACAAATTCCAAACATTTCCAAACGATATGCAATAGTTTTTTGGCTTTATTTGCTCCATATTTAGGGGAAAATACGATTTGTTTCATAATTTATTGAACAGCAATGTCTGAATTCAATTTATTATGAACTAAATTGTTTTTCAGTAGATGATACAACATTTAAATCATGAAACATAGGAGATTATGGGGATTTTTTACACATAAATAAAAAAAGTTAAAATAAACCTAAAAGTGAATCCATCAAAACCTATCTTCAGTTTTTTTTTTCTCATTGAAACTAATTACTCAGGGTCGTGTTAGTTATACAATCATTACTGTAGTAATTTTTAAGTTAAATTGCATTTTACACGGAAATATTCGAGAAATAATTTTGTCTTTCTACGAATATTTGTTATTACAATATTACAATGAGTCATCATATGCTACAGAAATAGTGACCATAAAAGTGAACAAATAAAGTGGGCTTGTTATCTAATGACTGAGCGTGTTATCTTTTTGTTATTCAAGTTTGTTCTGGCTATAAGAGTCATAAGTGTCAACAAACAACTTATATGTTTTAAGCGAAGGCGTGAGGGCGGCTGTCAAATGTGAACAAAATGGTCTAGCTGACCACATAAGTCCAACCAGTGTCAACGTTTAACGGAAAAGTAAAAATCATTATTCGCAATGGATTTCAAAGATGTTGTTTGCAAGCAGGTATATATTATGTGCTACTGCTGCTCGATTTAAACAGCAAATTCTAGTAAACATTAAAAATGGATGTCATAAAGGAAACTAGTCTCGCCTTCATCATTGTTTGGTCGTTATTTTGTATGATTGATACATTCTAGAACCATTTGATTTATCCTAGATGGTTGATTGAAAAGATATTAGTCTAGATAATGTCAATGGGGCCCAGATAGCCGTAGCGGTAAACGCGCAGCTATTCAGCATAACCATGCTGAGGGTCGTGGGTTCGAATCCCGCTGGTCGAGGATCTTTTCGTAAATGAAATTTTCTCGATTCCCAGGGCATAGAGTATCTTCGTACCTGCCACACGATATACACATGCAAAAATGGTCAATCGGCAAAGAAAGCTCTCAGTTAATAACTGTGGAAGTGCTCATAAGAACACTAATCTGAGAAGCAGGCTTTGTCCCAGTTGGGACGTAATGCCAGAAAGAAGAAGAAGAAGAAGAAGAAGAAGAAGAAGGAGAATGTCAATGCTAAGTCGCAGACAAACTGACATAACATATTGCAGACTTTTGTTCACCTAATTCTAAAGCAAGGGAGCTACTTGCGGATCTCGAATAATTCCGTGTAAAATGCAATTTAACTCTCATAAAATTAGTACAGTAATGATTGTGTAACTAACTTGATCCTGAGTAATTATCTTCAATAAGGAAAAAAACGTAAATGTTTTTTTTTTTAATGGATCCATTTTTTTTAATCTATGTGTACAGTAAGAGATCACCATAATCTCCTATGTTTCATGATTTAATTATTGTATCATTTACTGAAAAAAAAACCAATTTAGTTCATGGTAAATTGAATTCAGAGATTTCTGTTTAATAAATTATGAAACAAATCGTTTTAAGGGGAATTGGGACAAATATAACCAAAAAACTATATGCTCCCACAACCTCCTATCAATGAGGCTAACTACAATCGATCATTTACATAGATCAATATCGTGTACCCAAACTATGGCATATCGTTTGAAAAGGTTTGGAATTTGTGATATAAGAAGGTAAATTATTCACAATATTTTGCATGATGCATAATTAACCTTCCAGTCGTCGCACGGTTTGCCACTGTCAGAACCATCACGCTCCTTTTGTGAACGAAAAGCGAGTTCTTTTTTCAGCGGTGTTGTACAAAATACAACAGCTCGACGACTGAAGTGTTAATAACCATACATTTTGTACAAATTTCACTACAACTTGTTTCTGCAAGTTTTATTCACGATTATCTGACTATTTTAGAATTTATTTCAATTGTAAAACACGTTGAAAAAATTAAAAACAAAAATTCCTCTTCGAAAATATGCCATTGTACATTTGGACCCATAATCCCCTAAATTTCCATGTTTTCAACACGTTCTCTGTAAAACATTGTTGAATGGACAAGGAATGATGAAAATCATGGGAAATATTCTCCACTATAAAACAGTTTTACACAAAACAACATAAAAATCTAGTCTTTCCAAGGAATCGGGGCAAAACGGGCACTTTAGTTTATTCCAGAGCTGTCCCACGTACCTGTATCGATTGATTTCTGAAAAAAAATCCTCTCGAATGAGCTATAAAACTTATTTCTAATCTTTCTATTAGGGGTCATTCAAAAATGACGTCCATCATTTGGGGGAGGGAGGGTCTACGAAAGTGTGACAGCGCGTGTATTAGGTATTGGAGAAAGTTTGACAGAGGGGAAGAGGGGGGTCGATAAATCGTGAAAAACGAGGAACGTCATATTTGAATCATCCCTTATTTATTTATTTATTTATTTATTTTAACAAACAATTTGGAAGAGGGAAAACCCCTTTGAGTGATTTTCTTTCAAAATACTTCTCAAAAGGGCGCAAAACCTCTTCATCTTTTCAAAAACGTTATAAAATAAGACTAGACTACTTATAAAGTAAAGGCTCAACCGGAAAACATCCATAACAGAGCCAAGATCTTGAAGGGAGAACATCAATAAGCTGTGGTGGCCAACCGGCAAACGATGAGATAGGTTTCTTGAACTCTGAAAAGATAATTGAAAAAGGCGGTATCATACAACATAACAAATTTCATTTAAATACTCAAAAATAATTTTCATCATAGAAAGAGATTTACTGCCAATAATATCACGAATGGATGAAGGTACAGAGTGACCTAATGTTTGACAATGATCAAGAATTTTCTTTCTAGGTAAAACATAATTCTTGCAATGAAAAATAATGTGATCAATATCTTGATAAGACTCGCCACAGTCACATAAATTAGAATCTACAATATTAATGCGATATAAATGGCTATTGCAAATATAATGATTAGATATAAGCCTAGAAAAAAGGCAAATGAAATTTCTACCAACAGATAAATACTTAAACCAGGGATTTTTATTGACATTTGGGCAAATGGAATGACACCAACGACCTTTATCACTAGAATTCCAATCAATTTGCCAGAAGTTCATTGTTACTCTTTTCAATTTTGAAAAATATTCTGAATAAAAAATATCACGATTGAAAACAATACCACGAGTTGCACCCATCTTAGCTAAACAATCGGCTTGCTCGTTACCAAATATTTGACAATGAGCTGGAACCCAGACAAATTTAATAACGAATCCTTGATTATGTAAATTATACAACAAACTTCTCAACAATAATAACAAATGGTGTGTCTTATAATGAAAATTAATGGATTTAATAGCATTTATACAACTCATACTATCAGTACATATAATGAAAACATTTGGAGAGCACTCTTTAATTAAGTTACATGTAAAATACAAAGCAATCAATTCGGCAATAAAAATGGAACAAGGAGATTGCAATTTGAAAAAATGTGTAACGTCTACATGATAGACACCAAAACCAGCATTATTATTAATCAGCGATCCATCTGTATAAAATATTTGCTTTCTATCAAATCCATTAAATTTACGCTCTAACAATAAATTTGAAAAATTATGATGCACATGACTTGGAATTCGTTTCAATTCCATGTGTAAAGATAAATCAATCAAAGGATGGAAAGAGTGGATATTTATGTTACAATCATAAAAAATATTGGAAACAAATGGAACAATATTTTCTGTAACTGTATAATTAAATGAGCTTAACATTTTACATGTGGGGTTTATTTCACGTATATCTTTCAAAATTCCAATTATTGGATGATTATTACTAAAGCATTGAATTAGGAATTTACAATTTAATTCATCATAACGAAATTTAAGTGGAACTACGCCAGCTAAAACTTCAACAGATTTAGTATGAGTGGAATTCATTAATTTTAAACAAATTCTTAAACAACGAATTTGGATTTTTTCAAGTTTTGAAAAATAAGTTTGAGTAGCAGAACCAAAAGTAAAACATCCATATTCCAAAACAGAACGTATTGTAGTTTTGTAAAGAGTAATCATATCAGAAGGATGAGCTCCCCACCAAGTACCTGTAATGGTACGAAGAAAATTAATTCTTTTTGAACAAATTTTTTGAATATATGTAATATGTGAATTCCAATTAAATTTGGAATCATACCAAATGCCAAGATATTTATACTCACATACCTGTTCAATTTCAAACCCATTTAGATATAAACTTACACTTATGGTGGAATATTTACGTGAAAATATAATAAATTTAGTTTTCGGAACTGAAAAAGTAAAACCATTATTGAAAGCCCATAATCCAATATTATCTAAACAAATTTGCATAAAATGGCGAATAATTTCTCTGTTTTTCCCACTTACGGAAATAACCTTATCATCAGCAAACTGAATTAAATGACAATTATTAGGTATTATGTCTGAAATATCACTTGTGAACAAGTTATATAAAAATGGACTCAAACAAGATCCTTGAGGAAGGCCAAAATAACTATAACGGGACATTTTTGATGAACCATTATGATAAAAATGCATAATTTTAAATGAAAATAAATTGTGAATGAAATTGGATAAAATCGAAGGAACTTTATAATTATTCATTTTTTGAACTAGCAAATCAATAAGTATTGAATCATATGCGCCAGAAACATCTAAAAATGTAGAAATAACATCTTGTTTTCTGTTGAAAGAAAGTTGTATTTGAGAAGCTAAAAGAGCTGTGCAATCTCGAGTACCTCGACCTTTTCTGAAACCAAATTGAGATGAAGAAAATATATTATTTATTTCAGCCCACAATTCAAGACGATTCAAAATCATTCTTTCCATTAATTTACGAAGACAAGATAATAAACTTATTGGTCTACGACTATCAAACAAAGCAGGATCTTTTCCAGGTTTTAGAATACTTACTACTTTAATTGAACGCCATTGCAATGGACAAATATTTTGATTAAGGAAAGAATTGTATAAGGATAGCAAATGATTTTTTCCTTCAAAGGGTAAATTTTTAAGAACAATAAATTTAATATTATCAATACCTGGAGCTATATTATTAGTAATAGATAAAGCCAAATTTAATTCTTCTAATGTAAATGGTGAACTTAACTCTGGAAAATAATTGATATTATTATTATTTTTAAAAGTAATAGGACGAGGTACAAAATCAGGACAAATTTTAGATGCAAACTGATCAATCCAGTTATCGGAATATTCCAATACAACAGGCGAAGAACTATCTCGATTTCTCAAATTTCTTGCAACAGTCCACAAAGTCGATAAGGAAGTTTCTTTATCTAGATTACTAATAAAATTCTTCCAGTAATTCCTCTTTTTAAATTTAGTAATACGTGTAAATAAAGCTTCTTCCCTACAATATATCAAATAATTTTCTCTTGTGCAAAATCGACGAAATGTTTTAAAAGCCTTAGATTTATTCTTCAAAGCATTAGAACAATCATTATCCCATCAAAAAGTGGGACGCCTTACCCGTTGAGTATGTGAAATTATTTTCCTTTTCTGAGATTTGAGTAAACATTCAATTAAAATTTTGATGAATTGATCATAATTTTCAACTACAGAACTATAGTTTTCTAAATTAATTAACGACATTGAAATTAAATCGGAAAATTTTGTCCAGTCCACATATTTTGTATAATCATGTAAATTTTGGTTTTCTAAATTTTCATTTTTAGTAGAACTATTAACTTGAATTAAAATAGGAAGATGATCACTTCCATTTGGGTCATTGATTATCTTCCAAGATGATATAAAAGATAAATTACTCGAACATAAAGACAAATCAATACATGAATTTTGCAAGGGTGGAACAGCAATTCTTGTAAAAGAACCGTCATTGAGGATATTTAAATTAAATTCATCAATTAAATCCATTAATAAAGAACCCCGACCATCAGTTCTATCACTACCCCAAGAATAATTATGAGCGTTGAAAGTGATTATTTTTTCCACCTTCGGGTTCGGATTTCCCCAATGTGCACTGGATCAGCCACCATCCTGCAACAACTGGGCAAAGATGCAAATGATATTTTCACAGCATTCTTCTGGATATTTGTCAAGAATAACTACATAAGTTGTGAGGTCATATATATTACTATAGGGATTTATCACCAATTTATCCAAAAAATATTTAAAGGTTCTTCTTCTTTCTGGCGTAACATCCAAACTGGAACAAAGCCTACTTCACAGCTTAGTGTTCTTATGAGCACTCGCACAGTTATTAACTGAGAGTTTTCTTTGCCATTTGATCATTTTTGCATGCGTACATCGTGTGGCAGGTACGAGGATACTTTATGACCTGGGAAGTCGAGAAAATGTCCTTTACGAATAGATCCTCGACCAGTGGGATTCGAACCCACGACCCTCAACTTGATCTTGCTGAATAGCTGCGCATTTACCGCTACGGCTATCTGGGCCCCTATTATTTAAAGGTGTGCTGCTGAAATTCCTGCAGAGATATTTTAAGGGATACAAAAATTAATGCTTTTGCAATGGATTACCTGCTTTGCTCATGCCCACAGTTAATCGGCAGAAGTTTTCTCGTTTAATTTTGTAAGGGGAATGGCATCTAACTTCAAATATCTCGTAAATGAAAACTTTAATCGAAAAAATATTTGGTAGGCGTGAAAGCCATCATCATGTATTTTTTCGAAAAATGTTCCAAATTTCGAGAAATAATTCGTTAGATGCATTTCGCCATACAAATATTTTCCGCGTTACCTTTTAGCGATTTTTCGCGCATAGACGCTAGCGCATGTGCGTTACTATGTGGCGAGTAGCGAATCAGGCCATACATGTAACCCATTACTACTAGGATTCCTTGAGGGATTATACCCCATGAGAAAATATAGGGCAGCAGTTGAGGCCCATATAGCCGTAGTGGTAAACGCACAACGATTCACTTATTCAGCAAGACCAAGCTGAGGGTCATAGGTTCGAATCCCATCGGTCGAAAATTGTCTCAACTTCCCTGGGCATAGAATAGGGGTTCCTGGAGTAACATATGCATTGTCGGGGCAAAACGAACCTTGTCTACATATTTTTTCTGAAATAAACCAGTTTTAAGTGAAAATACTATGCAGATTACAAACTGTGGACACCTTGAACATTTGATACATTTTGTAAAACCAAACAGGAAGATAGAACTATAAATTCAAAAATTACAATTCTGGTGTAACTTTCCCGATCACTTCGCTCGTTATTTCGAAAGTGATGAATCTTTTTTACGATCTTTAATCATTAGACAGATGGGTAGAGACCAAATGATGAGATGATTTGATGAAATAATTCAATGATTTCTATTCTCCATAATATTTTCTGTTAGGCCATGCCACACACTATTTCTGATTTTTGTTCCTACAGTAGCACTAGATTCAAGGTGTAGGCAAAACACAAATTCAAATCTAGTCTTCCAAAACTTTCATATTTTTTGTTTTTTTTTTTTTAAGAATAGATCGAAAGCTTTCAATTGATTGATCTTCCTTTATTTTGTTGAATAAAAAAAAGTTTCTCTTAGTAGTGCTACTACAGGCACAAGAGGTCAACTATATGTGCAAGGAATCTCAAATTTTAATCGAAACTAATTATTTCGATCATTTTTTTAACAAAATTGAGATAAATAGGCCCTGATCTTTATGTAACAAAAAATATTTTGCCACGATTTATAGTGAAACGACAGTAAAAAAGTCACTAGTGCGACTATAGGGGACTGTCTACTAAGGGTACTCCGACTATATACAATCAACGATTGTTAAGTTGATTGACATACTTCTTTGGGATGATACACTAATTATGTCACGCTATATGTGAACATTCTCGAACCCCCAACACCCCCCCCCCCCCCTCTTGTCCTTGTATAAATCGTCTGGAAATTTAGTAAGCCTTGTCACACTTTGCATGACCGTGACATTATTTGTGCATGATCCCTTTCATGCTAAACGAAAAATCATTTCTGCATCTATACCAAAAGTCAAACGATTGAAATTATACGTACAATAACACCCTTTACATCCATGACGCTTAGCTATATTCACACATTTTGACCAGATTCAAAGAAGCGGAGATTGATATTTTTAATCCTGACGGCATACACTTTAAACCGATTATCTCGGGTTTCTCAAATGAAAATAAAAAAATCAAATTCCGAGAATTCGAACAGCAGGTAGCTTTTATCTGACACACCTTCCTTACTCTCCACCATTCTCGCCGTCTTCCTCAGGCTGCTGTGGAACATAAAACATGTGAAAGTCGTGCAAGTCCACAACACTCAATGCTTTTTGGCAATCCTATTGAATATCTACGATGCAGCAGGTAGTTGCCTATCAACATATTAGCATGCTGACTGTAACAAAATAACTACATATATATAAGGGATCGTTCATATATTACGTAACAACAGTTGGTAGAGGGGGGTTTCTATCATGTCCATTAGAGTGATGCAAATTTTGAAATGTTTGCTCCCCTATGCTTAAACGATTTGATTGATGGTAAAAAGCATCCTCCTATAGTTTGAAGTGATTCGGAAGAAATTTGGCTGTGCACACGCCATTTGAAGTTTATATGGAGATACTCTAACACGTCATCATAATATTTTTGGTAAACGTGAACACACTCATCTTATGTGAAAACTTCCCAGCTACAACTTTGTCAAAGACCACTTTTTGATTGGACCTCACGATAAATTGTTATTCTTCATCATAAAGTTGGTTTGCATGTAGCATGCTTCACCAACTGTTCGGCAGGCAACAGCGGTGCTCCTGGCGGGAAGCATAGATCAAAGTAATCCAGGCTACTATGTTCTACAGCAAAAAAGCAGTGTTGCTCTGAAAGTAATTGAATGATCATCTCAACACGATTTGGACTTTGTTATCAATAATAACAAAAAATCCTTACGTTCCATCGAAATATGGTCTTCGGCAAAGTTGTAGCTGGGAAGTTTTCACATAGGATGAGTGTGTTCACTTTTACCTAAAATATTATGATGATGTGTTAGAGGGCTGAACACAAAAGATTGGCGTTTTCCATAGTAATCTCCATATAAACTTCAAATAGCGTGTGCACAACCAAATTTCTTCCGAATCACTTCAAATTTTGGGAGGATCATTTTCATCATAATTGACATCGTTTAAGCATAGGGGAGCAAAAACTTCAAAATTTGCATCAGTCTAATGTCCGTACAAAAATTTAAAACTTTCCATATGAAACCTAGAGGGATGGGGTCCAAAACTGGCAAATTTTACCTAACGTAAGTTTTGAATGATCCCTAACAATTTCTAATAAAATTAAGCTTCCATGAGTTGAGTTCATATGAAATATCATATGAAACATCCCAGAGACGCTGCTTTTGCGACGGAGCTACCATCTGGCGGCCACTAGCCTAAATAATTCAGCATAAAATTTTCATACCACCGCTTAACCCCACCTTCTTTTCTCACTCTAGCTGAGCTGTGATTGGTCGACGAAGCCAAGCAAGGCGTGAGACATAAGAAAAACAATTGCATTGAAGAAAACATTCAAAGCAATGGATACTTTTGGTACCGGTTCATGTAGCCATTATTTTGAAATTCATATAATACCTGGGTCATACGCATTATTTATATTTTGTTAATGATTGGTTTCATCCATGAAAACCATATTCTTCAGTACGATTATGTCGTAATATGAGCTACAGATTATTTTTAATTATAATTGGATAGGAATGGGTAGGAAATCCAGAAAACATGGGGCTGGTATTAGAATATGGGCAGTCAACTTTTACAATACTGGGGCCGACATCAAAGTTTCAAAATTCTGTGACTTCGCCATCGTTCCATCGATTCCGATAAATGAGTTTCAAATACCCATTTTTATGAACAGTACCGAGTTGTCAGAAAAAGGGTATTTTTTAAATGTCATAAGAAGGGTACCTAATCCCCATCATTCAGTTTCTATTCATTAAACAATAATGGGTATTCAATACGCTCGATAGTTTGAAAATAATCACCGCCATTTTGCAGTTGGGTTTGCATTCGTTTGGTTTTTAATGATGCTATCTATTTTGGATGCCGGATCTATTGGTAATGGAGTGTAAATTCGTGAGGGTAAGGTAAGTAATTTCTGATGTGGTTGTGCTAGGTTCATTTTCATTGGTATTTATTCTACACAACCTGGCTATGGATGTGGCAAACTTCCGGAGGCGGTGCCCCAAGTCCTATATTGGAATTCCAAGAAAGAGTGTTCAGATTGTATTCTTCATAAAGGATTGGCAGTGGTTGACTTTCAGTAGCCATCAGATAATCTGACCTGCGATCGGACCTTATAAATTGTCAGATAGAATTATAATTGTAATATTTTATATATGAACATAAGACGCATAAATGTTTCATTTATATTATACTGAGCTTTTTATAACTAACTTGAAATCTTCATCCAAAAATCCAAAGCGAAATCAGCAAATAAATGAGGCTTTTTTTTTTATCCATTTTTACAAATTTAATCAAGAGTAAAAAATACCCATGTTTTGAAGTTCTAGTCGAGTACTCTTTATGGGTAAGTCAGCTTTACCCATTCAATGAGTTAAACCACTTCAGTTGGAAGTGGGTACGATAATACATTTGACAAATTGACATCTCCTTATTTCCTGAAAATATGCATTTTTTATCAAAATTGTATACATTGTATTGAATCTGTATTGTATATGAGCTGTTCGTAAGTAGGTATGTATATAAGTTGATGTTTTTTCTTCAATTGTGCTTTTCATAAGTTTTTTTAAAGACACTACACTATTTGCCTTCGAAGGGAGCACCACACTAGACAACGGACTAGCATGTAATGCCCAGTGACACAGTTGGAAAACATTCCTCTCGGCCTCGGGAATCGATCCCACACTCCTTAGCACAATGCGGCTAAATGCCTCGGTGACGGCTCGTAACCGCACGGCTACGAAGCCCACATGAAATTTGACTGAAGAACCTAATTGTTGAGCAAAGTAACTAACCCAGAGAAGTTTTTTCTTGCTAATGTGATTAAGGGGAAGCCTTTCAGAATATTTAACACTCATTAATAATAAAATATTAATTATTTTTTTTTGTTCATATTACCCCGATACCTTTTTACTAGCATTGTTTTCGACCCAATTTTCTATATCACTTGTCTGAGATTTGATATGATTTTTTCACTATGAACGATTGCAGCACGTCATTCTAATACAAAGCTGAAAACTAGCTGAGGGTAACTGAAAAGTATTGCTATTTTATGGCAACTAAATAAGCATTTGCTTAATGTGTCCATTGTGCTCTTGATCCCCTTATCCATGGTTTTTCATAATGGGGCGAAAATTCAAGAAACCTTGTCGGAAATTTAAAAGATATATCAATGTGACATTGATTTATTTGACAGAATGTATCACCTGTTTCATCACCACAATGACCTCAATATTCTGCAATATTGAGGTCATTGTAGTCACCTAATATTGATTCCGATGAGTACCTAGTAGGAATGGAGCATTTGTCAAAATTTTCAAAACAGTATTCTTTCGATAGGTCAACACATCACGAAAAACAAGAACGTCTATTTATAGTAATGAACCAAATGAAGAAATTGGCGTTTCTATGTTTCTAAATTTGTTGTCCATTCGGAAGAAAACTGCCCTTTTCGGTTTTACAAACCCGAATTTTAAATAGAACCTTAAAGTAAAAATAAGTCATGTCATGGATTATGAAGTAGATCCGACCGTTTCGGTGACTGGTTCCGGAAGGGCACAAAATTGCCAGCTTCGGAATCTCTCGTGTCGTTGTCGTGTGACGGCTTTAATTTCATAATTTTTCACACAGAAGTGAATGGACATCCTCTAATCATCTAATACTCGAATAGCCTGCTTTTCAGCTTTATATTTTACAAGCACTTTCACATTAATGACCTGAGAGTTTTCTTGGCACAATTACCATTTTTCATATTTGTATGCATTGGTCTGCAATCTGAAACAGGTGATACATTCTATAAAGCAGATCATGTTTAAATTTATTTATTTTTTTAAGCTTTTGATAAGTTTTCTTGCATTTCCCTTCCATTTCCACTTCGAAATGCCCGCAACGGGTAAATATGTTATTGCCCATGAGAGGATATCTTGATATCAAACGTCACACTTCTTGTTTCCAGTGAAAACTAGATGCATGTGAAAGCACATTGAATAAGAGTTACAGATTTCTCAGGAGTACATAAATGTGCTAACGAGTCTCAAACCAAACCATCTCTCAGCTTATCGGAATCATAGCGTCCTGCGCTAGCCGGAGTCTCACGAAAATTCCGGAGGCGCGCGCTAGATGCTTTTTCGCGTGACTCCACCAGGGAATCTACTATGCACATGAAAAAAAAATCGTCTACTCGATACGTGGGAAATGTCTTGCTAGAAATGCTAAAGAAAAGGAATGTCAATTCAACAATGCGCATCGTACCTTCGTGCTTACACGAATTCTCTCTGCTCTGGGAAGTTTTTTAAACTACCTAAAGCAATAAAACAGTACTTTTCAGTGCTACAAAAACAGTACTTTTCAGTGCTTGAAGAAACGGTACTTTTCAGTGCCACTCAAACAATACTTTTCAGTATTAGTTTTTCTACTATTGATCCCTTTAAGATCCTTGTTTGGACCCGTTAGCAAAAGCTAGCGGTGGTAATCCTTCTTGGACACCATCTTGGAAAAAAAAACTCTCTAAGGTCACTTCTTTCGTTTATTCACTAAACATGGTTTCTACTACAAACAAAAGGAAGGGTGAATCTCTGAATTCACAACTTCCTTCCAAAAAAGTGGTGTTTAAAACTGTCACTAAACGTGGCAAAAATGGACGTTTCTCCGGAATGCGCGCTTTCTTCCAAGGGTGAAATATTTTATGTTGGTAATTGCAACGAAATGAGCAATCAGTTTGATGATTTAAACAAATTTTCCGAACACCAAAGCGAAGCAGCCTCTAGCACAGGCTCTTCGATTCAAATAAGGAACAGCAATAGCAAAGAGTGCCACCTATCGTGGTCAGTTGTTCCAAATTTGGGGTGTTGTAGCAGGAGAACCAAAGTTTCCTTCCAAATCGCAAAGAAAGGAGACTGTCACGTATTGTCGGAATCGTTTAAACATCGCGAACTTCTTCTCAAATATCTTGAAGAGAAGAAGTATAAATTTTTTGCTTATGATGACAGAACTAAACGTTTGTTCGTAGTCATTTTGAAAGGTCTCTCAGGTGACTATAAGTCTCACCTGAAGAGATCAAAAATAGAATAAATGATTTACTTGGATTTTCCTCAGTTTATCATTGTTTCCCAGTCCAATCATTATGAAAAGGAAAACCCAATCTGGCATTCTTCGGAAAGGGCTTTCTCAAGAATATTATTTAATTCACTATAACAAGAGTTATCTAAATATTTAAAGATTAATATAAAGAACAAAACATTACCGCATGGATGCTAAATGCAAAATTTGCAGAGGTTCTTCGCACGCTAAGAACGTCTGTCCTGTGAAGGAAGATATGTACCAAAAAGTTTGTATGCGCAATGCCAACCATCGCTCATGGAATAATTCGCTAAATAATTCTTACGGTAGAATTTTATTTGATGAGTGCTCTTCAGGTAATTTCTCAATTCAATACTCTGATAGCCTTATTTGTTTTTCCTCTTCTAAAAACGCTTCTTCGATTGATTTGGTCTTAACCTACTCTAGTCACCTTTGTAGCCAACTGGTTACTCACGCTGATATTGATTCTGATCATGTCCCTGTTACATTTCAAACATCCCATGAAACGATTCTCAGTCCTATCAGCTCCACTTTCAATTATTTTCGAGTCGAACGGAATACATATGAAACAAATATCGATAGTAATCTTGATGTTAGCATTTCTTTGCAAACAAAACTTGATATTGACAATGCTCTTGAAACTTTAACAAATTCCATTGTTGAAGCAAGAGGCAATGCAATACCAAAATGCGAAGTAAAAAAGTAAAGTGATTATAGACGATGATCTTAAACTCTTGATACGTCCAAAAAATGTAAGGAGAAGGCAATTTCAACGAAGAAACAAAAAGGGGGCCTTCCTTAGCCGAGTGGTTAGAGCCCGCGGCTACAAAGCACAGCCATGCTGAAGGTGTCTGGGTTCGATTCCCGGTCGATCCAGGATCTTTTCGTAATAGAAAGTTCCTTGACTTCCCTGGGCATAGAGTATAATCGTACCTGCCACACGAATGCGAAAATGGCAAGTTTGGCAAAGAAAGCTCTCAGTTAATAACTGTGCAAGTGCTCATAAGAACACTAAGCTGAGACACAGGCTCTGTCCCAGTGAGAACGTAATGTCAAAAAGAACGAAGAACGAACGAACAAAACAAAAATTATGCAAATAAAATTTCTCAATTGGACCCCCGCTCTAAACCCTTTTTGAAATCATCAAAATTCAGAAGCCAATTCCGGCCTTGAAAGAGGAAAACAAATTATGACTAATTATTTGCGAAAAAGCTCAAAAACTTGCTATGCAGTTTGCAAACGCACACATTTTTTTTTTTTGACTCACTAGTCCAATTGAAAATCAAGTTACTCGGGGCTTCAAAAGCATGCTCAATCAAGAGAACGTTTTTGAAAATTCCTTGGAGACTGATTTGGAAGAAGTAGAACTATAGCTTAGCTTAGCTTAGCTTAGACTGACTACACATATCAATGGTTGCTATTCCGTGATTGACCGAAGTCAGTGAAAATGCACAAAGAATCAACTAGAAGTTCGGCTGGGATTGGCCATAATCTTCTTCAGTGTGCATAATTCAGTGCCTCTATTTATACAGGGTCAATAACGGCGCCGGCCACGTCCTTGCAGTCAGGTGGGATTGGGGGAAGGAATGTTAGTGTGTAACCTTTGCTTTTTGGAGACCGTGTTTCCCTCTGCATCTCCACAAAGGTTACTGGGAGGGATGTTTGTTAATGGGGAGGATCGTTGGGTCATAGGATTCACTTTGATAAGCGATTAGACCATGATAAACAATGGTTTGTGAGATATATACATGCTTATACGTAAATATAATATTTTCATTTGATATGAACAATTTCTATGTAGAGGAAAATTATGCCGACACTTGAGGTGACGAACCATTCAAAGTTTGTTGAACAAATACCTAAATGTAACATTCCTACAGCTGTCAGGACGAAAGCATGTGTTATTATATTTTACTCATTTGAAAAGAAACAAAAAACTCGATTGGTTGGGACATCATAGAACACTCTTATTCTTATGCCGACACTTACAGTGGCGAACCATCCAAAGTTTGTTGAATAAAGTGAACCTTTCGCAAGTCTACACTTGTAGTGTCGAACCATTCAAAGTTTTTTTTAATTACAAAAATAAAGGTATATAAGAGGTGTTCTGAAAAAAAAAATGTTAAACATAAATAAATCATGAATCAGAGTTTGTGTCGACACTCACAGTGACGAACCATCCATAGTTTGTTGAAACATCATATTTACATCCCACCATTGTAACGATTGAATGTGCAGTCATACATATTTTATAGATTAGAAATAGTAGCATGAAACGAGCTCACCAATTGTTCCGTTATCCTTGACTGAGCAGCCACAATCCACTTTCGGCTTCACTCGTTTGCTCGGCTATAAAAAAGCACTCAGGGAAAAAAAAAAATAAGCGCGCGACCCAAAAAGAATAAAAAAAAAACTGTTCGGGCTTTCTTGACGCACTGCCCAGGAGCAAGCGTCAAGGTCGAAGGATCAAACAGAACTAACCGATCGCGGCACTTTTTCAGTTACTCCAACCGAACTCACCGATCACGCCACTTTTTCACTTACTAGACCAACGCGCGACATGTTTGATCCTGCCCTCGTCGCTCGCCCCGGCAAAAGCAAGTGTCAAGGTCGGAAGATCAAACAGAACTCTGATTTGGAAGAAGTAGAACTATAATTGAAAAATTCAAAAGAATGAAAGCCCATGGCGATGAACAAATTATTACTAATTAATTGCGAAAAAGCTCAAAAACTTGCTATGCAGTCTGAAATCGCGCACAATTTTAATTTAGGACTTACTAGTCCAATTGAAAACCAAGTTACTGAGGACTTCGAAAATATTCTCAATCAAGAGAACGTTTTCGAAAATTCCTGGGAGACTGATTTGGAAGAAGTAAAAATTATTATCAAAAAATTCAAAAATATGAAAGCTCTTGGCAATGATGGGATTTTCTACATCCTCATCAAGAAACTTCCTGAAAGTAGCTTATCACTTTCAGTTGATATATTTAACAAATGTTTTCAATTAGCATATTTTCCTGACAAATGGAAAAATGCTAAGGTTGTACCAATTTTAAAAATCCTGCGGAAGCTTCTAGCTATCGTCCAATCAGTTTGCTTTCCTCCATCAGTAAACTTTTTGAAAAGGTCATTTTGAACAGAATTCAATTTTTGCCAATAAACAGTTTGGATTCCGCCATGGACACTCGACCACTCATTAACTTTTTTTTAAATTTGATTTCTTCCAACAAATTTGAAGGCTGTTCTATTGGTCTTGCTCTTCTAGACATAGACAAAGCATTCGACAGTGTTTGACATGAAAATTTAATCGTAAAATAAAAAAAAATAATTTCTTTATTAGTATCATTCCAAATATTACATTCATTTCTTATATCTAGGTGTTCTGTGTTATTAGACAACACTATCATCCTAATTTGGTAAAACAAATTTAAGATTTTACTAACATTTTGTTAACAAACTTATTACATTTCATTTGCCGTAGCAGTTCAGATTTTTTACAGGTGAGTTGATTTCACCTGCTTATAAGAGAAAAGAAATAAAGTTTTCAATTTACTTAACCTAACTTAACCTAAAAATATAACGCATTAAACGTGGCAATAGAAGATTGTAACGATTTTTGCCTGAAATTATAAATTATTTTATTTGACATTTGTTCCAATGCACAATGGACCGAATCGACAATTTAGCCGGAAAAAATTGTTTTCTCTGTTCTCTTCGATTTTAGACGTTCGATGTCTTCAGAGAAGTTATTTGTAATTCAGTTTTGCATCTTTTAAGAAAAAAGTTGAATAGGGTGGCCCTTATTTAAGTTAAAATTTTGACTCAAACTTTTTTGTTTGATGAAATTTGTGGCTGCGCTCTTCTGCAAACTTTTAGAAAATGTTATTTTGAACAACTTTGTCGAAGACACTTTTGATCTAACTCTTCATTTGAGCTAAGTAAATTGATTTTAAAAGTTTTAACTTAGGGTGGACCTTAAAAATCAGTAATTTTGATCTAACTTTTTTATTATCACTTTTACGTGAATGTGGTCTTCAGAAGAGTTGCAGAAGAAGTAAAGATGTGTAACTTTGCTTAACATCGGAAGTTTGTAATTCTTTTGATTTTGAAGTTATATGCAAATTAAAGTGAAAAACTATGCAATCTTTAGATGCCCATAACTCATGGAGTTGGTTCGATAATTTTTTTTTTCTTTTAGTGGCATTAGAAAGGCCATATAATAGGCAATATTTGCTGCAAAAACTGGGAGAACGTAATTTTTGTAAATTGAGAAAATTCACTTCAAAAATACACTTGAAAAACTCATATCATAACTGAATGTTATAACTTTCAAAAATCACATTGAGGGCATTCAAGCCAAATGTAATAAATATGTAAAATGTCTCTATTCCCTTATTAATAGAAAACCAAAACTTTGTCTTAAGAACAAGCTTTTGATATTCAAACAAATTTCAGGCCAACCATGGTATATGCTGTACCAATATGAACTAGCTGTTGCAATACCAGGAAGAAAGCTCTGCAGAGGATTTAAAACAAAATTTTGAAAATGATTCTGAGGCTTCCTCCCTGGTGTCCGCAAATTATCCGAACAACAAAATATTGGAAAATTGATCTCGCTTCGAAAACAATGAAAAATCAATGTCCATGTACCTATATGTTAACACAAAATAAAACTTTGAAAAATTTCGAAATGATTGCTTGTTACTGAGATAGGCAAATTTAAATTTTTCGGAGACGTTTTTCCTGAGGGCCGCTAGTCATACTGGAGATGTGTTATCCCTTAAACATAAAACAGATGAATCCAAATGTCCTATTATTATTTGAAGTAATCTACAGGCTAGTGGCTTCCAGTTAGACTGAAAATAGAAAATTGTACGGTTCAAATCCAGTGAGTTCTATGGACATTTCTCTTCCGTCATAAAGCTCGGAAAACAGCTCCGTTTAAGACACCCCAATACAATTATTTAAAATCGAAAATGTGTCAAACTTACTTCTTAAGAATATAATAAGTCAATATTTAAAACCATGCAAGAATATTGAATTTATTATGCTTGATTGTATAGAGCCATGTCTTTAAAGTTTGTACGGTTGGTTGGTTTGGTTTGACTTTATTAACGAGATTTTTAGCCCTGGGCTAGTTCATCTCGGGACCAACGGCTTTACTTCCCTTCCGAAGGAAGTCGTCACTATAACTTTTTACGTCATAAGTGACTATGTCGGGGATGGGATTCGATCCCAGGTTCTCGGCGTGAGAGGCGAGTGTTCTAACCACTACACCAGGTCCGTCCCCTAAAGTTTGTACGGATAATTTGCGGACACCCTGTAATACCAATGAGTTACATAGAACATCCAATGTTGAAACATTGGAACAAATGTCAAATAAAATAATTAATAATTTCAGACAAAAATCGTTACAATCTTCTATTGCCACGATTAATGCATAAAATATTTAGGTTAAGTTAGGTTAAGTAAAGTAAAAACGTGTTTTTTTTTCTCTTATAAGCAGGTGAAATCAACTCACCTGTAAAAAATCTGAACTGCTACGCAAATGAAATGTAATATGTTGTCAACAAAATGTTAATACAATGTAAAATTTGTTTTACCAAATTAGGATAATAGTGTTGTCTAATAACACAGAACACCTAGATATAAGAAATGAATGTAATGTTTGAAATGATACTAATAAAGAAATAAAAAAACGGAAATTCAATTTTTGCCAATGAACATTCGATCACTCATCAACTTTAACGTGCAACAAATTTGATTCGTTCCAACAAATCTGAAGGCTATTCTACTGATCTTGCTCTTCTTCTTCTTGCCATTACGTCCTCTCCGGGACAGAGCCTGCTTCTCAGCTTAGTGTTCTTATGAGCACTTCCACAGTTATTAACTGAGAGCTTTCTTTGCCAAGCTTGCCATTTTCGCATTCGTGTATCGTGTGGCAGGTACGATAATACTCTATGCCCAGGAAAGTCAAAGAATTGTCCATCACGAAAAGATCCTGGACCGACTGGGAATCGAACCCAGACACCTTCAACATGGCTTTGCTTTGGGAATATTATCCCACATAAACCAAAAGCTTTTTATGTTGTCACGATGAAGGGGGTTCCAAAATTGGTAAGATGAAGTTAAGTACCGTAAAACGGGGTAACTTTGATAGTTTTTTTTTCGAGGAAAACTTCAATATTTAGGAATGCTGTTTCAAAGAATTATAATTTATATTTTTCTTCTTTGGGGTAACTTTGATAATGGAATATCAATCGAACAGAATTGAATAAATTACGAACATATATAGGGCATTGTATACCTCTAGGCGTTTATTGTTATATGGATATTTCTGACTTCGATTACAAAAATGGTCCCAGTTTGTAAAAATGGTTTTCGCTAAGAGATTTGAGACCGAATTCATGTTCTACTATAAATAGGCTGTCAAGGATAAGCGACGAATTCATTATGACTCCATCAATTAATGATCGTAGAACAGATTGTTTGTAAGCGTTTCAAAAATGCTAAAATCTCATAAATTTTTGATATTTGCAAATAAATCCTCAAATGTACTTGATTCCAATGAAATTAGTTTTGACATGAAGTGTCATACTAATACTCTTTACTTTTGCATTCATTTTGCTTAACTGATTAACAGAAACTTTGTTATTTCGTTATGTATGTCGTGGGTCTCGCACTATCAAAGTTACCCGAATTATCAAAGTTACCCCGTTTTACGGTATCTGGATAGCTAGATACAAAATAAATTTCAAAACTCACATTGAGGACATTCAAGCCGAATGTAACAAATACGTTGAATTTCTTTATCCACTCATTAACAGAAAATCAAAATTTTGTCTTAAGAACAAGCTTTTGATCTTCAAACAAATTTTCAGGCCAGCCATGTTGTATGCTGTACCAATATGGACTAGCTGTTGTAGTTATATTTTTGGTATTTTTCATCTCCCTTCCCCTTGTGGTCAACTCTTCAAACTTTTATATTTATTTATATTAAACGGTAACCTTTTAAACAGACTCCCCCCTCCCCAATGAACACGCAGTTTATGGACGGCTCCACAGTATGGTCAAGGGGTTGTTCATAAACCACGATATTTCTGGAGAGATAGCTGGTGGATTGTAGTATCACTAAAATCCCTTATTTTAACCATTTATATCAAATATTCCCTCATTTGCGATACTTTATAAATAGGGAAAGTACAGAAAACGGAAGGGGGGAGGCCATGCAAATCTTAGTACAACTTTTCATATTGAATTATTGAATTATTGATTAGATTAGATATTTAAATAAAAAAAGCAAACTGTTCAATTATATTTTAAAAACGACCTGGGGCAGACACGCACATTCTGAAAACGCTATTATTGTTGTTATTTTTATAGTTTCAAGCCCGGGATGCCCCGTCTCTGTGCATTCAGATCGACTTTTTTGTCGAACTGTGTATGCAGATGAAATCAACTCACCTGTAAAAATCTTAATTGCTACGAATTATGAAAGGTAATAAGTTGTTAACAAAATGTTAATAAAAGCTTAATTTTGTTTTACCAAATTAGGATGATAATGTTCTCTAACACAGAACACCTAGACATGAAGAATGAATGTAATGTTCGAAATAATACTAATGAAGAAATTTTAAAAAGTGATGGTTATCCTTTTTATAAGACCAGAAAAAAAACTACCTTCATATTAGGTACTGTGAAACGTGATACCTCCAATACTGGGCTTGATTTTGAAAGTGTGGGACCAACAAGTTAAGAAACGAAATGAGATAATGTCTACTCTAAGAACTTGAATTCACAGTGACGTTAAAAACTCCTTCCGTTATTACGTGTCGTGTAATTTTGCGTTTACTGATTACACAGACAAGTAGGCTTTTTTAACAAAAAAAACTCACGGATTTTTTTGTATGTTATATCCGAAAAAACTTTAAAGTTTTGCTATTGTATATTTTTTAAACATAGTCCTACACGCAAACGGGTGTAAGTGACATTTTGAATGATTTTGAGTGCACTGAAGTTCTACTGTATCCTAGTTTTCTAACAGTATTTTAGGTGATTTTTACGTCCAACAGGAAAAATAACACAATTTGTAGAAGAGTGGCTAGTTTTTTTAGGCTCACATACAATTCGTATGGAATTAACAATTGCTGAACTTCAACTCGTTTTTCTCAAAAGCAGATTTTTTGTTTACAAACGTTTGCTTCTAACCCCCTCCATTGGTAATAAATCTCTCAAAATGATTTCAGAAAAATGGAGTAATCTCCAAAGCTAGTGAAATGTGAAGGAATCATAAATTTACTTTTTTTTTATTTCCGATGGAAATGCAGAGAGATTCTTGAAGAAACTATTGAAAAAAGGTTGTGGAAGATTTAAAAAAAATGGATTATCGGAGAAATTTATAAAGATATTCCTAGGGAAATTATCGTGATTAATGTGATTGATTAGTCCTAAAATACCACCACCAATTTCATGCACGGTTTTCATATTCACTATAAATCAATTTGTATACTGCCGATGGTTGACAATATATCATTATGTCGATAGATTTTAGGAAATCACATACAATATAATCACTACAATTCCATGCAAACTGTGTAGGTAGTTCATGAAAACCGTTGTGGTCATTTCTACAAAAATCCTATTCCTAAAACTATAATTTTATTATATTTGTGTTGTTTTTCGTTCACGACTTATTCTGTTCTATATTTTAATACCATATGAAAGAGACAATATAGCTGATCAATCTGCTATCGAATTCTATTTTTCCTCTCTTTACGAGGCGCAGGTGACTTCAATCGTCCAAACAGGGCAAACCACTGGAGCCGTCTTCTGCACACCAGTTTCACTGGCTGGCAATCTTAGCTGCCGTATAGTAGCACTGATATTGCATGATTGTCATGGTAAAACCACCTCAACGCAGGTCGCTTTTTATTTCCGTAATTGTTTGTATATTTCATTGAGAATTTGCATATCACAGCGCATCTCCGACAAAAAATATGCTTTGTGAATATAAAGATATTTGCATATGGCTCGAAAGTTGAACTTCCGAATGCAAGATTTCAGTGTGATAAGAAGCATGTTGTAAGTCGATCATTTTGCAAATATGTAACTAAAAACATCCGCGAGTGCACTTTTTGTCGGCACTTTTGCTTTATTGCACTCGAAATTCAATAGCATTCCCGTCACCGGTATACGACATTTATACATCCATCATTTAGTTTTTATTGAAAGTTTGTGTAAACGGTGGTGGTCAGCGCTTCAGTTGCAAATGCAGAAACTCTTCGTCTCGTATCGATGATTGTTATATGGTTTAAGTTACTCTATATTTGGTAAACTTGCAATCGAAAACAATATAAAGGTTTCTTAAACCATTGGATATAGAGTTAAACAAGTCATTTTTGATATTTTTTTTTCTAACATTCTATCTATTCTATGATGTGATCTATATCTTGACATCTCTCTTTCTCAATAGTCCCTTTAATATCTAGATAAGAAGAATTTACTGTTTGTTCGAGTAAACATGTATTTCACAGAACTTTTTTTTTTGATCCGCTTCTAATTAATGATTTTTAATTCGTTTTCTTTTTTTCCATATTTTCATTCCATATTGTTGTCGAGTTTTGACTCATTTTAACTGGCGCAGTTTTAAGTTCTCCAGAAAATGTTTTTGAGCATTTGTTTGAACAAACCATAATAAAACAAACATAAAAAGACCCTGTAGACATATTGGTGGAAGATCCAAAATCGATAAAAAGATTGCTGTCTGATAACCACAGCATCAGTGTCGTAAGTAGGGTGCGATTGGCCAGCTTGGCAGGATTCACTTGGCACAATTAACCTGATTAAGGACCTTGCGTATTTTTCGAGCCATTTCAAAATTCAAGTCAATGTAACTTTTGATTGAAATAACATAACAATTTAAAATTTTCTGACAATTATTTTTTGTGGAAAATGTTATTTTTGCGGAAACAAAAAAAAGGGCTTTCGACCCGAACAGTCAAACAGCTGACAAAAATCAGTGTGTTGACCGAATTTAGTTCTGTTGGGCTTGAATAAAAATCATGCATGTTTAAATTCGGAAACCCTCCCGGAGATCCAGATTTGGTCATTGTGGCCACCGGGAACCTGCTACATATGAAAAAGTCCATTTGGAGACCCTTATTTTGACTAAGGGTTGTCAGAGAGAACTTTGAGAAACCTTCCTGGTTTCTTGAGCATGTGACCCATGTCACACAATAGTGAGTGAACGACCATTCTGGTTAATATTGGTAACTGAAATAACCCAGAAATGACCACCAGTGAAACCTGTACAGTGGGGCATTTTAGTTTTTGTACCAAAACTATAGTCAATCGATGGTTCCATTCTCCTATTTTTTCACAGTAATGAGTGAATGATCACTCAAGTCCTTTATGACCTCTGAAATAAACTAGGCATTACCGCCAAAGTGATCTGTATTGAGCGACATTTTGGTTTTTGTTTCAGAACGAGGCATTCAATGGCTCAATCTTCTAGGTTTTTTGAGCATATGACACGTCTCACACAATAACAAGTGATTTGTCACTCTGGTTGTTTTTGTTGCCACTGAATATCCCAGGCATGACCACCAGAGGCATTCGTATAGTGGAACACATCATTTTTGTTTGCCAAATGCAGGCAATCGACGGCTTAATCTTACTTTTCGAATGTTCCGGGTTTCCAAAACCGATGATGATTGAGAATCTCTATTCACAGTCCACGTCCAATCCTATTGAACGATATGAGGGCGGTTCAGGTTACTTATTTAGTGACGAAACTACAGGTTGTCAAAGTAAGGATCTCTGATACTTTTTTCAGATGTAGCAGGTTTACTGTGGCCACAGTGACCTATGACCAGATGTCTATGGTTGATGCATCAATCAACGGTCAATAATATCCGCGACTACGATGGTAATTACCGTAGTTGACCCTATGCGTGAAACTCCCTGATCCCATGGCAAAGCAAAAGAAGTCAATTTTAAAATGCTTCTGAAAACTAAACACTCAATTTAATTAAATTTTATTAATTGTACGAGGTTAGACTTTTGGTATGCTATAGTATCAGCAAATCATCTAGAAAAAACTACAAAAATCAAAATAATTTGTCTATAATGTAGCCCATCAAAAGTCTATCAACATATGCTGAACAGATTTCAATTAATTATTTTAGTTAATTTTATAAAAGCATTTTAAATTTCATTTCCTTGCCGGGTAAAATTTTCGAAGCTTCACTTTTTCCAGATGGCAGTACCTTCGTAGATTCGAATTAGCTCTTTATTTCTATTAACATATTTGTCAGTGATTCATTTTAGGATAATTCTGCTTTGAATAACTCCTCAAACTTTGTCTAAATCCACAAAAAAATATTCTGTCATAAAATGCGACTAATTATTTTAAAAAAAAATCGTCCATAGATAACTCCGCGAAAGTTTTTAGAGATTCCTTCACAAATTATTAATTTTAAGAATTATTCCAGAGTTTTTTTATTTGAAATGTTAACAAGAAACTTCCTAGGACAAAATACAACACAATAATTATTATTGAATGTTGCAAAGCATTTTGTAAAAAAGTCCTATAGAATTTCTACAAAAATGTTTAAATGTTCGCTAAAGACACCTTCAAGCATTTCAAACTTTGCCAAGAAATTTCATCATGTTTTTAACCCGTATAGGCCTGAGTAAAAGCAAAAATTCTAAAACCCTCACCGATCAGCGAATTCTTAATGGATTCAAATGATTTTTTGTCAGTATACTGGCCCACATATCTAGTTTCTAGAAGTGACCAGAGGAACTCGGAAATATTCCTGTGGCCGGAGTTATTCTGGTGGGTCACTGGGTCAAGTCGGGTAAAAAAGGGCTATTTTTTGGGACATGCCAAGTTACCTTTATTTGTTTGCAATGACAATCATTTTAATTTGCATAAATCATTAAGATCTGATATTCAACATTATAAATGAAGAGTTTTGCACCGTTTAAAATATACCGGATGTGGCCATTCGGACGTAATGCCCGGAAGAACTGGCTATAGATTTGTTAGATACTAAACCGTTTCAATTCTCGAAAAGTGGAAAACAAACATAATTGTAACCTAAAATGCGTTTCCATAAGCTTGGCACATATGTTCATATACAAATTAACCACTTTATCGTATGTTTGAAGCGTCCCGGGACCCGAAAATTGTCATTTGTAGGATTTATCAAATGCAAAACTCATAGTTATCCAATTCAAATCGTTTCTCAAAAGGTTTACAGTGATGCAATTTTCTAAAAATTCCGTCATGTAGTGGCCCCATTATAACCGATTCCGGAAATTATCTGTGCCTTGAAATTTGCCTATCTCCAGGGGCACAAACGCAGAGTACCCTTCTCATCCGGCCTGACCCAGTGATCCACCGGAATAATTCCGACCACAGGAATATTTCCAACTTTCTCTGTCCACTTCTAGAAACTAGATATGTGTGCCAGTATACTGACAAAAAATCATTTGAATCCATTAAGAATTCGCTGATCGGTGAGGGTTTTAGAATTTTTGCTTTTACTCAGGCCTATACGGGTTAAAAACATGATGAAATTTCTTGGCAAAGTTTGAAATGCTTGAAGGTGTCTTTAGCGAACATTTAAACATTTTTGTAGAAATTCTATAGGACTTTTTTACAAAATGCTTTGCAACATTCAATAATAATTATTGTGTTGTATTTTGTCCTAGGAAGTTTCTTGTTAACATTTCAAATAAAAAAACTCTGGAATAATTCTTAAAATTAATAATTTGTGAAGGAATCTCTAAAAACTTTCGCGGAGTTATCTATGGATGATTTTTTTTTAAATAATTAGTCGCATTTTATGACATAATATTTTTTTGTGGATTTAGACAAAGTTTGAGGAGTTATTCAAAGCAGAATTATCCTAAAAGATTTTCCAAAAGCTATTCGAAAAAATGTTTTAAGGTTTAATTTAAGACATCACAAGAAAATATATGTATTCTTCTTGAAACTAATGAAAAGTTTCATAGATGGAATCACTTGAGAGCTTGCTATTGTCATTCTTGTACGAGTTCAACAGGGAATGTCTGGCACAATTCCCTGAAGAATATGCAAATAAATGCCTTTCTGGAAAGGTAAATTTTCTCGTCTTTCGTAGCAAAAATTATGCAGGAGTTCCTAAATTAACAGCACGCCCCACCCCCCTCCCACCACCTTTTTTATCAATATTTCACAAAAAAAATCGTCAGATTTCATGTAAAATAATAAGAGCAAATCGAAATATCACCTATTACTTCAGAAAACAAAATCTGGAGTGATTCTTGTAAAAAAATGAGAAAAATGTTTGCGAAAATGTTTATACACCTTTGAGAAATTCCTTGATAAATACAAAATCGTGGCTATTCGAATCCATTTTCAATCTCTTCCATGTATGGTTTTTTACCTACTAACCTGGTATTGTTTTAATCATGGCAGACAATCGAAACCGTCAAATGGAAAAAGTCGGAGACAAAACTAAAAGAAGTATCGTCATCGTCACTCAACCACCGTTGCTGCCGCAGAGATCACATAGGTTCGGCGTCATGACGAACAGATACGATTCCTTCGTTACGGGCGAATCTTCGTTCGGGAGCACTGAGCCGACTAAAAATATGAATCGTGTCTTCGACAGAATAAGAGCATTTTTTTTTTTTTTTAAATAGAACAAAAACGAAACAACAAAACACGTCTGGAATCGAACAAACGATCTTTGAATCGTCCACTCCACGCGCTTACCAACAAAGCTATAGCATATTCATGAGGACAGTGCACGAAGACATCAGACTACCCAAAATATAAGTTCTTTTTACTCAAATTTGGGTAAACTGCATTTAGTTTTTACCCACGGTTGGGTTGTTTTGCCTCTCTCGCAACAGCAATGTTGTCAAAAACAGAGAGAGAGACGCACCGACCCATCGTCGAAGTTCAATGGAATAAGCCAAATTTGGGTTCTTTCGAGTTTACCCAACGTTAAGTTTTCCGGTACCAAATATTTTTTCGAAAATAGTTCCCAATTTTTATAAATAATTCGTTAGATGCATTTTGCCATACAAATATTTTTCGCGTTATTTACTTTTTAGCGATTTTTCGTGCATAGACTATGTGGCGAGTAGCGAATCAGGGCATGCATGTAGGGACGTTCCGATACTTCCGATATATCGGAATATCGATATTTTGCTTCCGATATTCGATATTTTGGTATCGATATTTTCTATTCAATATATCGGTGATATCGATATTTCCTTCCGATATATCGGAATGAAAACAATTGTAAGGTTTTCTCCATATATAGTTTATTTTTTGTATTTCAAAAAACAGTTACACACTAAAAATCTAATTTTTGCGGATGACATAGTCGTCGATACTGACGTAATTGATCATGACACAAATTGAAATTTGAATCAATTAAATTAAATTAATTAAATGCACGATGACGTATTGAACGATGACGAACGATTGCATAATCCACCGCAGAACGTCGGTGAA
Organism: Aedes aegypti; assembly: GCF_002204515.2. NCBI lineage: Eukaryota > Metazoa > Arthropoda > Insecta > Diptera > Culicidae > Aedes > Aedes aegypti. The sequence goes on along the minus strand of NC_035107.1, from coordinate 149,432,295 downwards.
AAGTCAAACGCCATCGGAGTAAACAAAACATGCATAAGGCAAGTGATTTTTTTATATATCGAGTCAAATCTTTGATGTGAATTCAGTGCGAAGAACTTAACTTGATAGCTTTTAAGTAAAAAAAGTGAATTATGAAGAGTTCTAAGTGATTAGTATTCATTATCGTGCCCGTGTTGGCTCTTTGATGGAGCTACAGCTTGCATCGACTTCATGGAATATGTTCCTCTTGGATCCAGCGATACAGCAATCAATCCTTCAGGATGAAATTCATTGTAAAATATAATATCAAAGAATAGAATACGATGTAAATGTGAAAATAATTATCGAAACAAGTGTTTGTTATTAATAACAATCAGTGTCCGACAAAAATGAGCGGGGAATGTTTTGAAATTGTTGAGGTTATGTTGATATGTAATTATCAATGACGCCATGTTTGAAATTTACAGCACACAACGAGAACACTAATAAATTTACTACTTTTTCTCACAAAACCACGAGTGAAATATAAAATCAAACGTAATTTTGTGTCATTTTACTCGTTTTTATGTCGGTCTTAAATGACACAAAATTACATGATTTTTTCGAAGTGTGTTCGAATTGTACTATAATGTATCTTATCAGAAAATCGTTTATTCTCATCAAACAAATTGGCTAAGGGCCGATTTCTTCACCTTCGCTTAAGCCGTAAACCCATACGATTAAACCAGGTTTAAGGCCTAAGCGGTGGTGAAGAAACCGCTTATAAGAGATACAAGGATTTTGCTCCATTCAAATATATCATATGATATTCCGATATATCGATATTTTCAATCAATATATCGGTGGTATCGATACTTTGATTCGATAATCGTATCGAATCAAATATCGATACTTCGCAATATCGGAACGTCCCTACATGCATGTAACCCATTGCACTGGTTGGAAAATAACAAAGTTATGTTTATATATATATATATATATATATATATATATATATATATATATATATATATATATATATATATATATATATATATATATATATATATATATATATATATATATATATATATATATATATATATATATATATATATATATATAATACTTCTTTAGGACAGTTAATGAACTTCGCGGAAAAAGTTGTAATAAAATGTTTGGGAAAACTATTCAAAGAAATTCACAGAAGTATTTTTAGTAGAACTTCCAGCAAAATATCTCAGTATTAGATTTGAGAGATTGAAAGAATTTTTGGAGGAATTGCGAAAGAAAATTGAACTTTTGAAAGCTTAAGAAACATTTTTCAGATTCTGGAATCAATTTGCAAATAAGAAGTAGACATAAAATGAATGGATGTCCACCAGGAAGAATTCGCTTTAAAAGTATGAACAAGTCCCACAGTAATCTTTAACTAATTTCAAAGAGATTCACAGCAGGTTAAATTGCTGCCAATCATCTGGAGAAAACTTGGCCAAGCCGAAATCATTGAAAGTTATGCCTTATTTCTCTACAAAAATTCTCGCTTTGTATTGTCTGAGAAATTCATTCATTAATGTTGTCTTTTTTTCGGACATTATACAATGTATTGATTTCTTGAGTGAATTATAACTTTTAAATTTACCTTCAAGTCACTTGCGCCACCTCTAAATGTTAATATTGTTTGGTTTTGAAAACTTTTGAAAATAAGCCGCACCCTAATGCATAGAAAATGAATCGGATTTGAATTATCGCATGGGTGTGTGAGGTTTTTAATATTTTCTATTATATTTCTTGGTTTAGTGTTGAATAGAGCTCAAATTTTCCGGGATTATTTCATATCATACATTGACAAATTAGCAATATTCTGCTATGCAATTACGTTCAATTTTGTTTGAAATTTCCATGAAACGATGAAATTGCCAAGTGTACTAAAAAGTTACCGACGATAAAACAAAATACAGATGGCGCCTTCAGTCTTAGTTTAATCCAATCACGTATGTATTGGCTCTAAAAAGATTTCAAATCATGAGTCTGAAATCGAATGTTCAAGTTACCCACAGTCAAATAAAACAAATAAGAATAAATTGATTCTCCCGGACTCAAAATCACTCCCCTATCTAGGGTACCGTATATAACTTGGACATGCATATAATTTGGACAGGCTGGTCGTTCTATGCTCATTTTCAATGAGATGGTGAAGAATATTTGTAAGGAAAATCATGTATTGCATAAGCTAAGCTACTTATTAATGGATTACCTGCTTTGCTTTTGTCCACAGTTGATCAGCAGAAGTTTGTAAGCTTTTTCTCCCCCAGAAACTCAAAGTACAGTGAGACATTAACCATATAAGTAACGTATCTATTTAATCGCCATTTCCTTAGCCTGTCCAAAATACATTATTCACCCTACATATCTATCCAACAAAGGTTGTTTCTCGTGCTTGAGGAAATAAATCATTTGTTTGTAGAATCAATACAAATTGCAGATAAATTTAAATTCAAACTGAGTACCTAATTTCATATTTGGAAAATTTGCCTATTTTGATTATTGACGATCTGTTTTGAAATTAGTTTGTGAAAGTTGTATGAATTATATGAATATTCACAGTTCTGTTTTGCGAATACGACAAGTTAACAAAATTTGTTATACGTGAATTGCTGGAATAGAAATTTATTTACGTGTACTATCAAGCAAAGTTACCGACACAGATATAAAATAAATGTAGATGGCGTGTTTGTCTTCCTTTTAATGAACTTCACAGTAAAAAACTTCTACACATAAAAAGTGCTCGATTTAATTTTTTACTAAATTCACGGGCGTTGAGAAAAAAAACAACCGATAAAATGCAATTTACTCGTTATAGCACATAAGTGAATTTATTCATAATTTGTGGTCAATGGTCACATGTGCATGTATGCATGCACCTTTTCGGTTGTCACCGACGTAATAATCAACCATTTTAGCTCTAAACGGAAACACAGTATTCGAAATTGAACTGCTAACAGCTAAAATAGCCGATGCACTGATAAGTAGACGTTTATGTTTCAAATTCAACAACCACCACGAAATTTAAACTCAAATTTTGGATGAATTATGTTATCCACATATCTTCCGGAACGTTAGATACTTAGGAACAACCCAAAGCGAACCCCCTGTAGACGAAGTGAACGTCAAACATGATCAAAACTCAAGGCTTATTTTTTAATTAAAGTTGGCTGTTACTTGAGCAGAAAAAAATGCCAATATAGCTGCAAGAACCTGAAAATTTAATTTTATTTGATGTTTTAATTTAAAAAATTAGAATCAGCAGAAGTTTGTAAGCTTTTTCTCCCCCAGAAACTCAAAGTACAATGAGACATTAACCATATAAGTAACGTATCTATTTAATCGCCGTTTTCAGACATATCCTTAGCCTGTCCAAAATACATGTCTACATATCTATTCAAAAAATGTTGTTTCTCGTGCTTGAGGAAATAAATCATTTGTTTGTAGAATCAATACAAATTGCAGATAAATTTAAATTCAAACTGAGTACCTAATTTCATATTTGGCCTATTTTGATTATTGACGATCTGTTTTGAAATTAGTTTGTGAAAGTTGTATGAATTATATGAATATTCACAGTTCTGTTTTGCGAATACGACAAGTTCACAAAATTTGTTATACTTTTATTAACGTGAATTGCTGGAATAGAAATTAATTGACGTGTACTATCAAGCAAAGTTACCGACCAAATATAAAATAAATGTAGATGGCGTGTTGCCTTCCTTTTAATGAACTTCACAGTAAAAAACTTCTACACATAAAAATGATCGATTTAATTTCTTACCAAATTCACGGGCATTGAGAAAAAAAAAACCGATAAAATGCAATTTACTCGTTATATTTATTATGTTATAGAACATAAGTGAATTTATTCATAATTTGTGGTCAATGGTCACATGTGCATGTATGCATGCACCTTTTAGGTTGTCACCGACGTAATAATCAACCATTTTAGCCCTCAACGGAAACACAGTATTCGAAATTGAACTGCTAACAGCTAAAATAGCCGATGCACTGACAAATAGACGTTTATATTTCAAATTCAACAACCACCACGAAATTTAAACTCAGATTTTGGATGAATTATGTTATCCACGAAACCCCTGTAGACGAAGTGAACGTCAAACATGATCAAAACTCAAGGCATATTTTATAATTAAAGTTGGCTGTTACTTGAGCAGAAAAAAATGCCAATATAGCTGCAAGAACCTGAAAATTTAATTTTATTTGATGCTTTAATTTAAAACATTAGAATCAGCGGAAGTTTGTAAGCTTTTTCTCCCCCAGAAACTCAAAGTACAATGAGACATTAACCATATAAGTAACGTATCTATTTAATCGCCGTTTTCAGACATATCCTTAGCCTGTCCAAAATACATGTCTTGTTACCTATGTGATAGGTCACAATCATGCATTTGCCTTTTTTGTATTTTTTCTTTGTTTAATTTTACATATATACATTTTTCTTTTTTTTGTAAATATTCATACTTTGTAAATATTTTCATAATTTTGTAAATATCTGGAAATTTGTAAATAATTATGCTTTAACTCTAGTTTAAATGTAAATAACTTAATATGTAAATATAATCCTTTTCCTTCTATCCTTCGATACCAGTTACCCATAATTAAATGAATTAAATAGAAAAATGCAATGAATTTGTAAATAAAAAAATAAAATAAATTTGAATTTGAAATCCTCCCAAATAAACCCCTGGTATCCCACCACCAAAATCCTTCCCAACCATATATGCACTGATGCATCATGGCGCCCACTACCAACTGTGCGAAGACAAATCCCTTCCGGGAAATGTTCCACTGATGGGGTTTGCTGCATCATCCTAAGGGATATAAAAAGGATATGCAAGCCAAGGAAATGACCTTTAGGTAACAGAAATTCACGAGTAATAGTGTTCCGTGATTAGCAAATTAAAATCTATTCCTCAGGAACAGAAATTTCTAGTTCGCGCCGTGTGAGTGCTACGTAAAGTGACCCGTTACCGACCAGAAATTGTGCTTTCCCGGTCACCTTAACCCGGACGAGGGGATCGACGCAGCCCTGCGCAAGAGGCGCCCCTCTCGTGGTACCAGAGTGTAGGTACTCCTCATCAGCGTCCGCTCGATACCATCCTGGGCCAGAACCCTAATATCGACAGGATTGACGTGCCAGAAATTCGCTACAAGGCAAAAGGTCGAAAGCCGAAAAGTCGATACGCCATCCCGACTGAATGTCACCTTCAGGTGAAGTTAAGCTTCTTATACCCTTTCCTTAATCCTTTGAATTCCCCATATATATGAAATAAACCTAACCAGTGTAATGAATTTAAATTTTAGTGTTAGAGTATCATTATTTAACGAGCATTTCCTTTTCTACTATCTCTCAGTTGTGTAAATTAAAGTCGCGATACAAGTGTGGGGAGTGAGTCCGCCCCAGTAGTGATTCTCCCGGATAGACCATGAGAGGGCTGAAATGTAAATAGTTTTTGAAAATTTGCCTATTAATTAGTTTTTTTTTTTTTTAATTTTGAATTGAAGTTTTTTGAAGTTTTTTCTCAGTGTTAATTTCCTTAGTTTTCTAGTGTAGTTCCTTTTTTCTTATTATTTTTCTTGAATTACAAGTGAATTAGTAGAATTAGTAACCTAGAAGTAACAGTCTACATATCTATTCAAAAATGTTGTTTCTCGTGCTTGAGGAAATAAATCATTTGTTTGTAGAATCAATACAAATAGGGTAACGACTGTTTATTTCGTTCATAATCACTAACAGTTGGCGCCAGCGGCAAAAATTGCAGACAACAACCTTTCGAACATTCAGTTTCTCTTACCGGCCGCCGAGCGGCGACACTGATGTTTGTATTCCTCTCACTGATCGCGCTACGCTGGATTCTCAAATTTCTCAAACTTTCAACACAAGCGCATGGAAGAATGGTAGTCGGAGAGCTGTCAAAACGTATGGAATATAATGAAAATCCTAAATTGCTCGCAATTAGGAAACTGAATCAAAAAAGTAGTGATTAGAAATCAAGTGTAAAGTGAAAACATAACTTTTTGTGTTTAGTTCATCTTCCGAGGTGCTTTCTTTGCTTCAGGATTTCGTTTTTACTACCATTGAAAAAGAGCCATCTATTGCCTTTTCAGTTTTGAATATCGCCCTATTGCAGATAAATTTAAATTCAAACTGAGTACCTAATTTCATATTTGGAAAATTTGCCTATTTTGATTATTGATGATCTGTTGTGAAATTAGTTTGTGAAAGTTGTATGAATTATATGAATATTCACAGTTCTGTTTTGCGAATAGGACAAGTTAACAAAATTTGTATACTCGTTGGAATAGAAATTTATTAACGTAAATTGTTGGAATAGAAATTTATTGACGTGGACTATCAAGCAAAGTTACCGACACAGATATAAAATAAATGTAGATGGCGTGTTTGTCTTCCTTTTAATGAACTTCACAGTAAAAAACTGCTCGATTTAATTTCTTACTAAATTCACGGGCGTTGGGAAAAATAAAAAACAATCGATAAAACGCAATTTACTCGTTATAGAACATAAGTGAAATTATTCATAATTTGTGGTCAATGGTCACATGCAATGTGATGGAGCGGGAGAATGAAAGAGAGAACTAGTGGCACGCATCAATCATCTGCGCCACCTTGGTAAAATCCATCACATTGCATGTATGCATGCACCTTTTAGGTTTTCACCGACGTAATAATCAACCATTTTAGCTCTAAACGTAAACACAGTATTCGAAAATGAACTGCTAACAGCTAAAATAGCCGATGCACTGACACGTAGACGTTTATGTTTCAAATTCAACAACCAGATTTTGGATGAATTGGGTCCTAAAATTTTTAATAAAATCTTGTTTTTATTTAACAACCCGAAAGAGCATGTTACTTCAACTACTTTAGCATTTTTTCCCGCTCAAATAACGGCTATATCATATTTAAACTTTAATTTAAAAATTGGGTCCATAAATGAACCTTGACACTTGAGATCATGTTTGACGTTCGTTTAGTCGACAAAAAAAACCACAGGGGTTTTAGTTTCAACACTGGGGTTGTTCCTATCTGACATTTCGGAAGGGACACGGAAAACAAAATACACCCAAAATTTGAGTTTAAGCCAAGGGGAGTGACAAAATCTAAAAAAATGTTTTTTTCGACTTAAACCAACGGAAAACATTAGAAAATTGAGTAAACATGTGTTTTTGGTCTAAACTTAAGCGTTTGGCACTAAAATCGGGACAGGGCTTTAGGACCCTATTATGTTATACCTTGGACAGACATCTGATACATATACCATGGTACAAGCTGTCAAGAAAATTATTCCAAGGCTATCTTGAATGAAGACAATTATCAGTATAGATCAGATAATTGTGCAATGGTACGTATACCACAAGTGTGTCATAAGTATTATCCACGTATCTTCCGGAACGTTAGATACTTAGGAACAACCCAAGTATTACAAAGCGAAACCCCTGTGTATTTCTGTCGACGAAGTGAAATCAAAATCATGATCATCATGATCAAAACTCAAGGCATATTTTATAATTAAAGTTGGCTGTTACTTGAGCAGAAAAAAATGCCAATATAGCTGCAAGAACCTGCTCTAGTATATAATAAAATGAATATTTAATTTTATTTGATAATAATGATTTCATTTAAAAAAAAATAGAACCCTAAGCAATTGACAACAGTTCGATTATATTCTCATTTATTAGTATCTTTTTCTGAGCGTGTTGGTGTTTTTCAATCAGCGTGGGTAGAAGTTTATTACAGTGTACCTACAAAGAAAAAAAAATAAATATAGATGGCATGCTTGTCATAGCTATTGAAAATTTCTTCTCAGTGCATATTG